>NC_038246.2:19847916-20152190 GCF_000004515.6 Glycine max | reverse complement strand
TGATGTGTACTGAGTTAATATATATATATATATATATATATATATATATATATATATATATTCATATAAGTAAATGCGCATTGTTTGGTGAATGTATATCGCAAAAAATTTACTCTCATTTTTCATAAGCAAATTAACGGAGTTTTCATTTAAAAATTGAAATTTACGTGGTTTAAAATAGTAATATCATAGCAACGAGGCGCGTCGTTACAGAGAGGAATTTAGTGTGTTTGAAAATTGATTGTTGTGATGCCTTCAATACTTCTCAGGTATTGATTGTTTTGAATGAAAAAATTCATTTATATATTTTTTATACTTCAAATAACTATATATATAAATATTTAATAGTATTAATGTAATAATATTGATACAAATATATTAATAAAAAACATTTTTCTTATACAATATTACCTATTTTTGTTCACATAAATTTTAAAATATATAACATTATAAAATTGAGAATTTTTGTTATTTAACTATTTCATAAACAACTATTTTAAATATGTAAAAGTATTAAAATATTTTTTTATAAAATTATTAAATAACAAAAAAATTTATACATTGATTTTTAAATAAACGTAACTATTAAATAAATAAAAATTTAAATTAACATAAAAAACACAAATAGTTAATTAAATTAAATAAATATTTAACATTAACAAAAAATAGTTATTTATAAAATAATTAAATAATAACAAAATTTATACATTGATTTTTAAATAAACAAATTTATTAAACAAATTATTTATTAAATAGAAAATTTATTTAAAATTAACAAAAATACGCATTGGGAATCCGGATTGGTAATCCGTATGGATTATATGGATTAGCCAATCCATATGGATCAGACGAATTGATAATCTGTATGGTACATGCATAAAGGTAATTCTTATGAGAATCATATGGATTATCAATCCATATGGTTTAACAAACAATCATGGATAGGGGTACTCACGGTGGGGAGGCAAGGTGGAATGGAAGAATGTAGCAAGAATAATGGAGGGGAGGGACAAACTCGACATAATAAGGAGGGGAAGGAGGGGCACAAAAGGATGAAGGAGGCGTGCAGAAGGATGAAGGAGGTGTGAGTGATTGGTGTGGGGAGGGATGATGTATTTGATTTTTAAGTGAAGGATAATTTGATCTTTTTACTACATTTGTTGGGTGTAAAAGAAACTGATGAGTGATGAGTGCAGGAACAATAACCCTTAGGGGCACCAAATAATGCAAAGGCCCAATTTGTGAAACTCGTCGCCTATGGCCTAATGCTTTTGAATGTTAGACTGTGATCGAGACCATACCCGAATCAAATAAACATTGAAATGCAGTATCTAGGAAGTGATCCTAGGTCGTCTCCCAGTGAGCAATGGTAAACAAACATTCATAACATATAATAACAAAACAATAACGAATGGGGGGGGGTTGTTGTTTTTGTAATCTAAACAGCAAGCAAACTTGAATTAAAGAAAATAACAGAACTAAAACATGTTGTTTCCCCTTGATTCAAAAGCAAGTCTCTTATCCTAGGTTACGAGAATTTATCCCTAATAAGTTCAACCACTTAATCCAACCCGAAATTAATTTACTAAGCGAAAATTAACACAAGGCTGTCATTATGTGATTAAGCAACACATACAGCAATTAATCCCTCTCACATGTCCATTAAGCATGAACGTTAATTAAGCATAGAGACAAATAATCAAACATTAAGCATGCATGGATTAATATCAACAACAAGTACAGAATAATTGGTGAAGGGGAAAAACTGATCAAAAATTAGTATTAAGAACAAAACTTCAAAGAGAGCTATGCTTAATCCTCAAGAGAAAACAACACTAGAGATTCAGCCTTCCATAATCAACAGAAACGAAATGGTATTTGAAGCATAAAACAAAACTAGAAATTGAAGTAGAAAACGAAACTGGAATTAGAAGAAGCTATGCGAATAGTACGTGGGAACAGTAGCCCTAAAAGAAGCTCAAAAATGAAACCCTACAATAATCTCTCTGCCTACGTGAATAGTAACACAAAAACCTCTCTTAAAACCCTAGCAGCTAGGCTCACTAAAATAAGGTCTAGTGGCCCAATTACAAAAATACAGTCCAAAAATGAAATAAAATAAAACTGGACGACAAATAATATTGTCTGCTCTCTTCAAGTCCGAGCCGGTTCAGCCCAATTCTGGATCCAAGCCTAATTGCTTATAGTTCTCCTGAAATTAAATTAAAACACATAATTAGTCAAGTAGACCCAAATGATAAAATTGCATAATTAATTTGACAATTAAGGCTAATCAGTAATTAAAATGGTGACAGGAAGGGGTAAGAAATAGGAGAAAATAATGACACATCAGACTGGACTTAGTATTTTAAATTAAATGAATTCAGTAGTATGTCTAATTCCCTTCCTTTTCTTATTATAATGCACTCCACATTTGTTAATTCCTTTCCTCCCACGTCTTTAGACTGTTACCTTTGAATGAATGGAGCCACTTCTTGGCTTCTCCTGCCAAAGAAAATGAAAATAAACTGAGCCTAATGGCTTCATCTGGCACTCCTACAATCTTCACAGTGTTACATATTTCTATGTACGTTGTCAAATGTGCATAGGGGTCCTCATTTGGTAATCCATGAAATAAGTTCCCTTGTATCAGATTAATCAAAGAATGAGGATAGTTTATGTTGTGAGCTTGGACTTCAGGACACCCAATGCATGTAAAGAATTGCTGCACTGAGCTACTAGAATAATCTTCAAGGGTAACCCTTTACTGGTCTTCATCAACCATGACAGGGGCTTCTGGTAAGTATATAGTTGATTCCCTTGATGATAGTGAATCATATGATGTAGAGTCAAAAGGTTGAGCTTCTTCTTCTAGAATGGAAGCTACTGTCCTATCTTGCAACAACTTCCTTCTCCTCTCGGCTCTGTTCCTTCTTAAGGTAGCTTCAATTTCCAAATCCAAAGGAACTAGGTTGCCTATGGGAGATCTATGCATACAAAATACTGACAAAAATAACGGTTATCCAATTCAAGAAGAAAAAATATAGGCAAAACAAGTATTCACAAATAATCAAAGAATAATAAATAGAGACTAAAAGAATTGAACTAAACTTTCCAAATAAAAGGAAGTTCCCCAGCAACGGCGCCAAAAACTTGTTTGATGGCCGGCAAGTGCACCGGATCACACAAGTAGTATAAAACGGTAAGAATCGAGTATCGAACTCTCGGGGAACTTGTTTTACTTGGTAAAGCTGTGGTTCAGTAAATAAGTGTCTTGTTATAAAAGGTTTGTGTGTAGTATGGACACGTGTGTAACTAACTAAACAAAGGTAAATAAAAAGTCAGCAGTGGTGGGTGTGAAGGTAGATGGTCAACATGTTGGTCTTCCTACTGGGCGGCTAATGCTACTAAAGATGTTCTTTACCAAACAACGTTCTTGTGTTCTATGTTGTCTCCTGAACTACTAAACCCCGATCCCTCGTGCATGTTTAGCCTAATCCTAGCCAAGCGTCATCCTCATATCCGTCTTGTTTGACTAAATTTGGCCAGAACTGCATTAAGACATACATACCTACAACTAGGTCACCGTACCCCGATCCCTCATGAAAATACAATAAACTAGCCCCGTCCTATCAAGTTCTAAGGATCAAACCATTTCCCAATGTTGAATGACACTAACTGAGCATGCATCTACGTGATCAAGGCAAAAGCATACTAAAAATGAAGTACTGATAGCACAGAGAACACATGCAACATCATTAGATAGATATAAGAGTATTTACATCAAGTAACCCGTAGGAAGAACCAACTGAGGGTTTAGCTCTCCATAACTGAGAAGCTTCTCTTACAAAGATGAAAAAGAGAAAATGAAAGATTAGGAAGTACAAGTGGTGAGGATATCTCCTTCACCTCTAGAAACCTCATAATCACACAACTCTCATCCAATACTCCGCATGATATCTTCCTCTTTAATCTCTGTTGTCCCTCAGGATCTTCACACTAGAAGTTCTCTCAGCCACTCAGACACTCAAAGGAATGCTTCCAAGAACAGAGAAAAATGCCAAAAATTGAGAACTCTCTTCCATTTCTAATTTCAGGCTTTAAATAGTGTTGCTAATTTTTGGTCGTTCGCTCAGCCACATTCTGGTTCGCTTAGCCAAACTAAGTGACATTTGGCTTAGCACACCTCTTCTTCACTCAGCCTAGAGGTGCAAGCGGTGCACTTAGCGAGTTGATTCTCGTTAAGCGCATCATGACAACTCATCTGCTTCCAGGATCTTCTACGTGCTTAGCCATGAACTGCCGCGCTTAGCGGATGGCTCGCTAAGCCAGAGAATTGGCTTAGCAAGCGGCTCAAAATCAGCACTTCTACAAACTTGCTTATTTTACCTGAAATTGAAATGGAAAGGTTATTAAATACACAAAAGTGGGATACTAAGTACATATTACCTATATTTAACAAAAATTACTCACAATACTACAAAAGAACTGTAAATGGAAGGAGTCGAATACAATTTACACAACTTTTTCACACAAAAGTTAGTCGTATTAATCGACTAACAATATGCTACAAAGTCATATTGCTTTTGATTACAGACCACCTACAACTACAATAGTTCTTTGAGCATTACAACCTTTGGTTCTCACTCTGGTTGGATCGTTCACATTAAAAATGGGCAATTGACTCTATTTCCACCACTTTGAGCAGTCTTCTTGGTCAACAAATTATTGCATTCATCTATAGCCTTCAATGTTTTGCTCATTGTAATCATCAAATTATTCAACATCCAGGACACTAATTTGTTTATAATGTTCAATCAAGGACAAATATCTAGAATCTTTCTCCGGTCCCCAAGATTCATTAAAGGTTGTATGCTTCCGCATTTGTTCCTTCGTTGTTGTTGTCCACCTTTGTAGAACCAAACAATCTGGCAATTGGCCAACATTCAGATAAACCAGAAAACAACCGAAGAAAGTGAGACCTACAATTTCTATTCTTCTACATGAGCACTTAACCGAATGAGTTGATGGCAGGAATCAGACGTGCCAAACACAACCTCCTACGAACTATCACACCATGAAACTGTGTAAATATAGTAATCAAAAGACTCTTTGCATGCAACAACCCGCATATTACCGGATTTGTCAAGAACTGGGCAAAATAAATTAAAAATCTCCCTTTTAAACACAATAGCAGCATGCCTTTTCAAGTTTCAGAAATGAGTTCACTGGTCTATCTTGCCATGAATGGAATCAAAGTCCACTTCAACCTCATGGTACTACATAAAATTCAAACACCGATTAAAGTGCCTTACAACTCAGTAAGGTTATATTTTGAATACACAAACTCTGTAATTTGAGAGTGTAATGCCTCACACTAAGAGGTTGTTTGAAACCTAGCAAAGAAACTACCACTTATGTAAGTCTTGGACCATATTCACCTCTTTTCATACAAATCTAACACCCAAGAATTATTCTCAACCTCAAACTTTGACACCTTAGGGACAAGGGCTAAGCTACACTATGCTAACTACACTAACAGGTATTTGATAATTCTTCTCTGTTGTTTTATTCATCATTTGTGGTATTTATAATGAAATACAAGCAAGTAGGCACCATTGCCAGGCTATGAAGGTTCCGCTTACAATAATAGAATGAAAAAAACTGTTATAACATAATTTGTTAGTAATATCAAAAGATATTCTATTATTCTGTTTTGTCCGTTTGCTAGTGTTGCATTCTTACGCGTAGCCTTGGTGGTCCTTTGTTGTCTGCTAGGTGCATCTAGTGTAGTATTGCTAGCATTACCCACCATTGGAAAACAAAGCTTGTCCTCAAGGTTGGGCAACGAAAACAAAACTGAAACAAGGGTGGGTTTAGAAAAAAACGTAAGGGGAGGTGGCTTTATTGGGCCTTGCCAAAAATAACCCTCAAGGGTTATCAACATGTGAAGGTCGAGAGGGTGGGGTTGTGACCTATACCGCAGAGCAAGGAAAGCAGTGAACATCAAAATGAACGGCCAAGAGTTGCATGGTCGTAACACTGTGGTTAATGAAGTGCATACCCACGCAGGCCGAGGTGGTGGTGTAGGCGGTGGCTTTGTTAGTAGTGGTGGAGATGGTGGTGGGTGTGGCGACGAACATCGATGCCAATGATAGACAGAGAAAAGCTAAGTCTCAACGATGGAGAGAACCCAAACCTAGCGTGGATGAATCTGGTGCGTGACGACGGTGTTGTCGAGCAGGATGGGGTTGTTGCCTTAGGGGATTTCATGATAGTGGCTATGGCGATAACGACGATGGGTGGTGCAAAGCGACAGAGACAATGGACGGCTAGGCTGGAAGTGGCGGTTGATTGAACAAAAGTAGAGAAGTGTCAACGGAGCCATGGTTGCGACTGTTTTAGGTTTGGGATGGTGGGAAACAACCATGGGAAGTGGAGCCGGCATGGGTGCAGCTGTTGGTGGTGATTTGGGAGAAGATGGAGTGGTTATGAGAGCGAATAGCCGGTCAAAAATAACGTCAAGCTTGGTGGTAATCTGTAGAGTCTTGGTGGTCATCTCCAGAGTCTCAGTGGCCATGGTGGATAGGTTCTAGGTGAGGCGATATACAACCTCTTCAAGGCGGTCCATGATGGTCGGGTGGCTGTTGTGAGCGTGCATGGTTGGAGGGAGGTGTAGGGGTTTTGACAGGTGAAGAGGTAGGTAAAGGCAACCATGGGTGACAGGTCAGACCAAATTGTTAGGTGCACAGGCTAAGCTACACTATGCTAACTACACTAACAGGTATTTGATAATTCTTCTCTGTTGTTTTATTCATCATTTGTGGTATTTATAATGAAATACAAGCAAGTAGGCACCATTGCCAGGCTATGAAGGTACCGAATACAATAACAGAATGGAAAGATCTGTTATAACATAATTTGTTAGTAATATCAAAAGATATTCTATTATTTTGTTTTGTTCGTTTGCTAGTGATGCATCCTTACGTGTAGCCATGGTGTTCCTTTGTTGTCTGCTAGGTGTTGCTGGTGTAGTATTGCTATCACACCAACTCCCACCATTTTTTCTTAAATTCACCAACGTCAATGTCCCCAAGAATGCAACTTTGGAACTGTTTGGAAAATGCATTGTTATTGTTAGATGTTGCATTCCTAGCCAAATTCCATGCACACAGTCTGTGATGAGCATTAGGAAACACCCTTATAGAATTCCTCATGGCATGTGATGGAAGCTTGCTTAAGAAGATTCTATGGAGGTTGGATCTTTGAACTTCAATAAGGTCTTTCAATGGTGATTTTCGGTCGTGGAGTTGCAATAGAAGATAAAGGAGAAGAGGTGAGAGGAGGCGTCATCCACTAGAGAATAAGCCATGGAAGGAGAAGCTTCACCACCAAGAGAGTGCCTTGGATAAGAAGCTTAGAAAGAAAGCTTGAATAGAGGAAGAGAATGAGGGAGAAAGAGATAGTGATGTGGAAATTGAAGGAGAATAGGGAGAGAAGTTAAACTTTGAAGTGTATCTCACAAGTTTCTCATTCATCATGTTGGATCAAGTGGCCTCAGAATAATTAAGAAGGGGGGGTTGAATTAATTATTCCTAAACCTTTACTAATTAAAAAATTACTCTTCTAAGGCTTTTACTAAATTGTGAAGAGAATGAGGAGTAGAAGAGAAACTTAACAGAAAGTAAAAGCCGAAATTAAATGCACAGTGGAAAGTAAAAGAGTAGGGAAGAAGGAAACAAACACACAAGAGTTTTTGTACTGGTTCGACAACAACCCATGCCTACATCCAGTCCCCAAGCGACCTACGGTCCTTGAGATTTCTTTCAACCTTGTAAAAAACCTTTTAAAAGCAAATATCCACAAGGGATGTACCCTCCCTTGTTCTCTTTGAACCTAGTGGATGTACCCTCCACTAGAACTAATCCACAAGAGATGTACCATCTCTTGTTCTCAGTCAAACCCAAGTAGATGTATCGTCTACTTGTACCACAAAGGATGTACCCTCCAATGTGTTAAGACAAAGATCTCAGGCTGTTAAACCTTTGATACTTTGTGAATGGGGATACAAAAGAGTTCTCAGGCGGTTAGTCCTTTGAACACTTTTGTATTAGGGAAAGGGAAGAATCAAAAGAATTCTCAGACTGTGTCGTTTTGAATTCTTTGACAAGGGAGAAGGGAGACACAAAAGAATTTAGGCGGTTAGTCCTTTGTTCTTTTGGAAAAGGGAGAAGAGAGACACAAAAAGAATTCAGGCGGTTAGTCCTTGGCGAATTCTTTTTGGCAAAGGGAGAAGAGAATGAAAAGATGAATAGCACAAGTTTTCAAGGTTTAGAAAACCAGAAAACTTTAGAAAGCTTTTGGTACAAAGAAGAAGAAGAAGTTCAAAGAGTTTCAAGGCTTGTAAAAGATTGATTGAATGACTTGTTGAAATGCAAAACAAAGCCTTGCTTTTATAGACTCTTCATGTCTGGTCAAGACAACCATTAGAAGAGTTATGACTTTTAGAAAAACTTAAAAACCAATTTGAAAAAGTCAAAAACCATTTGAAGAGTTACATCTTTTGATTTATTCAGAAACAATCACTGGTAATCGATTACCAAATCAGTGTAATCGATTACACAAAGCTTTTATGTGAAAGGATGTGACTCTTCACATTTGAATTTGAATTTCAACGTTCAAAGGCACTGGTAATCGATTACCAAAACATTGTAATCAATTATAACTTTTTGAAATTAATTGGAACGTTGTAAATTCAATTTGAAAACTTTTTCAAAACAATTTTGCTACTGGTAATCGATTACAACAATCTGGTAATCGATTACCAGAGAATAAAAACTCTTTGGTAAACATGTTTTGAGAAAAATCATGTGCTACTCAATTTTTGAGAAAAACTTTTCATACTTATCTTGATTAAGCCTTCTCTTGATTCTTGACTCTAAAATTTCTTCTTGAGTCTTGAATTCTTCTTGATTCTTATCTTGAACTCTTGAATTGTTCTTGATTCACTTGAGTTGTTCTTTGATTGATCTTTGATTCACTTGAGTTGTTCTTTGAGCTTTTTGTCATCACCTTTGTCATCATCATTGTTATCATCAAAACACCTTTGAATCACCTTTGATTCACCATGAAGCTTTGCTTCTACACATCAAAGTTATGACAATTGTTACACATATTTCTATTTATAGCCTAGCACATGGGAAGCTTCCTTGAGAAGCAAAGAAGGTAGCTTCCTTGAGAAGCTAAAGGAAGAAAGCTTCCTTGAGAAGCTAGAGGGTGTGGCGTCCCTAAATAATGACTGGTTTAATAGTAATAAATTAAATAGCAGAAAACCATGGGAATTTTTTTTTTCTTTTTATTTTCTCTCTCTTTTTCACGGTAATTAAATTCAGAAGGAAAATTATCACTATAGAGTCCTGAATGGCCAGTTCACAACTCTATTCGGAGTCATTTCTTTTTTATCACTCATAATCTCTATACTATTTTGCTCTTTCAAAAAGAAAAAAAATACCAGCCATCATTTTAGGTCGTCACGTGAAAAATAATAGGATGCGGTCGGTAAACTCTTTTCAATAAAGTTTGTTAACACTTCCTTTTCAAATAACAAGATTAAACATAATTACATTCATCATCTAAAACTGTCCAAAATATGGGAGTTTGCAAAATACATAGTGACATCCAAAGCAAAGGTATCAACTGTGGTGGCTTCAGCCACATATATACAATCATCAAAATTTCTATACAATAGGTCTACCCACCCAAAAATCAAAAGAGTAAACCTAGTAGTCTGTACAAGATACACCCACCCACAAAAGTATGTACACCTAGTCTAAGGAGCCATCTGCTACGATGAAGAGTCGTCACTATTCGCTGTCCCTCCAGGGCCACTCTTCTCTGTAGAGTCTGCCTCAGATGTTGACATAACATCCTCTGGGAAATCAACATCAAGGAGTGGGTCCTCATCATCCTCTGGGAAGTCAAGAGCATCCACAACAGGCTCAAGAGGTAACTTCTTTTGGTCCTCTTCAATATCCGCTTCAAAGGATGACACCTCTATCACTTGAACCGGCTCCACTAGTCGATATGGAGTAGGTGTAGGTAGTATCCACTCCACGGGCTGCTGAAGCGTGCGTGCGGGTTCCTCCGGATGTACTAGTGAAGTAGCAGTGAGTCGAATTGTGCCACGGAATTGACACCTCTCATTGCCTTCGAGGGTCTCCCAAACACCCTCTAGGCACTCCATCACCACGCGATCATGGATTAATTGTGCTGCCATCGCGATTTGCAAGAGATAAAAGGAAGAGGGTAGACTCTTTCACAAGAAATCCAACTACAGGTAACAATACAATGCGTCCCATAACCGCTACGCATAGTCAAAAGGTCTCTCTCAAGGGATTTCCTCTCTGGTAATCGATTACCAAAGTATGTAATCGATTACCAGTGCCCAAACACGAATTACACAGCTTTTGCACATGGAAACCTACAAATTACACTGTGTAATCGATTACACCTAAATGGTAATCGATTACCAGTGCCCTATCTCCCTGTGTAATCGATTACACCCAACTGGTTATCGATTACCAGTGCCCTGTTACTCTGTGTAATCGATTACACACCATTGGTAATCGATTACCAGAGGTCATTTAACATCCTGTCTCCATTTTTAAGCCCTGTAATCGATTACCCACGAATGGTAATCAATTACCAGAGGCTAAATTTCATATACCACCCAAGATACATAGCTGGCCAGCCGCCACACAAGCCTCCTTGCTTTGTGGACTTTGTTCTTTTATTGGTTGACTGTCAGGAGCTCACCTGTTTAGGTACGTCACAGGTTCTCACTAACTGATTATGCCCGGGTTGGGTCGGGATTGGTCAAGCTTGGTTTTGGGAAATAGCACCCCACCTGACGTCCCCAAGGTCTCCTGACCCCCGCGACATATCTTCAGGTACCACTCTGTGATCAACAAACAAAAGTAGGAAGACTGACTCTTCCACGCTTTCTTACATCAAGCTTCTTGGAGTATGGGGCACCCGTCATATGTGGTACTAGGTGGCGATCGGGAGATGGAGCAAATCAACTCTCCCACTTCCACAAATCAAACATAAAGACACCATCCCCAGTTGCCCACCTTTCAACTGAGCTCACGCACTCCTACGTAGCCCTTATCCTCGTTCCTCTCAGCATCGGGTCCCCATCAACCCCTCCAAGCTTCCAAAATATCCAATCAGTTCAATTCCAAATATCATGAACTACCCTAAACCAAGAAAACAGAGTAGAGGCAGGAAACTCTGTCCAAAACCCACTCAAATACCACAGCTTTCCTTACTCATATACCCCAGTAACATTCTCTTCGTTCCGATTCGTTAACCGTTGGATCGCCTTGAAAATTTTACTGGAGGTTACTAGTATATAAATATACATTTTGACCGTTGGGATCTGCTATAAAATGCCTGGAACCCGAAATGTACTACTCTTCCCATGACTAGCAATGCACAAGCATTTTCTGCACATGTTGAAAAATTCTGCTGCACAATTCAACATCATTTTTCTGCATAATAGGGCAGATTTCGAAATCCATCTTGCCCACATCCAATTTTGCTCAAATTGGATCCTACAAGTCCTAAATCATGTATAAATCATATTTAAACCAAATACAAGCTTCAGATCAAGGTAAATCAAAATCTAGGTATCCAAAACCCATCCATTTAGTGGATTTTCAAGGTTTGAGAAGTGAAAATGAGAATTGAGTAATTTTGGGGTAAACTCTCATCTCAATCAAGTATATAACATTGATTTAGACTTTCTCAAACTGGTTTTAAGGTGAAAACTCCACTGATTCAAAATTTGACCTCTCAACACCCAATTTACCTTAGAAATGGCTTTTTTCTTTCACACTTGTCATTCCTTTTTCTCATTTGCTCTGCCCAAGCTTTCCTACAAGTCCTAATTGACATTCTAAACTAGGATCAACTCACTTTAGACTCCAATTTCCACTAACCCCAAATTTGGCTTTTCAAAACCCTCAAAATCTCACACTTTTCCACTCCCATCACTACCATTCTCACATTTAACCCTAAGTTAACTCTCCCCATCATCTCTACCAGTTTTCCATCAACATTTTAAGCATACAGAAATCACAAAGCATCATTATAAAACCCTAAAACAGTATGGGTAGCTTTACTCACATCAACATGTCAAGTTTAGCATGATTTCAACAAATTCCTTCACAAATAACTACCATAAGGCATTAACCTAGTAGAACTACCCATCATAGCTCCCAAAACCCAACACCCACGAATTTCATGTGAGAAGGAGTCCACCCATACCTGAAATTCGAAGCTTCACGAAGTTGAGGGAGGTTCCAAGACTCCGAAAATGGCTTCTCCTTACAATTTGGAGTAGAAATGAGAAGAAATTTTGGAGCTTTAATGGAGAACAATGGTGGAGAAGAAGGAAGAAGAAAAAGCTACGTGGAAAGAGGGAGAAAAGCTTCTGAATTTTGCTGAATGAAGAGAGAGAATAGTTGGGCTTTTATAAAAAAAAATGATTTTCTTTTTCCCTTTTTTCTTTTTTAAAAGGCACTTGCCACATGTCCTCTTTTAAGTGGAACAAAAGGGTCCACCTTTTTCTCTTGATGTGACTTCATACTCAGCCACAAGGAGAGGAAAAATTGTGACCTTTTAAATGCTAAAATCCTACCTCGGTTTGCGTACCGCCTCTCTGGTTCTAGTTCCTCGCGTTTCTCTGCACCCGTCGGGGCCCGTTTTCGAAAGTAGGCAATATATATATCAAAACGCTCAGAATGAGACCCTGAGCGTGGTTGGTTTTGTTAAATTTTATGTTGCACGCAAAATGATAATTTTTAGACTAATTAATTGAGGATTAATCTATAACTGTCCAGTTATGGATTACTCTTCGCTAATTAGTCTAACCCGCGTATCTTTCCCCCAATGTATATACTTCTACCAAGA
Organism: Glycine max; assembly: GCF_000004515.6. Taxonomy (NCBI): domain Eukaryota; kingdom Viridiplantae; phylum Streptophyta; class Magnoliopsida; order Fabales; family Fabaceae; genus Glycine; species Glycine max. The sequence goes on along the minus strand of NC_038246.2, from coordinate 20,139,215 downwards.
ATATATATATATATATATATATATATATATATATATATATATATATATATATATATATATATATATATATATATATATATATATATATATATATATATATATATATATATATATATATATATATATAAAATATAACGCACACAAAATTCTGGGTAGAAATTTCCAAGATGTCACAGAGGGGGGCTACTCACACCCCTCCAATAGCTAAGCTCACACCATGCCAAAATACATGATAAAACAAAAAAAGTCTCTACTACTAGGACTACTCAAAATGCCCTGAAATATAAGACTAAAACCATATACTACTAGGGTGCCCTTAATTTGTAGGGTACCCTACAAACCTATAATGCCCAAAATACAAGGCCCAAAAGAAGAAAAACCTATTCTAATATGTACAAAGAAAAGTGGACCCAACCTTGGCCCAGGGGCTCAAAAATCTACCTTGAGATTCATGAGAACCATAGGGCCTTCTTCAGCAACTCTAACCCAATCCTCTCAGAGCCTCCTGCTCATGGCTCTGGTGACTTGGTCCCTTCCTAGGGAGGATTGCATCATTCTCTCCCCCTTGAAGAGGATTTGACCTCAAATTTGTTGGTTCCTCCTCTTCACTATCAGCTCCACCTGCAAAAAGAATTAAATCAGAAATGTTAAAAGTGATGTTGACTCCATACTCTTCTGGGAGGTCCAACCTATAGGCATTGTTATTGATCCTCTCCAAGACTTGAAATGAGGGTGCCTATAATTTACAGTAATGTTGTTGATGGCCCTGCAATCTGTACGCATTCTCCACTTACCATCCTTTTTGGGCACTAACAACACGGGCACAACACAAGGGCTTAAGCTCTCTTGGACCCAGCTCTTCTCCAACAATTCCTTAACTTAGATTCTATCTCTTTAGTCTCCTGAGGGTTAGTCATATACGCTGGCCTATTAGGAAGGCTTGCTCCTAGGACTAAGTCTATTTGGTGTTCTATTCCCCTAAGAGGAGGTAGCCCAAGGGGTATCTCTTTGGAAAATATATAACCAAATTCATGTAAGAGTTCTTGGACCTTTAGGGGTAATATCTCAAATGTAGGAATTGTAGCAGTGCTAAGGGAGGTTTCCCTTAATAGGAGAAGGTAGAAGGATTGTTTAAGAATGAGTGCTCTTTTGATATCTCCTTTTGTTGCAAAATGATTTTCCTTCTTAACAATCTTCTTGGAGGAATCTTTTTCCTCTTTTTCCATCCCCTTGGCCTTTGAAGAAAAGGCCTTACTTTCCTTCTTTTTCTTTTGTTTTTCTAGTTTTTCTTCCTCATCCCTCTTATCTTTCATAATTAGTTGATCTTTGGCTACCTATGAAGGTATTTGAGGATGCAACACAAACTTTGTTCCAAGGTGGGTGAGGGTTATCTCATTAGTTAGGCCATTATAGATGATTTTCCTATCATATTGACATGGCCTACCTAAGAGAAGGTGTCCTACCTCTATAGGAACTACATCACAAATCACTTCATCCTTATATATTCCAATGGAGAAGGGAACTTTCACTTGTTGATTGACTATCATTTCCCCTTGCTCATTGAGCCATTGAAGTTTGTAAGGCCATGGATGGGGAGTAATAACAAGGCTCAACTTAGAGATTAATCTTGTGTTGCAACAATTGCAACATGAACCACTATCTACAAAAGAGCATGCGTTATAAAAAAATTTACACCTTGTGTGAAAAATATTCTCTTTTTGAGATTAGGTCAAGTCACAAGATTGGCCTCCTAGAAGCCTTCTGACCATTAAAAGGTCCCCTTCTTCTTGGGGGTAGATTTCTTTACTAGATTCTTCCCCTTGTGCTTCTTCACTTTCACTAGAGGAAGGTGAAGTAGTAGCCTCATCTTGGCTACTGTAAATGTCTTGGCCCCTTGTAATCATGGTTTTCTTGGTGGAACATTAAAAAACAATGTGTCCTCTTTCAAGACATTTAAAGCACTTTATAGAGTTGGTCTTCTCTTGAATACTAGCCTTAAGGGGTTGATTTTCTATTGTCTTCCCCTTATCATCTTTGGGCTTAGAAGGTGAAGTCCCTAAGATGCCTTGACCTTGGTCTTTCTTTGGATAAGAGTGAGAACCATAAAATTTTGAAGTAGGCTTCCTTTTAAGTTGTTGCTCTATCATTATGCAAAGTTGGACTAGGTCATCTAGGTCCCTATATGGAAGGAGCTCAACCTTGTCCCTCACATCCATATTAAGTCCACTAAGGAACCTAACAATACTTATTTTTTCCTCTTCCCTAAGCCCAGCTCTCAAAACGAGTAGTTTTATTTGTTGCCTATACTCTTCAACACTCACACTTCCTTGTCTAAGCCTTTGGAGCTTGTCCATAAGCTCTCTTTCATAGTAAGAGGGGGATGTGCCTCTTCCTAAGGATACTTTTCAAGTCATTTCAATAATTTACTAGAGAACCCTCTTGAATCCTTCTTTCCCTAACAAGAGAAGTTCACCAATAGAGGGCATACCTTGGAAGCTAAGGGTAGCTAAAGGACCTTCCTTTCCTCACTTGTATGATGACAAGCAAAGAGTTGTTCAACTTTCATTTCTCAATCTAAATAAGCCTCTAGATTGTCCTTCCCATGGAAGTATGAGAGGTTAATGTTAGCATCTTAAGGCTTTCTTTCCTTTTCTCTCCTATGGGAGTGAGGTCTAGAATGTGACCTATGCCTTCCTCCATAATAGTCACTAAGTTTTTCACTTAGGCTCAAGATGCATATTTTTCTTTTCTTAACTCTTTTAGTATTTTCCTTCTTTTTTCTTTTCTTATTTGTTCCCTCTCATCTTGACTTATTTCTACCCTCTCTTTTCTTTTTTTTCTTTCTAGTTTTTCTTTCCATAACTTGAGGGAACTCAACTCATCTAATATTCTAGATAAAGGGTCCTTATGACTAGTATTCTCACCATTAACACTAGATGAATGATGACTCATTGATGTGCCATCATTTTCTTCTATTTTCTAAACCCTTTTTGCACCATTTTAATTATTGATTGGTCTTAATTGTCAATTAATTAGGCAGTTTTATTATTTGGGCTCAATTAGCTAATTTGATGTTTTTAATCTAATTTCAGGAATTAATGAAACATTGGGCTTAATCCGGATTTTGGTTGTGGACTTGAAGAGGGCAAATAAAGCAGCGCTTACCTTAGTTAATTTCTAATTAGGAAATTTCGCAATTTTATTTTATGTTGTTCAGTGTTTATTTCGTTTTGGGCCAGAGTATTGTAATAGGGCCCAGTGACTTTGAGTGACTCTTTTTAAATAGCTGCCTTGGGATTCGTGCATGGCATTCTATTCTGTTATGTTATTCATTATTCAGAGCTTTGTTTTAGGGTTTTCGTTTTTCTGTTTTGACGTTTCTGAGTTCGTAATGCAATTTTACGTTTTCTGCTTCTAATTACAATTTCGTTCTTGCTTCTTCTTCTACTCTCATTTACGTTTCTGTTCCATTTTACATTTCTGTTCGTTTACGTTTCTGTTCATTTACGTTTCCGTTCATTTACGTTTCTGCTTCATGTTTCAATTGCGTTTTCTGTTTGAATCCATGGAAGGCTAGATTTTCTGGTGTTGTTTCCTTTTGAGGACGAAGCCCAACTCTCTTTGAGGTTTCGCTTGTAATGTGGTTTCCTGGCAGTTCTCCCTTCACCAGTATCCCAAATTCGTGAATATTAATCAGTGCACGCTTTATGTTCGATTAATTGCCTCTGAGCCTAACTTGCGTTCATGCTTAATGGACGAAGGGCTAACTGGTGTATGTGGTGCCTAATCACGTATTGAAAACCCTAAGTTGATTTTCGCTTAGTAAATTGAAATAGGGTTGGATTAAGTGGTTGACTGTTAGGGACGAATTCTCCAACCCAGGATAAGAGAATGGCTTCTGAATCAGAGGAAACAACCCATTTTTAATATTAGTAGTTTCGTATTTCAGTTTACTTGTTCTGCTCTTTAATCACAAAACAAACAAACCCCCCCAATCGTTACTGTTACTGCAAGTATATTATGAACATTTGGTTTGTCACTGCTCGTTGGGAAACGACCTAGGATCACTTCCTAGTTACTGCATTTTCATGTTTATTTGATTCGGGTACGGCCTCGATCACTCATGTTGGTTCCTAAGTTGTGATTCTTTCTTGTTGGGGGTTTGCAAAAAGTAAAATCTACGGTTCAAAAGAACTCAAGATAAGCGTGATAAGCAAGAAGAAAGTATTATGCAATAACAAGATAAACTAGGTGTGACTAGTAAAGAAAATAAACTATGAAAGCAAGTAAGAAATTAAAGTGCAAGAAATGTAAACTAGACGATAACCTAAGGGAAAATTGCCTAAAATTATTACACAAATGAAAGTAGGGTAACCTATAGGAGGCTTCCAACACACTTCCAATGAAATGCCTTTTAGTTACAAAATTACAAAAAAGTTCTCATTTTTGGTGGCTATTCTCTCTTTGGTGTTTCACTCAATTTGGAGTACTTCTTAGTCCAATAGCTCTTAAGGTGGTTGACCCCTTGCTTCTTGAATCAAATTCTTCAATTAATGACACCAATCCTCCTTTCGAATTCCCTATATGAAAACTCACAAACAAAGAAACAAAGAGACAAGCAATAGCCAAATACCAAATATGAAATGAAAGCTAAACCAATAGAGTTTTAACAATACAAATTTTCAAGGATTATTCAACAATTAAAACAATGAAAAGAAAACTAGGACACAAAAAGAAACCTAGAATGGCTCTAGAGTAGGGTAAAAAAAAAACTAAAAAAAAGTGACTCAAGAAACCTCTAGTTTTGACACTTGTTTTCATACTACTTTTCAATTGAAATTTCAGAACCAAGATTGGTCTAAAGTAGGCAAAAATTATAGAACAAATTTTGAGCCAAAACAACAAGCACACTTCCCTTTCACTTTTTATTTTATTTTTCTTGGACACTGATTTTCCTGCCAACTTGTATGATTTTTCTTATTTTTTCCGTTTGTCCAAATCACTTGGTTCTTTTTTCTAATTTTTGTCCATATGTCTAGAAATTTCAGCTCAAAATTCACAGTGACCAATTCCTAGTAATTTTTACAAGTTTGTATGTTTAAGCTGCGATTTCAAACTTCGAATTTTTTTAAGCATGTTATATTGATTGCCTTAGGCTTACTTTCAACTTTCCTATGTATGTTAAACTCACTAGGCCTGTTTACCACAATTTTAGGAGTTCAATATTCACTTAGGATCAAAATTTCAGCCAGCAATTCAATCACCAAAACTCAAATTCACAATAGACACAATCATAAGGAAACCTAAAAGTTCAAGAAAAGGTTCACAATCAAAGACTTTCTATGAATTATGCATGAACATGTTAAGGACTAATTAACATGCAAGATTTGACTCAAATCAAATAATAGGCTAAAAAAATTTCATACACTCATGAACAAATGAGTTAGACAAAGAAACAAGAAAAATAAAACTCAGCACAATATAAGGAATCTTATGTGACAAGTTTCATTACTAGACAAAAACTACAATAGGTGAACATGTCACTCTAGATTTTTGAGGTTTTCTTCTACTTTAATGTTTTTGTATGAATTTTATGGTTCAGGTTTCAGCCACAAAAAATGGCAATACAAACTGAAAGGAACCTAAACTCAACATTCATGGTTCAAGAACAAGAACAAGAAATTTGAACCATAGAAAATCAAATCTAGCTTCTATAGCAAGTTTAATCGGTGGATGTAGAAGCAAGCTTCATGATGATGAATCAAGTTGATTCAAGAAGTTTTGATATTGACAAAGATGTTGACAAAAAACCCAAAGAATGATTTCAAGATTAAATCAAGATCAAATTCAAGAATCAAGAGAAGTTTGATTTCAAGATTCAAGAAAAGATGAATTCAAGTTCCAAGAGAAGAAATCAAGAAGACTTCACAATGGGAAGTATTGAAAAGATTTTTTAAAAAACAAACATAGCACAATTTTGTTTTTCAAAAGAGTTTTCACAAAATTTTCTATGTTACCAGAGTTTTTACTCTCTAGTAATCGATTACCAATTTCCTGTAATCGATTACTAGTGGCAAAGTTTGATTTCAAAAGCTTTTAACTGAATTTACAACATTCCAATTGATTTCAAAATGGTGTAATCGATTACAAGATATTGGTAATCAATTACTAGTGCATCTGAACGTTGGAATTCAAATTCAATTGTGAAGAGTCACATCCTTTCATAAAAAGCGTTGTGTAATTGATTACAAGGATTTGGTAATCGATTACTAGTGACAAGTTTTGAACAAAAAATCAAAAGATGAAACTCTTCCAATGGTTTTCTTGACCAGACTTGAAGAGTCTATAAAAGCAATACCTTGATTTGCATTTGAAGAGCACTTACAACACTTACAACCTTTACAAACAACTTTTCGACATATTCTTTCACAACCTTTGAATCTCTTTGAACATCTTAAACTTCTTCTTCTTCTTCTTTTGCAAAAGCTTTCTAAAGTTTTCTGGTTTTCCAAACCTTGAAAACAGAAGTGTGCTATATCTTTTATTCTCTTCTCCCTTTGCCAAAAAGAATTCACCAAGGACTAACCGCCTGAATTCTTTTTGTGTCTCTCTTCTCCCTTTTCCAAAAGAAGGAAGGACTAACCGCCTGAATTCTTTTGTGTCTCCCTTCTCCCTTGTCAAAGAATTCAAAATGACACAGTTTGAGAATTCTTTTGATTCTTCCCTTTCCCATAAACAAAAGATTTCAAAGGACTAACCGCCTGAGAATTCTTTTGTTTCCCCCTTCACAAAGTTTCGAAGGACTAACCGCCTGAGAACTTTTTCTTAACACATTGGAGGGTACATACTTTGTGGTACAAGTAGAGGGTACATCTACTTGGGTTGTTGTGACTGAGAACAAGAGAGGGTACATTTCTTGTGGATCAGTTCTAGTGAAGGGTACATCCACTAGGTTGTTCAAAGAGAACAAGGGAGGGTACATCCCTTGTGGATCTTTGCTTGTAAAGGACTTTACAAGGTTCAAAAGAAATCTCAAGGACCGCAGGTCGCTTGGGGACTGGATGTAGGCACGGGTTGTTGCCGATCCAGTATAAAAATCTTGTGTTTGTCTTCTTCTTCCCTACACTCTTTAATTTCCGTAGTGCACTTTAATTAGCGCTTTTACTTTTGATTAAGTTTCTATTTCTGTTCTTTACTTTCTTAACTTTATAGTAAAAGCCTAATTGAATTTAGTAACATTAAGAAGGATAGATTTTTAATTAGTAAAGGTTCATTAATAATTAATTCAACCCCACTTCTTAATTATTTCGAGGCCACTTGATCCAACAGTGGAAATTCTAAAAAATCATGTTAACAACATTCAACACAAGACATGTGATGAAATACATGGAAAAAAAAATGAAGAAACAACAATGGAGGAGAAGATAAGGCTGAAAATTAATGGAGGTTTAAGGATATTGGTATTGACAAATATCGGTTACAAATATCGGTGATGCAATCCTAACCCACAAGGGCATTGGATAGAAGGATGATGCAATCTTACCCCTCAAGGGAATTGGATAGAAGACTTCAAGAATATTGAGCTAGAGATGCAAGAGAAAGCCCTAGAGTTCTCATGAGCCTTAGGGTAGAATTTGGGCTCATGGGCTAAGTATGAGCCCACTGTAGAAGCAAAAACATTTTGATGTTTTTGATGATGCCAAAGGATCATGTGCTTCTCAAGTTTAATTCAAGAGGATCATGAACTTCTCAAGTTTAATTCAAGACAAGAATCCAAGAAATTCAAGATATATGATCAAGATAATTAATCTCTAGAGATTTAGGAAGGGAATTCCAAGTTGAAACAGCAAGAGATTTGGCCAATGAATTTAAGGTAAAATGTTTTTACAAGAGATTTACTCTCTAGTAATCGATTACCAGAGGATGTAATCGATTACCAGTGGCCAAAATACTTCTTGAAATACTTTTAAAATGTTTTTAGATGGTTTTTGAAAACATCTAATTGATTGCATAAGGATTGTAATCGATTACCAGTAGTTGAAAATATTTATAACAACTATTGGAAATTTGAATTCAAATTTTACACCCTGTAATCAATTACACATGGATGGTAATCGATTACCAGCAATTATTAAATGTTCTTAATTCAAATTTTAAAGCCTGTAATCGATTACACAAGTCTTGTAATCGATTACTAGAGGAGCCTTTCAGAAAATATTTTCCAAGAGTCACATCTGTTAAATTGGTATTTGAATGACCATCAAAGGTCTATTTATATGTGACTTGGAACACGAATTTGCTTAGAGTTTTTCTGAACAAAAAGTCTTATCCTCTCAAAAGCAAACTTGTCATATCCTCAAAAACATTCCTTGGCTAAAACACTTGCAATTCAATAAGGAATTATTTGAGTGCTCCATTGTTCAATCTATCTCTTTCAAGAGAGATTTCTTCTTCTCTTCTTCTTACTTCTGAAAAGGGATTAAGAGATCAAGGGTCTCTTGTTGTAAAGCAATCTGAACACAAAGGAAGCGTTGTCCTTGTGTGGTTCAGAACTTGTAAAGGGTTTTTTTATAAGATAGTGGAACTCTCAAGCGGGTTGCTTGGGGACTGGACGTAGGCACAAGGGTGTGGCCGAACCAGTATAAAACTGAGTTTGCACTTTCTCTTCCCATAAACTTTTTTATTTATTGTTGCTTTACATTTACATTTAGATTGGTTATTTTGAATCATCTTTTAGAAATCTATCTTTAAGGGAACTTGGAACTTGCATTAAAATCAAAGTAGAATTTTAATTGGGGAAATAGTTTGTAATATCTTAATTCAACTCCCCCTTCTTAAGATATATGAGACCACTTGTCTAACAAGTGGTATCAGAGCTTCATTCTTGTATAAAGTTTAGAAGCTTCAAGAATAATGGCCTCAGCAAACTTCTTATTCCCAGAAGGAAATTCAATAAATAGGCTTCCTATTTTTAATAGAGAGGGTTACCACTATTGGAAAATCCAAATGCAAATCTTCATTGAGGCAATAGACTTAAACATTTGGGAAGCCATAGAAGTAGGACCTTATGTACCCACCATGGTGGCTGGAAATGCAACAATAGAAAAACCTAGAGAAGAGTGGACTGAAGATGAAAGAAGATTAGTGCAGTACAATTTAAAGGCTAAAAACATCATTACTTCTGCCCTAGGAATGGATGAATATTTTAGGGTTTCAAATTGTAAGAGTGCTAAGGATATGTAGGACACTTTACAAGTTACACATGAGGGAAAAACTGATGTAAAACGATCTAGGATAAATACTCTAACTCATGAGTATGAATTATTTAGGATGAAGACAAATGAAAGTATACAAGATATGCAGAAAAGATTCACACATATAGTTAATCATCTTGCATCATTAGGAAGAATATTTCCAAACAAGGATCTCATAAATAAAGTGTTAAGATGTCTAAGTAGAGAGTGGCAACCAATAGTAACAGCCATCATAGAATCTAGAGATTTGTCTATTATGTCTCTTGCTACACTATTTGGAAAATTACAGGAACATGAAATGGAGTTGCAAAGACTAAATCAACATGAAGAAAATGATAAAAAGGAGAAGGGAATTGCTCTTAAAGCCTCATCTTCAACCCAAGAGGAAAGTGACATAGAAGATTCAATTGACTTAGATGAAGATGAAGATCTTAGCCTCTTTGTCAAAATTCAACAAATTTATTATAATGAGAGGAAATCAAAGAAGACAAAACTTCAAACCTAAAAGAAGGACTAAAGAGTCATTTCAAACTCCAAAATGCTTTGAGTGCAATCAACCCGGACATTTGAGGGTTGATTGTCCAATCTTTAAGAAAAGAATAGAGAAGTCTGAAAAGAAGACTATTGGAGAAAAGAAGGCAAAGAAGGCCTACATCACATGACATGATAACGACTTAGAATCGTCTGATGATTCTGAAAAAGAAATGATTAATCTATGTCTAATGGGCAAAAACTATGAAAGCGACGAAGAGGTAACATCTTCTAACAAATCTATTTCTTTTGATGAGTTACAAGATGCATTTGCTGAATTACATAGTGAATCAATTAAAGTAGCTAAACTTGTTTCTTCATCTAAGAAAACAATTTCAGATTTAGAGAAAGAAATTTCAAAATTAAACAAAGAAATAGATCCTCATAAAACTGAAGTTTCAATCTCTAAATCTAGTGATAAAGTTCATGTTTCTACTATGACTAATGAAAAAGTAAATTCATGTAAATGTTGTAGCAAATATGTAGAAGAAATTAAAAATTTGAAAAACTCTCTTGCAAAATTTTCTATTGACAAGAATAACCTAGATGTCATATTAGGAAATCAAAGATGTATTCTTGATAAAGCAGGAATTGGATACAAACCATAAAAACAACAAAATTTTTACAAAAGTTTCTTTTCTTCCTCACAAAAATATAATTCTCCTTTCATTACATGTTTTTATTGTGGAAGAAAAGGACATGGAACATCTACATGCTATTTTAAGAAAAATTGTAACAACATTAAGATGATTTGGGTCCCAAAAGGATCCATTGTTCACACTAACACTCAAGGACCCAATAAAAATTGGGTACCTAAGTCACAATGTTAATCTTGTAGGAGCCATTGAGGAAAAAGTGGTATATAGATAGCGGGTGCTCAAAACATATGACGGGAGATGCATCAAAGTTCACACATATCTCTCCCAAGAAAAGCGGGTGTGACATCCTGGAAATTTCTACCCGGAATTTTGTAAACGATACATTTTGAATAATTATATATATAAGTATTATTCAGTGTATATCTATATATACTCCTGGTAGAAGCATGTACATTTGGGGGGAAAGATACGCGGGTTAGGCTAATTAACGAAGAGAAATCCATAACTGGACAGTTATAGATAAATTCTCAATTAATTAGTCTAAAAATTATCGTTTTGCGTGCAACTCAAAATTTAACAAAACCAACCTCTAAACCACGCTCGGGGTTTCTTTCTGAGTGTTTTGATATGTGTATATATATATATATATATATATATATATATATATATATATATATATATATATATATATTGCTTACTTTCGAAAACGGGCCCCGACGGGTGCAGAGAAACGCGAGGGACTGGAACCTGAGAAACGACATGCAAATCGAGGGAGGATTTTAGCATTCAAAAAGTCAAATTTTTCTCTCTTCTTGTGGCTGAGTATGAGTCACATCAAGAGAGAAAGTGGGCCCCTTTTTGCTCCACTCAAAGGGAGACATGTGGCATAGCTTTTAGGAAAAAGAAAGAGGAAGCCCTTTTTAAAATAAAAAGCCACGTTCTCTCTCTCTTCACTCACTCAGCAAAAATTTCAGAAGCCCTCCTCACCTTCTCACGTTGCTTTTCTTCTCCCCTTCTCATCCACCATTGTTGCCCATTAAAGCTCCAAACTTTGCTCACCATTTTCTACTCCAAATTGCAAAAGGAAGCCATTTTCGGAGTCGTGAAGCGCACCTCTACGTTGTGGGACTTCAAATTTCAGGTTTGGGTAGACTTCTTCTCACATGATTTTCGTGGGTATTGGGTTTTTGGGAGATATGATGGGTAGTTCTACTATGTTTATGCCTTATGGTAGTTATTTGTGAAGGAATTTGTTGAAAGCATGCTAAACTTGTCATGTTTGATGTGAGCCAACTATACCCATTCTGTTTTAGGGTTTTATAATGATTATTTGTGATGCTTGTGTGCTGAAATCGTTGGTAGTAAACTAGTAGAGATGATGGGGAGAGTTAACCTAGGGTTAAAAGTGAGAATGGTAGTGATGTGAGTGGAAAAGTGTGAGGTTTTGAGGGATTGAAAAGCTAAATTTGGGGTTAGTGTGAATTGGAGTCTAAAGTGAGTTAATCCTAGTTTAAAATGTCATTTAGGACTTGTGGGAAAGCTTGGACTGAGCAAATGAGGAAAATGAGTGACCAAAGTGAAAGCAAGAGCCATTTCTAGGGTAAATTGGGTGTTGAGGGGTCAAATTTTGAATCGGTGGAGTTTTCGTCGTAAAACCAGTTCGAGCAAGTTTAGATTAATGTTATAGACTTGTTTGAGATGAGAGTTTGCTCCAAAATTACCCCATTCTCATTTTCACTTCTCAAACCTTGAAAATTCACTAAATTGAGGGGTTTTAGATACCTAGATTTTGAATTGCCTTGGTCTGAAGCTTGTTTTTGGTTTAGATATGATTTATACATGATTTAGGACTTGTAGGATCCAATTTGAGCAAAATTGGATGAAGGCAAGAGGGATTTCGAAAATCTGCCCAATTTGTGCAGTAAAAAGCTGTCAAATTTTGTGCTTGTGCAGAAATGTTTGTGTATTGCTGGTTATGGAAAGGTAGTACATATTGGGTTCTGGACGTTTTCTATCAGATCCCAACGGTCAAAATGTAGATTTATGTACTAGGGACCTCCAGTAAAAATTTCGAGTCGATCCAACGGTTAACGAATCAGAAAAAAGAGAATGTTACTGGGGTATTTGAGTAGGGAAAGCTGTGGTATTGGAATGTGTTTTGGGCAGAGTTTTCTGCCTCTGCCCTGTTTTCTTGGTTTAGGGTGGTTCATGATGTTTGAATATTGAATTTATTGGATATTGTGGAAGCTTGGAGGGATTGATGGGGACCCGGTGCTGAGAGGAACGAGGATAAGGGCTACGTGGGGGTACGTGAGCTCAGTTGAAGGTGGGCAACTGGGGATGGTGGGTTCATGTTTAATTTGTGGATGTGGGAGAGTTGATTTGCACCATCGCCCGATCGCCACCTAGTACCACATATGACGGGTACCCCATAATCCTACAAGCTTGAAGTGAGAAAGTGTGGAAGAGTCAGTCTTCCTACCTTTATTTGTTGACTACAGAGTGGCACCTGGAGATATGTCGCGGGGGTCAGGAGACCTTGGGGACGTCAGGTGGGGTGCTATTTCCCAAAACCAAGCTTGACCAATCCCGACCCAACCCAGGCATAATCAGTCAGTGAGAACCTGTGACATACCTAAACAGGCGAGCTCCTGGCAGTCAACCAATAAAAGAACAAAGACCACAAAGCAAGGAGGCTTGTGTGGTGGCTGGCCAGCTATGGATCTTGAGTGATATCTGGAATATGGCCTCTGGTAATCGATTACCAAGGGTGTGTAATCGATTACAAGGCTTAAAAATGAAGACAGGAAGTTAAGATGGCCTCTGGTAATCGATTACCAAGGGCGTGTAATCGATTACAAGGCTTAGAAATGGAGACAAGAAGTTGAGATGGCCTCTGGTAATCGATTACCAAGGGGTGTAATCGATTACCAGGCTTAGAAATGAAGATAGGATGTTAAGGTGGACTCTGGTAATCGATTACCAATGCTGTGTAATCGATTACACAGAGTAACAGGGCACTGGTAATCGATTACCAGATATGTGTAATCGATTACGCAGTGTAAATTGCAGGTTTCCATGTTCTGAAGATGTGTAACTCGAGTTTGGCCTCTGGTAATCGATTACCAATGTTGTGTAATCGATTACCAGAGAAGAAAACCCTTGAGGTATACCTTTTAACTACAGGTAGCGGTTATAGGACACATTGTGTTGTTACCCGTAGTTAGATTTCTCGTGAAAGAGTCTACCCCCTTCTTTTATTTCTTGTAGATCGCGATGGCAGCGGAATTAATCCATGATCGAGTGGAGATGGAGTGCCTAGAGGGAGTTTGGGAGACCCTCGAAGGCAATGAGAGGTGCCGATTTCGTGGAACGATTCGACTCACGGCTACTTCATTGGTACATCCAGAGGAACCCGCACGCACGCTTTAGCGAAATGTGGAGTGGATACTACCTACACCTGCTCCATATCGACTAGTGGAGCCAGTCGAAGTGATAAAGGTGTCGTCATCTGAAGAAGACCCTGAGGAGGACCCAGAGGAGTTACCTCCTGAGCCTGCTGTGGATGCTCTTGACTTTCCTGAGGGTGATGAGGACCCACTCCCTGATGTGGATTCTCCAGAGGACGTCATGTCAGCATCTGAGGCAGACTCTATGGAGGAGAGCGGTCCAGGAGGGATAGCGACTAGTGGAGACTCTTCATCATAGTAGACGGCTCCTTAGACTAGGTTTACATACTTTTTGGGGGTGGGTGTATCTAGTGCAGACTGTTAGGTTTACTCTTTTGATTTTTGGATGGGTAGACCTATTGTATAGGAAATTGATGATTGTATATATGTGGCTGAAGCCACCACAGTGGATACCTTTACTTTGGATGTCACTATGAATTTTGCAAACTCCCATATTTTGGACAGTTTTAGATGATGAATGTAATTATGTTTAATCTTGTTATTTGAAAAGAAAGTGTTAACAAACTTTATTTGAAAGAGAGTTCACCGACCGCATTTCATTTTAATATTTATTTTCATGTGACGACCTAAAATGATGGCTGGTGTACTTTTCTTGTTGAAAGAGCAAAGTAGTTTAGAGATTATGAGTGATCAGAAAGAAATGACTCCGAATAGAGTTGCGAACTGGCCATTCAGGACTCTATAGTGATAATTTTCCCTTCTGAACTTAATTACTGTGAAAAGAGAGAGAGAAACGAAAAGAAAAAGAAAAAAAAATTCCCATGGTTTTTGCTATTTAAATCATTACTATTAAACCAGTCATTATTTAGGGGCGCCACAGCGGGCATGTAACTTATGGTGACAACAACAAAGGTAGAATTCTTGGAGTTGGAAAAATAGGTACGAATTGTTCAAACTCCATTGAAAATGTTCTACTTGTTGAAGGCCTTAAGCACAACTTGCTTAGTGTTAGTCAATTATGTGCTAAAGGCTATCTAGTATCATTTGATTCTCAAAAATGTCTCATTGAACATAAACATGATACTAATATAAAGCATATAGCATTTAGAGTCAACAATGTTTATATGATAGACTTAAGTCAAAAACTAGATAATAATCAATGTTTTCTTAGCAAAGATGATGATCCATGGCTATGGCATAAAATAATTGCTCACATAAACATGGAACACTTAAATAAATTAATTTCAAAAGATTTTGTTGTTGGTTTACCTAAACTAAAATTTGAAAAAGATAGACTGTGTGATGCATGCCAAAAGGGAAAACAAACTAGAGTTTCATTCAAATCCAAAAACATTGTTTCAACTACTCAACCATTACAATTGTTACATATGGATTTGTTTGGTCCTTCTAGAATTATGAGTTTTGGTGGAAGCTATTATGCACTTGTCATTGTTGATGATTATTCTAGATATACTTGGACACTATTTATCACTCATAAGAATGATGCATTTCAAGCATTTAAGAAACTTGCAAAAGTTATTCAAAATAAGAAAAATCTCAAAATTATATCTATTAGGAGTGATCATGGGGGTGAGTTTGAAAATAAAGAATTTGATTTATTTTGTGATAAGCATGGCATTGAACATAACTTTTCTGCACCTGGAACCCCTCAACAAAATGGAGTTTTGAAAGAAAAAATAGGTCTTTGGAAGAAATTGCTAGAACCTTATTAAATGATACTCCTCTTCCAAAATATTTTTGGGCTGAAGCCATTAATACTGCATGCTATATCATGAATAGGGCTTTAATAAGACCCATTTTAAAGAAAACTCCATATGAATTGTTCAATGGTAGGAAACCAAACATCTCGCATCTCCATGTTTTTGGTTGCAAGTGTTTTGTATTAAACAATGGAAAAGAAAACTTAGGAAAGTTTGATGCTAAATCAGATGAAGGAATTTTCCTTGATTATTATTTGCACAGTAAAGCTTATAGAATATATAATAAGAGAACAATGACAATTGAAGAATCGATTCATGTTTCCTTTGATGAATCTAATGCTATTTCTCCAAAAAAGGATATTTTAGATGATATTACATAATATTTAGAACAAATGCATATTCGTGGAGAAGATTCTAAAGGAAAAGGAAAAGAAAGCAATGAAGATCCTCCAGTAGAAGTCAAAGCAAATAATGATCTTCCAAGAGAGTGGAAAGCTTCAAGAGATCATCCCCTCGACAACATTATTGGTGATATCTCAAAAGGGGTAACAACTAGACACTCTCTCAAAGATTTATGTAATAACATTGCTTTTGTATCTATGATTGAACCTAAAAATTTAAATGAAGCCATAATAGATGAAAATTGGATAATAGCTATGCACGAAGAACTAAACCAATTTGAAAGAAATAATGTTTGGGAGTTAGTTGAGAAACCTGAAAACTACCTAATCATTAGGACAAAATGGGTGTTTAGAAATAAATTAGATGAAAATGGAATAGTTATTAGAAATAAGTCTAGATTAGTCGCCAAAGGATAGAATCAAGAAAAAGGGATAGATTATGAGGAAACATATGCTCCAGTTGCTAGATTAGAAGTCATCAGAATGTTATTAGCCTATGCATCCATAATGAACTTTAGATTAAAAAAAGGCTTTATATGGCTTAAAACAAGGCCCTAGGGCTTGGTATCAGCGTTTGAGTAAGTTCCTTTTAGAAAAGGATTTCTCTAGAGGCAAAGTAGATACTACTCTTTTCATAAAGAGAAAATTACATGATATTTTATTGGTTCAAATTTATGTTGATGATATTATTTTTGGATCTAGTAATGAATTATTGTGCAAGGAATTCTCGCATGACATGCAAAGTGAGTTTGAAATGTCAATGATGGGAGAACTTAATTTCTTTCTTGGATTACAAATTAAACAAACCAAGACTGGAATTTTTGTCAATCAATTCAAGTACTGCAAATAGTTAATTCACATATTCAGGATGGAAAATGCTAAGCACATGGCTACACCAATGAGCACTGCTTGCTATTTATATAAAGATGAAACCGGTCAGTCAATAGATGTTAAGCAATATCGAGGTATGATCGGATCCCTTCTTTATTTATCCGCTAGTATACATGATATAATGTTTAGTGTGTTTATGTGTGCTAGATTTCAATCAAATCCCAAACAGTCACATCTTAGTGCCGCTAAAAGAATCATAAGATATTTGTTAGGCACTATGAATATAGGTTTAGGGTATCCTAGGAATTCCACATGCACCTTAATAGGATACTCTGATTCAAACTTTGTTGGTTCTAAAATAGATAGAAAGAGCACAAGTGGAACTTGTCAATTCATTGGATCTGCTCTAGTCTCTTGGCATAGTAAGAAACAAAATAGTGTTGCTTTATCCACTATAGAAGCGGAATATATTTCTGCCAGCAGTTGTTGTGCATAAATTTTATGGATGAAGCAACAACTCTCTGACTATGGAATCCTTCTTGACCATATACCTATTAGGTGTGATAATACAAGTGCAATCAATCTTTATAAAAACCCAGTTCAGTTCAACATTCTAGAACCAAACATATAGAAATTAGACACCATTTTCTAAGAGATCATGTTCTGAAGGGAGATTGTGTGCTAGAATTTGTTGATACAAAGAATCAGCTTGCCGATATCTTCACAAAACCTCTCCCCAAAAAAAAAATTCTTTTCCATTAGAAGAGAATTAGGCCTCTTAGATATTAGTGATTTTATGTTTGATGATTGATTAATTGTATTTGATTCTAAGATTTTGATTGTGTTTGATTGGTGTGTTATTGTATGATTGATGCTTGTTTGATTGAATTAAAATGAGTATCAGTATTGATGATTGATATAGTTAGATGTTTTTAGCATAGACATAGATGATTTTTAGAGGAAAAAGTCTAGTTAGTGTTCTGGTAATCGATTACCATTACGTGTAATCGATTACACAAGAACATATAGCCTGTAGTCGATTACAACAGCCTATAATCGATTACCAGAAGACTAAGTGCTCCTATAAGCGGTTACCAAACCTTGTAATCGATTACAGAATGTCATCTTCTATAAATAGGCACGTTTCAAAAGCTGCATTCACAAAAACTTCAAGCTACGGCGCCCCCTTTTTCCCAAAAACTTCCAACCATCATATCTCACTCGTTTCTCAACCAAATCACCTCCCACAAAGCCCATTTTTCATCATTTTCGATTCTTTTTCATTCCAACAGATCAAAATTCTCAATAACTTCATCAAATGGCCGAATCATCCAGGAAGTGCAAGGAATCATCCACCTCCGTTGCGGCAACTCGAACACCACGCCCTAGAGCCACCGGAGCATCCCCGACGCCAATTCCACCTTCCTTGTCATCCTCTACACTGTTTTCATTTGATGAACAGCGTATCCAGTACTCCTCTCTCTTTCAATCTCATCCAATTCTTGATCCCAAATATCTTGACCTAGAATTCTTTGATGGGGAAGCATTTGATTGCTAGCAAGTGTTTCAAAACACTGGTCTGATTCCATTTATGTCATCAAAATTACCATATTATCCTGAATTAGTTCGAGTCTTTTATTCAAATTTGCAAATTCAGCGTGGCACATTAATTTTTGAGGTGCATGGCATATCTATGATTATTGATGAGTCTATTTTCTTTTCTCTGACACAACTACCTAGTCAGGGTGCACCTTTTGAGGGCACCATTATTGACAACTGGAAGTTTGATTACTCCAGTCTTGATGCCCGCCGTATGGCCTGTAATGATCAGGTGGATATGACCGGCAGATTGCTTGCCGGTTCATTGACATTCGATTGTCGCATCATGCACTACATCATTGTTCGCATTCTATTACCCAAACCATCAAACTTAGCTCAAGCCTCTGAAGAGGATTTAATCTTGATGTGGGCTTTTCTCATCGGTCGTTCGATCGACTGGGCCTATTTGATCAGATACCGGATGCATAAGGCATTGCGGTCAAATGCACCTCTACCTAATCCACATCTTGTTACTTTATTTCTTCATCATTTTCAAATTCCCTTGGATAATGAGCCCTTTGTGAAAGTCAAACGCTCCTTTGCAATTGGTGTCAGTGCGGTAACCTCCTTCGGCTATTGTAAGGACATGGATGGGCAATGGTTGAAGAAGGATGCACAACCTCCACAAGACGAACATACTCCCTCTCCTCCGCCTCAACGAGATGACTCCTCAGCCCTAATGCATGAAGTTCTTTCAGATTTATGCGGCCTCCGCACCTATGTTGGTGAGCGCTTTGATTCCTTGGATGGTCGTATCGATGCCATTGATGCTCGCTTTGCAGGCATGGATACCCACATCACTCAACTTGAGGAGGATATAAGTTATGTTCGTCAGTGCTTCGATCTTCCTCCACCATCTTCATAGATTTAGATTAGTATTATATTTGATTTTCCACCGTGTATTTGGCTATGTTTTATGACATTCTTCTCTAAACTTTGATTATATTTAAGTATTTGCCACTTAGTATTTTATGACTGAATTATGTTTGATTTTGACTTGTGAATGATTATGGCTGTGTTCTTTTCTGCCTTATGTTTATTTCCACGTACTTTGGCTTTTTGATGTTGCCAAAGGGGGAGAGAAACAAGGCTTAGAAGCTTAGAAATTAGAAGCTTAGAAATCAAGAGATCATAAATTCCAAAACATAGGGGGAGTATGGGATAAGTGAACATTCTATCTTGTATATATTCTATCTTGTATCTTGATTTCATAAATTAAATTGTCAACATCAAAAAGGGGGAGATTGTAGAAGCAAAGACATTTTAATGTTTTGATGATGCCAAAGGATCATGTGCTTCTCAAGTTTAATTCAAGACAAGAATCCAAGAAATTCAAGATATATGATCAAGATAATCTCTAGAGATTTAGGAAGGGAATTCCAAGTTGAAACAACAAGAGGTTTGACCAATGAATTTAAGCTAAATTGTTTTTACAAGAGATTTACTCTCTAGTAATCAATTACCAATGGTCAAAATACTTCTTGAAATACTTTTAAGATGTTTTTAGATGTTTTTTGAAAACATGTAATCGATTACTAGTAGTTGAAAATATTTATAACAACTATTGGAAATTTGAATTCAAATTTTACACCCTGTAATCGATTACACATGGATGGTAATCGATTACCAGCAGTTATTGAACATTTTTAATTCAAATTTTAAAGCCTGTAATCAATTATACAAGTCTTGTAATCGATTACCTGAGGAGCTTTTCAGAAAATATTTTCCAAAAGTCACATCTGTTAAATTGGTATTTGAATGACCATCAAAGGTCTATTTATATGTGACTTGGAACACGAATTTGCTTAGAGTTTTTTTGAACAAAAAGTCTTATCCTCTTAAAAGCAAAATTGTCTTATCCTCAAAAACATTCCTTGGCTAAAACACTTGCAATTCAATAAGGAATTATTTGAGTGCTACATTGTTCAATCTATCTCTTTCAAAAGAGATTTTTTCTTCTCTTCTTCTTACTTCTGAAAAGGGATTAAGAGTTTAGGGTCTCTTGTTGTAAAGCAATCTGAACACAAAGGAAGGGTTGTCCTTGTGTGGTTCAGAACTTGTAAAGGGTTTTTTACAAGATAGTGGAACTCTCAAGCAGGTTGCTTGGGGACTGGACGTAGGCACAAGGGTGTGACCGAACCAGTATAAAACTGAGTTTGCACTTTCTCTTCCCTTAAACACTTTTATTTATTGTTGTTTTACATTTACATTCGGATTGGTTATTTTGAATCATATTCAAGGGAACTTGGAACTTGCATTAAAATCAAAGTAGAATTTTAATTGGGGAAATAGTTTGTAATATCTTAATTCAACCCCTCTTTCTTAAGATATCTGAGGCCACTTGTCTAACACCAACTTATCTCTGTAAATATTAGAATATGTTTTCCTTCTTTTGAGCCTTGTATTTTGACCATTTTTAGGTTTGTAGGGTACCCTAAAAATTAAGGGCACCCTATCCTATAAGTTAAGAGTACCCTAGTAGTATAGGGTTTTAGCCTTGTATTTCAGGGCATTTTGAGTAGTTTTGTAATAGGAACTTTTTGTATTTTCATGTATTTTGGCATGGGATGAACTTAGCTATTGGAGGGATGTGAGTAGCCCTCCTCTAGCTTCTCAGGGAAACTTTCTTCCTTGCTTCGCAAGGAAACTACCTTCCTTGCTTCTCAAGGAAGTTTCCCATTGTATTTTCATGTATTTTGACATGGGGTGAGTTTAGCTATTGGAGGGGTGTGAGTAGCCCCTCTCTAACTTCTCAAGGAAGTTTTCTTCCTCTAGCTTTCCATGGAAGCTACCCTTTAGCTTCTCAATGAAGCTTCCCATGTGCTAGGGTATAAATAGAAACATGTGTATCACTTGTCATAACTTTGATGAATGAGAAACTTGTGAGACACACTTCAAAGTTCAACTTCTCTCCCTAATCTCATTCAATTCCCACACCCCTCCCTTCCCTCTCGCATTCTCTTCCTCCATTAAAACTTCCTCTCTAAACTTCTTATCCAAGGCACTCTCTTGGTTGTAATCATAGTTGTTATGTTGTCTGATTGTTTTGTGTTCCAAGTGGTTTCTACCACTTAAGGGACCGTGATTGGTTCCCTAGGAGTAGTACGTAGGCTTGAGCCTTGTCTCTCTTTCTTATTTGTTGATGCATGTGGCATGAGGGCTATGCATGCGATGAAGTGGCATAAGTCAAGAGGAGGAGAGGATTGAAGATAGAGCAAGGAACTGATGGTTTTATTTTCTTGTGAAAAAGTGAGATTATGTTGAGACACTGGATGATGGACAGAGATACATTGGGGTATAGTGGGTGGAGAGGTTCGAAGAACCTAAGGGAATTAGCAAGTGGTGAATATCTGGCATTTGGTGCACTCATTTGGTGTGGGTAACTCACAACCTCACTTTGCTACTCCTTATAAGCACTGAGACTATGCTTTATGAGCTAGGGAATCTTGGGAATCAGTGTACATTGTATCTATATGTGGCAATCACTCCTGACTGTCATCCACAGAAATGTATAAGACCATCAAGACCTAGGAGGATTGATAGCAAAGGTTAGGTCTTAATAGATGATAAGTGTTGTTTGCTTAGAGAAACCACACATAGTGGTTAATTAGGTTGCATGTTGTCTTTGTTTGACTACTATGTGTTTGTGGCATTTGAGGAACAGAGGACTCACCCCTAAAACCAAAACCTTCCAGGTACTGAAGATGTCGAGTACACTGAGGCATATGTAGGCTTGGTGTAGCTTGTAGAGGAAGCAAGTATGGCTATGAGCTATTACACGGACCACATGTTACATCTGCCATACTCGAGTCCATGTAGTGCCAGTAGATAGACCAGATGTAGTGCCCAGTACGATGGACGGGGCAACATAGGGCGAGAACCAACATGGAACAACCTAAGGCTAAAGCCTGAAGCTCAAAGAAAAGTTTGAAGTTTTAGAAGTAGTTTTGGCTTTTACATGTCCAACTCCTTTGAGTGGCATTTGTATTGGTTGTTAACTTGATTGTTGCATCTTAGTACTAGTACAATTGATATCGGTTTTGCATTATGCATCATCATAGTGTGAGTGAAGAAATTTCCTTAGAGGCAAAAACTATTTGTTTTAATCTATTATAGAGTTGTCGTAATCGATTACAACAAGCTATCTAAAGCTCAAAGAGTTAAGTCTCATATTGGTTTAATCGATTACACTGTTGTTTAAGACAATGACTGATTTTTCAGGAGTCTCTACTTTAATCGATTACCAGGTGGATTAATCGATTACTTCTCTCTTGTTTAAGTTGTTCAGAGTTGAACAAATAACACTTTAATTGATTACTTAGGTCATTTAATCGATTACACTGTTCTTGAGTTGTTTTCCATATGTTGGATGAACACTTTAATCAATTACTTAGATATTCTAATCGATTACTTTGCTAAAATAATTGATTATCATATAGATTTAATCAATTGAAGACGGTTATAATTGTTTTCTCTATAAATAACTAGCTTTTGTTCACATCTACACATCAAGAGATCATTAGAGAATACTCAATACATCTTGAAAATAATATCTTAGCCTCAGAATGAGCAAGATTTCGTGTTGTCATTAGTGAATAAGAGAAGAGACGAAAAGAGATTTATAGTAACTCACAACTTCTTAATCTTTTGATTTGGAAGATCTTTTCTTGAAAGTGAGTTGTGTCTTTTGAGTAAAAGAAGATCAACTTCTCCATCCAGCAAGGTTTTTGTGGAAAGATTGGTCAAGTTGTATCTATCCTACTTGGTTTTTCATGTGTATGGTTTTTACACAGTCTTGTGTTTATGCATGAATTTCTTACAACATACTACAATAGGGTTTTCTAGTTTGGGCTGAGAGTAGAATTCTCTTAGGCTTATATTCACAAATGGTCCTAGTGTGGGATGCGTTAGTCTCTTTTTTTGGGGTGGGAATTGTAGATTGATTGTGATTGCTTGTAAGAATTCTTGATGCATAGTGGAAATCTAATTCAGGTTGTGGATTAGATAACTGGATTAGTTTCTCTAAAAATAGAGAGTAAACCAGTATAAAAGATTATGTCTTTTTCTCTTATTCATATCTTTCTCTCATTCAAGGTTCAACTCATTCAAGTTTTTATCAAAGTTTTAAAGATTCAGGATTTATGATTGTGAAAGAAAGGAAGTTAATGAAGGATCATGTGTAAGGAAGGATTAAGTATTGATTACATTCGATTCATATTTGTTTTGTGATACGATCTGCATAGAAAAGTTTTTTGCTGCAACTCTGTTCTTAAAAGTACATTGTGTTTTTGAACACCAATTCACCCCCCCCTCTTAGTTTATTGAGTTCCATCATCTTTTTCCAATAGAGAACCGAGGAGAGCATTCAGACATGTCAGTTAAGGAGATCGAGGAGTACCAGATACTTCTGAGTCATGTGGAGCAAACATCTAAGGAAGAGAGTGACAATTGTTCTAAGGACATGTTTTAGTTACTTCAGTACTTCTGGTGTGATAAGTGGTTTGCTTGGTCCTAGTTTTCTTTACTGATTTTGATGTATATTGAGAGAGGTTTCTCCATGGATATGTATTTTGTTAAAGCAGGGATGTAAACATTTATTTTGCATACTTTAATACTATCATGGGCTATATCTGTAATGTTTCTTCTGTAACACTACTGATCTTATTTAATTATGTATGAAGACTAAGTTATTCTATATCCACGTTTATTTAATTTGATGTAAATGTTTATTGTTTTCTGATTGACACATTTGTTTAAAAAATACAAGAAGAGGTTTTACTAATTGTAAGTAGCACTTAAAAACTATGACGCAAATTTCTAAAATAAATTAAATGAAAGCATTTCGAGCAATATTTTCAGTCCAAAATTTGAGGTGTTACAATATCTTTCATCTCAAATTCACAGTGACTTCAGATTCTGAATTTCAAACTTGTCTCGGGATGCTATAAGCATGTCATCCACATAGAGTAGTAGATAGATGTGGGAACCACCCTCCACCTTACTATGATAGACACACGAATCACAAGGACTTTTATTGCACCCATGAGAGACAATGGACTCATCGAATCTCTTGTACCACTGTCTTGGAGATTACTTCAACCCATAAAGAAACCTTTTCAACTTATAGACAAAATTTTCCTTCCCTTGAACCTCAAAACCTTCAGGTTGTTTCATCATAATGTCTTCCTCCAATTTCCCATGGAGAAAGA
This sequence comes from Glycine max, assembly GCF_000004515.6. Lineage (NCBI taxonomy): Eukaryota > Viridiplantae > Streptophyta > Magnoliopsida > Fabales > Fabaceae > Glycine > Glycine max. The sequence goes on along the minus strand of NC_038246.2, from coordinate 20,114,660 downwards.
TTGTTTTGACATCGAGTTGCCCTAACCCCTTGTCTAGAGTTGCTACAAGAACCACTAAAATGTCTATTGAAGTATGACAAACTACTAGAGAAAAGATCTCATTGTAGTCCGTGTAATGACCCGCCTCGTCGCTACGATATCACCACTCTAAACAGCGAGAAATTTCAAATTTTAAATGAAAACTCCGTTAATTTGCTTATGAAAAATGAAAGTAATTTTTTTTTCTCGATATACATTCACCAAACAACGCACCATTACTTAAGTGAATACATACACACATATATATATATAGGTATATATATATTGGTATAGTAACTCAGTACACATCATTCACATAATGGAAAATAAATTTGTTCATACATATAATTAAATTTGTGATTTACATCCTCAATTCAACAAAAAGAATTATGTAACCAACTATGGAGGAGATGATTAACAAAACAAAACTCTCTCCCAAAATAATCCCAACATCATCACGTCGACTCCACTGAAGAATCTCACTTCTCATACTCTATTGTTGTGATTCTGCTCCCACAAACAAAGGTTCACGATCATCACATGTGTCATAACCTAATTTCGTCCAGGGACCATCCGTTTGTTGGGATGCGACCCTCGTTTGACCACTTCGAGGTACTTGGCACCCATCGTTAGGCAATCCGTGAAGTTCCGTAACATGCCGGAAGTCAAAAGGAAGCATTGTTGCACAATTCGTGAAGTTCCGTAACATTCCGGAAGCCAAAAAAGGGATGATTATGTAATCCATAAGGTTCCGTAACATTACGAAAAGAAAACAAGTATCGTTACGAAATTCATAAAGTTCCATAATGTTACGAAAAAAGAATCAGAAAAAAAAGGCAGGGGTGTATTTAGTAAACAGGGGGTACAAATAGCAATCAGGCCCACTTGGGCCTTCCAGGAAGTTCCTCCAGAAGGCACAACCTAGCTCGCCTGGGCGAGCTGGGTGGCAAGCTTCTCCCTCTTTTTCCTATTAATAGGGGGAGGAGGGTAGAACAAAATATTCAACCCTCCTGGTATCTGAGAATCACTTAAAATTAGTGAGAAAAATTATTTTCGTGAAGAAAATCCAAGCCGGGGTGCTTCCATAATGCTTCCGAGAGGTTTCTGTGGGCGATTTCGTGAAGATTTTCCACCGTTCTTCATCGTTCTTCGGTCTTCAACCGGTAAGTTCCCGAAATCGAACTTTTCAATTCATTTTATGTACCCATAGTGATCCCCACTTGTTTCGCATGCTTTTATTTTCATTTCATTTACTTTCCGTACCCCCTTTTGACGTGCTTTAGTCATTTTATTTAAGTCATTTTCTCGCCTAATCAAAAATAAAATAAATTTCCACCGATCATTTTTATTGTAACATATTTTAATTTCTTTTAAAATGAAATCCGACCGTTCGGTCATGCCGTAACCACATTTAAAACCAAAAAGAGGCAAAATAATAATATAATAATCAAAAAAATATCTTTTGATGAAATAATCAAAGAAAAATCAATCGGACGTTTTTCTTTGGGATTTTCCTTTCTTAATCGAATTGACTAATAACCAAAGTGAAACTAAGGCTAAAATCAATTCATAAACCAAACTTTTGTCATCACCTAAAAAGCCATTTTTAAGGTCCAACGCCTTGAAATGGTCTTTTCCGCTTTTATTGGTTAAACGTGGATTTCTAAAGCCTAAAATTAACACGTAGCTTTGTCACCTCTTTCAAAAAATAATAATAAGAGATCATTAATGGTCCAATGCCTTAATGTTTTCTCTCCTTTCAAAAAGAATTGAAAGATTGTATAATGGTTCAACGCCTTAAATGACCCTTCTTTCAATCAAAATATATCTTGCAAAAAGGATAAAAACAATTTAACCAACGTTTAGTTCTCAAAGAACTACGTAGGTCTAATTTCCTTATCACAATTAAGGAATACGTAGGAGCAAGGGAAACACCCTTGTCGACCACAAAAAGATAAAAAAACAAAAAAGGCATAAAAAGGCATAAGAACGTAAAAAAGGGAAGATAACACAAATTGAAGTCATGTTTGCACATTTGATTAAAGGCTGCCATCCCTTGTGACGGACGTGTGGGGTGCTAATACCTTCCCTGTGCAAAAATGCAACTCCCGAACCTTTCACTTAAAGTTTGTAGACCACATCTTTTTCGGTTTTTCCTCAAATAAACGTTGGTGGCGACTCCGCGCGTATTCCTTTCTTGGAGCACGCACCCGTGAGTCTCGCGTCGCCCTCCCGTCGAAGGGTAGGTTGCGACAGTTGGCGACTCCACTGGGGACTATTGTTAGAGAGTTAGGCCAATCAATCAGTGTGCTTTCTTTACTATGACTTCCCTTTTGTTCTTTTTCTTTTTTTCTTATGTTCTTGTGTATATAAACTCTTTTGATGCTTTTAGTGTGTTTTAAAATGTATGCATGAGGTAAATATTTATTCATTTGATGCACACAAACACCAACACTATTTGCACACACGGTGAGTTGAAAAAGGCCCCTATACTCGGGTTCGTGGGAACATTAGGAGTGGAGGTGAATCTGTGATCATGCTAGGTCTCCGACTTGCTTGATTACAGTGAACCCTCATCTAGAGTTTTTCTCTTTGATAACATATTGTTGCTAGTAGTCCCTGCTGCTGCAATATGTTCTTCGAAGGGGATGATACCTCTAGAGAGCATTAAGAGAGATATGACCACCTTGGGAATTATCACTAAAAGCCCTTTTAGCTCCCTCTCATGTAGGTCCCTAAAATAGGGGCACGGAGCAAACACGCTGTGTGCCACTTTTTCACACTGCCATGAATGTAGTCCTAAGTGTCATGTACCCCTTTGCTTATATTTATTTGTGAATATTGTCATACTATGTATATCCCTGTGTTGTGCCTTTCGCATATTTATCATGCACGGGTTTCATCTTGAACCCCTCTCTTTGGCAAACCAACGGAAGGTCCGTGTCACCTTCTTAAATACATACGTCGGGCATCGTGCTACCCCAAGATGTTGTATCTAAGAAGGAGACAATTTCCTGGGCTCCCGTATTCATAAATTGCATCTGTGTCATATGCATTTCTTCATGCATTCATCCATTCCACCCATGATAGATGTCGGAGTTTTTATTCGCACTGGGTTTTTGTTTCACTTTAGTAAACATGGGAACAAATCAAACTGGAAAAAGGTTTTATCAAGTCAAGATTAAGGGCCTAGATATCACCAACATTAAGGAGTTGGGGCAGTTGATGGGACCTCTCCAAATGCAAGCCTTCCGCAAGGCGTACGGAAAGATCTTAGATTTGACCATAGCAGAGATATCCACAGAAGCCATTGTATCACTCACCCAATACTATGACCAGCCCTTGAGATGCTTCACGTTTGGAGACTTCCAATTAGTACCGACTGTTGATGAATTTGAGGAGATTCTAGGATGTCCTCTTGGGGGAAGGAAACCATATCTTTTCTCCGGGTTTCTTCCCTCCTTGAGCAAGATTGCAGTTGTGGTCAGGGATTCGGCAAGAAAATTGGATCGCATAAAGCAAACTCGAAATGGCATAGTGGGCCTACCACGGAAGCACTTAGAAGGCAAGGCAAGGGATATGGCAAATCAAGAGGAGTGGGTCCCATTTATGGACGTATTAGCATTGCTAATCTTTGGGGTTGTCCTCTTTCCAAACATGGAGGGGTTGGTGGACCTAGCCGCAATTGATGCTTTCCTTGCATATCACCACAGCAAAGAGAGCCCGGTGGTAGCTATCTTGGTGGACTTATTTGACACATTTGACCGAAGGTGCGAGAAGAGTAGTGCACGGATCATCTGCTGTTTACCCGCTCTTTGTGTATGGTTGGTTTTGCACCTATTCCAACAAGACATAAGGCATCCATGTCCGCTCTGAAGCCATCGCTCGTGTGTCGAAAAGAGAAGTGTAGATTGGGACCAATACTTGGCTGGGATAGGAGGCAGAACAATGAACTGGTTTCCTCGATGGAAGGAAGGAAAGGAAGGAGTTCTCTTCTGATGTGGGGACTACCCAAACAACCCGTTGATAGGAACGAGGGGTTTCATTAACTACAATCCCGCACTTGCTATAAGACAGATAGGGTACCCCATGAGGGGAGCACCAACGGAAGAAACCCTTTCTCCTTTCCTTGTGAGAGATTTCGGTGCGCAAAGTTTCAAGATTATACGAAGGGTCCATAAGGCGTGGGAAGGCCCGTTAAGGAAAGATAAAGAACTTAGGGGCATCCGTAATGGCATCATTAGTGGTTATCATGAATGGCTGAAAGTTCATACACGATGGTTAGATTAGCTCTCCAAGTTAAAGATTATCAACGACGAGAACTTTGAAGCTCCGGAAGAGGATGAAGAAGTCCGAGCTCTAAAAACAAAACTAGGAAAAGCAAGACTTGCCAAAGAAAAATTCAAGTTGGTCGCTACAGACATCTGGAGAGAGTGTGCCGGGTTACGAGAAGAAAATGCAGCTACCGCAAGAGCCCCTTGAACAAGAAACCAAGAGGGCTCGCAAGGAAGAGCATGGCTGTGACAAATTTCGTGGAGCTTTGTGGGGCAGCAACAGTGAGCTCAAGCTTTGAAGGGAAGAGAGAGACCAATCACCAATCACGAGCACAGCAACAGTGACAAATTTAGTTGTTTGCTCAAGGTCCAAAAGAAACTTGTCTCAGTGTTTATGCGAGACAGAGACCAATATGCTAGCCATCGTCAGCAAGTACCAAGAAGAACTAAATCTAGCCACGGCCCACGAGCATAAAGTGGCGGACGAGTATGCCCAAGTGTACGCGGAAAAGGAGGCTAGAGGAAGGGTGATCAACTCGTTACATCAAGAGGCAATAATGTGGATGGATCGATTTGCTCTTACCTTGAACGGGAGTCAAGAACTTCCCCGATTACTAGCCAAGGCCAAAGCAATGGCGGACACCTACTCCACCCCCGAGGAGATCCACGGACTTCTCGGCTATTGTCAGCATATGATAGACTTAATGGCCCATATAATTAGAAACCGCTAGGAAGTTTGTATTGTCACTCAGATCTTGACTAGTTATAACTTTCTGAATAAAATGACTTTATCCCATGTTTTTATTCCAAAAATCAGTGCGAATCGAATTACTCCCACATTTTATCTCTAGCATGCATTCATTTTTCTTTACCTACTCCTCACGTTTGGTTTTTTAGGGAAAAACACCATAACTAAACGCGCCCCAAGGTATCCCTATCGCACCAGATCCAAATCTAGAACGATGGGTGATCAAGAGGAGACATAGGAACAAATGAAAGCCGACATGTCGGCTTTGAAAGAGCAAATGGCTTCCATGATGGAGGCCATGTTAGGAATGAGACAACTCATGGTGAAAAACGTGGTCACCGCTGCCACTGTTAGTTCGACTGCCGAAGCAGACCCAACTCTCCCGGCTACCGCGCACCATCCTCTCCCAAACGCGGTAGGACGAGATAGGGCACACCAACAACCCCCATTTGGGATATAGTCGAGTGGCTTACCCTTATGGGTTACCACCTAATTACACGCCACCAGTCATGCGTGATGACGTGGGTCATGTCCCTTCCCCCATCCTTTAAGGGGAGCCTCCTCGATAGCCCAACGAGGTCCACAAAGATCATCAAGAGTATGCCCAAGGGGATGTCGATTTCTACCCCCCGGTCCCCGTCGAGGGGCCAGCGCCCAACACATTGCCTCAGCACAACCTCGCAGCACAACCAATATTCTTGTCCACAGAAGGACCACCCCTGGCGGCGGAAGAAAGAAGGAAAATCGATCTCATCGAGGAGAGATTGATAGCTGTTGAAGGCTTTGGCGACTATCCGTTCACGGACATGGCAGATCTTTGCTTGGTGTCGCAACCTTCCCTTCGGAGGGAGGGCGATGCGTGACTCGCGGGTGCGTCTTCCAAGAAAGGAATACGCGCGGAGTCGCCACCAACGTTTATTTGAGGAAAACGTTGGAAAAACCGGAAAAGACGTGGTCTACGAACTTTAAGTGAAAGGTTCGGGAGTTGTATTTACGCACGGGGAAGGTATTAGCACCCCACACATCCGTCACAAAAGACGACAGCCTTTAATCAAATGTGCAAATATGACTTCAATTTTTGTTATTTTCCTTTTTTTACGTTCTTATGTCTTTTTATGCCTTTTATATTTTTATCTTTTTGTGGTCGACAAGGGTGTTTCCCTTTGCTCCTACGTATTCCTCAATTGTGATAAGGAAATCAGAACAACGTAGTTCTTTGAGAACTAAGTGTTTGTTAAGTTGTTTTTTATCCTTTTTTGCAAGATATGTTTTTATTGAATGAAAGGTCATTTAAGGCGTTGGACCATTAAACAATCTTTCGATTCTTTTGAAAGGAGAGAAAACATTAAGGCATTGAACCATTAATGATCTCTTATTATTTTTGAAAGAGGTAATAAAGCTACATGTTGATTTTAGGCCTTTAGAAAATCTATGTTTAACCAATAAAATCGGAACAGACCATTTCAAGGCGTTGGACCTTTAAAAATGGGTTTTTTAGGCGATGACCAAAAGTTTGATTTATGAATTGATTTTAGCCTTAGTTTCACTTTGGTTATTAGTCGACTCGATTAAGAAAGGAAAATCCCAAAAAAACGTCCGATTGATTTTTTTTTATTATTTTACTAAAAGATATTTTTTGATTATTATATTACTGTTTTGCCTTTTTTTGATTTTAAACGTGGTTATGGCATGACCGAACGGTCGAATTTCATTTTAACAGAAATTAAAGGATGTTATAATACGAATGATCGGTGGAAATTTATTTTATTTTTTGATTAGGCGAGAAAATGACTTAAATAAATTACTGAAGCACATCAAAAGGGGGTACGGAAAGTAAATGAAATAAAAATAAAAGCATGCGAAACAAATGGGGACCACTAAGGGTACATAGAATGAATTGAAAAGTTCAATTTCGGGAACTTACCGGTTGAAGACCGAAGAACGACGAAGAATGGTTGAAAATCTTCGCGAAATCACCCACGGAAACGTCACGAAAGCGTTACGGAAGTGCCTCGGCTTGGATTTTCTTCACGGAAACAATTTTTCTCACTAATTTTAAGTGATTCTCAGATACCAGAAGGGTTGAACATTTTTGTTCTTCCCTCCTCCCCCTATTTATAGGAAAATGAGGGAGGAGCTTGCCACCCAGCTCGCCTAGGCGAGCTAGGTTGCTTCCTCTAGAAGGCACCGCCTTCTGGAGAACTTCCTGGAAGGCCCAAGTGGGCCTGGTTGCTATTTGCACCCCCCTGTTTACTAAATACACCCCTACCTTTTTTTGCTGATTCTTTTTCCATAACGTTATGAAACTTTACGAATTTCGTAACGATACTTGTTTTCTTTCTGTAATGTTACGGAACCTTGCGGATTACGTAATCATCCCTTTTTTGACTTCCAGAATGTTACGGAACCTCACGAATTGTGCAACAATGCTTCCTTTTAACTTCTGGCATGTTACAGAACTTCACGGATTGTGCAACAATGCTTCCTTTCGACTTTCGGCATGTCACAGAACTTCACATATTGCCTAACGATGGGTGCCAAGTACCTCGAAGTGGTCAAACAAGGGTCACATCCCAACAAACGTATGGTCCCCGGACGAACTTAGGGTAGTAAAGATAAGACACTAATTTCGTTCGAGCGAAACACCATTTGGCCGGTCAATCTCCCTGCCAGCGGAACCTGCAAAAATTTTGAAAGTGATCAGTACCGACACATCATCCTGATACTATCGAATTTGTTCCTCTCGGTCAAGGAAAGGCGCGGATGACCATAATTTGTCTCCACGTGCTATCAGACTCGATTGTTTCTGGATAGTGAAAAAAGGTGTGGGATCAAATGGTTCCTCGCATGCCATCGGGCTCGCCGCCTCTGGATGACAAAAGGAGAAAAAGTGCGGGACCAAATGGTTCCCGCGTGTCATCGGGCCCGCCGCCTCTGGATGAAAAAAGGTGAAAAAGTGCGGGACCAAATGGTTCCTGCATGTCATCGGGCCCGCCGCCTCTGGATGAAAAAAGGCGCAGAAGACGATGTTAGTCTCTGCGTGCCATCGGACACGACTGTGTCTGAATGGCGAAAAAGTGTGCGGAATGACCATAATTTGTCTCCGCATGTCATCGGGCCCACTGCCTCTGGATGACAAAAGGTGCAGAAGACGACGTTAGTCTCTGCGTGCCATCGGACACGACTGTGTCTGAATGGCTAAAAAGTGTGTGGAATGACAATAATTTGTCTCCGCATGTCATCAGGCCCGTCGCTTTAGATGACAAAAGGCGCAGAAGACGACATTAGTCTCTGCGTGCCATCGGACACGACTGTGTTTGAATGGCGAAAAAGTGTGTGGAATGACCATAATTTATCTCTGCATGTCATCGGGCCCGCTGCCTCTGGATGACAAAAGGCGCAGAAGACGACGTTAGTCCCTACGTGCCATCGGACATGACTGTGTCTGAATGGCGAAAAAGTGTGTGGAATGACCATAATTTGTCTCTGCATGTCATCGGGCCCGCTGCCTCTGGATGACAAAAGGCGCAGAAGACGACGTTAGTCCCTGCGTGCCATTGGACACGACTGTGTCTGAATGGCGAAAAAGTGTGCGGAATGACCATAATTTGTCTCCGCATGTCACATGACCCCAAGGTCAGTATGACAGAGATTGTGGGGGTGGCCGACAAAAAGATTGTGAGGCTCTTGCTCCTACGTATCCTCAATGAGGAACTCAGACCTACGTAGTTCTGGATAACCTGTGAGACTAAAATAGTCTCGGTGTTTTCTTTACTAAAAATGCGAACATGCTTTAGTAAAGAGACAAAACTTCCAACTGATCAGAGCAACATATGCTTTTTGGATGAAAAACAATGTGTCTACCGGGGAAGGAGTGTATGCTAATGAAATCTTCTCATAACCATAAATGAGATTTTGGATGTTAGCATTTCGTTTCTAAATGACCATTTAGAGGAAACACTGGGTTCAACAAAAATAGAAGAAAATCACTCAAAGTGTATCAATCTCACACAGGTAAGTGTTTCATCCTAATTCCAAACCATAGATATGCCATGACTTGATTTTGCAAATCATTTCCTATCAAATCAAAGATTACATGCGTGATCATGGATCAATAGGACTTTTTCATGGGAATGGTGTTTTTTGGTGGGAACTTTGGCTTTGAGTGTTCTTGGCCTTTTCCTTTTCTGTTTTTGTTTAGTGTGAGGTGAACAAGCCACCTACACACAGGATTTTGGTTGGCAATCGAAGGGAGAGGACCACTTTAGGTCATGGTTTCCTTTCTTTTTTGTTTACTTGGTGGTAACTCTATATTTGTTCAGATGTTGTCTCGTCCAAAGACCTTTCTGCATATTTCTTCTGTTTTCTTTCGATCCTTGATCGGGAATTTTCTTTCCTTTCTTTTTTTTTGCTTTCTCTCAATCTTTGATTGGGAATTTTCTCTTTTTGTTTTCTCCCACTCTTTTGATTGGAAACTTTATTTTTTTTTTGTTTTCTTCCGAGGGCAAGGATTGACATTCTCACCCTGGGTCAAGGTTTATGGTAAGTTGGGATTTTGGCTCAAGGCTTGTAGAATGGCTGGACATGATATATGTCAGGGTTTGGTTTGGTTCAAGGATAAAAGGGGATGTCCCACATTATTTCCATGACACAAATGCAACAATGATGATTTGGAAATTTTATGCAAAACTAGTCATGCATGCACCTACGTGGACACTCAAGTGTCAAACTTTTATGGTCATGTGATGCTAGGGCTCATGATTCATTTTCTCAACTTTTTTCAACCCAGTGTTTCCAAAATATGTTCTTTTATCAATTTGTGCATTCATCCGAGTCCATTTTTGGGTGTTCGGGAAAATTCTCACAACGTTCACCCTTCAGGCGTATACACATTTTTTTTCAAAAACTGGTTATGATCAGTGAATTTTTCTAAAGAAAAGTTGGAAGTTATCTCTTTTCACAAGCATGTTGTTTTCTAGCTAGACAACTTTTATTTTTATTTATTTTCTTTTTTTCTTCCTTCTTTTTCTTTTCTTACTTGCTATCTTTTCCTTTTCCTCTTTTTTTTTTCTTTTTTATGTTATTTATCATTTGTTCATTTTTTTCTTTTTCTTTTTCTTTTCCGCTCTAAAAGATCGTGCGGACAGGGGCGCATACTACCTACTTACGTCTAACCACAAGGTAAACGAAAAACACACGAAATGGTAAGTTGCAAAAAACGGTGACGAAATAACTGAGAGCCATAACGCCGAAAAATAATAATAGTAATGTCAGTAACCATATGGAAAATAACAGAAAAAAGTTATGTCAAGCAATATAGACAATAATAGAAAACATCAATAGCAAACTAACAAAAAAACAGTAATGTCAATAACAAAAGTGCGGTGACCTCGGTCACGGGGCTCCGCTTCCTCCCAAGAAATCAAGCAAGTCCGTCATCTCCTCATCCATACGGGCCTCCTCTGCATCACCAGGAGCTCCTGCAGGCGCCTTCCCTGCCTGGGCCTCAGGCCAATCTCCTACAACCCTTGTTGGAGATGAATAATAGTGCAAAATGGAATCAAAAATGCGGAAAAATGGTGACCTAAGGGCTGCAAAACTCGTGAATCCCGTGAGCCTTCGTTTTTTTGAATGAGGGGGGAGAGTTTTTGGGTGCAGAAAACTTCCCCCTCCCCCTTTTTAACCCCCTTTGTGCAGGGGTTGCTCACCCAGGCGAGCTAACCTGCATTTTTTTTGGGGTATCAAATAAGTACGGCTTCCTACGGGTTGGCGTTCGCTTACTCGAACCCCCTCAGGGTAGATTAAGCATCCAATATTTACTTTAAAGACACAACAATAATAATTATTGGGAATTTAAAGGATACTAGGTTGCCTTGCAGCGGCGCTTTCCGTTTGTCCAGAGCTGGGCAAGGGACGACGATCTATCGGTCATGACCCTAGCCTCTACTTGCGTCCGTCCCTAAGTACCTGAAAATAGGAAACGACATTGCGTGGCAAACTGTGGCCGCGTCACCGTTTTACCTTGATTGGTTTCTGCCTTCAGCTTCGTCCCGGCATCTGACCACTGCCTAAGACGATTCTGCCCCTGTTATCACAAAATATGCATGCGTATGCATATGCCTGAGTGTTTTCAAATGCAACAATCTTTTTAGTGAAAGCTGGTTAGGTTCAATTTTAATTAAGTGCTTGGGGCATCCCATGGACTGAGCGAAAAGGCTCAGGTTATCACAAACTGCACATGGTTTAAAGCACAAAGTGAGGACTGAAGCCTCAAACTCATGTTCTCTTCTTTTAAAAGACTATGACAAGAAATATACAGCAGACGGGAATCCATGGGGGAAACCAAGAAGAACACATAAATATAAAAGAACATGCAGCAATATCCTCAATTGCCCCAGATTCTAAGCATAGTATCGCTTGACAACATCAGAGTTCATGGGTAAAGGTAGCTCCTCGCCATCGATGTTGGTAAGCACCAGGGCCCCTCCGGAAAAAGCCTTTTTCACGACAAAAGGTCCTTCGTAGTTCGGGGCCCACTTCCCTCGATTATCTTTAACAGCATGGGACATCTTTTTCAGCACAAGGTCTCCCTCATGGAACTTGTGCAAGTGCACCTTCTTGTCGAACGCATTCTTCATTCTTTGTTGATACAGGAACCCATGGCTCATGGCCGTCAAGCGCTTACCTTCAATAAGGTTGAGTTGGTCGTAGCGTGTTTGAGCCCACTCTGATTCTTCTAAGCCTGATTCTGCTAGAATCCTCTGGGAGGGGATCTCTACCTCAAACGGGAGTACTACTTCCATTCCATAAACTAAGGAGTACGGTGTTGCCCCAGTAGAAGTTCGGTATCCATGCAAGGCAAAAGGCAACATCTCATGCCAATCTTTGTACGACACTGTCATCTCTTGAATAATTTTCTTAATATTCTTATTGGCTACTTCCACGGCTTCGTTCATCTTTGGTCGGTAGAGCATGGAATTGTGATGCTGGATTTTGAAATCCGCGCACATTTCCTGCATCATCTTGTTATTCAGATTAGTGCCGTTGTCAGTAATGATCTTCCTAGGGAGTCTGTACCGACAAATCAGCTCCCTCTTTATGAATCTGACCACTACACTCCTCGTGACATTGGTGTAGGAAGCCGCTTCGACCCATTTGGTGAAATAATCTATTGCCACGAGAATGAAGCGATGACCGTTCAAAGCCTTGGGTTCGATGGCCCCTATGACGTCTATCCCCCACATGGAAAAAGGCCAAGGGGCGGACATGACATTCAGGGAATGTGGCAGAGCATTGACATTGTCTGCGAACGCTTAACATTTATGGCATTTCCTTACATGGATGCAGCAATCACTTTCCATGGTGAGCCAATAATAACCTGCTCTCAGGATCTTCCTGGCCATAGCATGCCCATTGGCGTGCATTCCAAACGAACCCTCATGGACTTCCTCGATCATGGTTTCTCTTATATAGTATGCTCCCACTCATGAAGAAACCGGCCGCCAATCTCCTCAATGTCCTCTTATTATTGTCGGAAGCCCCCGGTGGGTACTCTTTGCTCTCAACAAATCGCTTGATATCGATGTATGGTAGGTCCCCGTGCGGTGTTAGCTGGAACATGGATGCCAAAGTAGCAAGCGCATCCGCCATTTGATTTTCCTCTCGGGGAACGTGATGGAAGGAGATCCCATCAAAAGAATCAGCCAACTCCTTGATATAGGCTTTGTAGGGTATCAGCTTAGGGTTTCTAGTTTCCCATTCCCCTCTCAACTGGTGAATCACTAGTGTTGAGTCCCCGTACACTTTGAGTAGTTTGACATTAGAGTCAATTGCCGCCTGGACGGCCAGGGCACACGCTTCATACTCGGCTATATTGTTGGTGCAGTCAAACCCCAGCCTGGCTGTGAAAGGTATACATTAATTGTCTGGAGAGACCAATACTGCTCCAATGCCATGGCCTAGAACGTTTGACGCTCCGTCAAACCACACGGTCCACTTGTCCCGGTCCTCGTCTAGTTTTTCCTTAAACAAGGCCATGATGTCCTCATCCGAGAATTCGGGATGCATGGGCTGATAGACGTTGAGAGGCTGCTAAGCCAAATAATCTGCCAAGGCGCTTCCTTTTATTGCCTTTTGGCTGACATAAACTATATCAAACTCGGATAGCAAGACTTGCCACCGGGCGATTCGTCCTGTGAGAGCAGGCTTTTCAAAGATGTACTTAACCGGGTCCATCTTGGATATCAACCAAATGGTATGGCTCAGCATGTATTGTCTTAGACGGTGGGATGCCCAGACTAAAGCACAACACGTTCTTTCGAGCAGGATGTAATTCATTTCACAGGCCATGAACTTCTTACTCAAGTAGTAGACAGCGCACTCTCTCTTCCCGGACTCGTCATGTTGCCCCAGCATACATCCCATCGACTCGTCCATAATCGTCATATACAAGATGAGAGGCCTTCCGGGTACTGGCGGCATAAGCACAGGAGGGTTCATGAGACACTGTTTAGTCCTTCCAAACGCCTCTTGACAATCCTCGTTCCAGCGAACAGACTGGTTTTTGCGTAAGAGTTTGAACAACGACTCACAAATAACAATGATTTGTGATATGAATCTGGCAATATAATTCAAACGTCCCAGGAAACCTCGGACCTGCCTCTCGGTACGGGGTTCTGGCATCTCAAGGATGGCCTTCACATTTTCGGGGTCCACCTCTATCCCTTTCTGGCTTACGATGAAACCTAGCAATTTCCCTGATTTGACCCCGAAAGTGCACTTAGAGGGGTTTAACCTCAATTGATACTTCCAAAAAACTTCCGCAGGTTGACAAGGTGTTCCTCCTTGGTCTTAGACTTGGCAATTATGTCATCCACATAGACCTCGATTTGTCGGTGCATCATATCATGGAACAAAGCCACCATAGCCCGTTGATAAGTTACCCCGGCGTTCTTGAGTCCAAAGGACATCACCTTATAACAGAACGTTCCCCACAAGGTGACAAAGGTAGTCTTTTCCATATCCTCCGGCGCCATTTTTATTTGATTGTAATCAGAGAACCCATCCATGAAGGAAAATAAAACAAAATTGGCTATATTATCCACGAGGATATCGATGTGCGACAGAGGAAAATTGTCTTTGGGACTAGCTCGATTCAAGTCCCGATAATCCACACACATTCGCACCTTCCCATCCTTCTTAGGGATTGGTACAATGTTGGCAACCCATTCTGGGTACCGAGCGACAGCCAAAAAACCAGCGTCAAATTGCTTCTTTACCTCTTCTTTTATTTTCAAGGATGTCTCGGGCTTCATCCTCCTCGGCTTTTGTTTCACCGGGGAACACTCGGGATTTAGAGGTAATTGGTGTTGTACAATGTCAGAACTCAAACCGGGCATATCTTGGTACGACCAAGCAAAGATGTCTTGGTAGTCTTTTAGCAGGGCTGTCAATTCTTCACGGATGGGTGCGGTCATACCCGTGCCTATCTTTACTTCTTTTTTCCCACTGCCGGTTCCTAAGTCCACTAGTTTCGTCTCTTCTTGATGAGGCCCCATCTCTTGGTCCTCATGGGCGACTATCTTCTCCAACTCCGGGGGAAGTCCCACATCCTCGTCCTCTTCATCCTCCGTTTGATTCGTTTCTTGCTCGAAATCGATGGTCAGGTCCCAGGTATTAGTACCTTCTAGGGACTCGTCGTCGGATCTGGCGTTTTAAATGTAAAGAAATAAACATGCAAATGGATGAGAATGGGTAGAGACGTAGGAACAGATGAAGAAAGATCTTTGTATTATAAACTTAGGAACAAAAGACATAAAGCCTTAACAAAAGGAAACTCTAAAGCCTAGGCCCAACTGTAGAGTTTAAAAGCCACAAAGGGTTACATTATGCTTGTTGCGTAAATGTCTGGGTTCTCCTCCACTCGCCAATTTCCTAGTCGGAAACCAGGAGGGCATGGTCGTACCAAAACTGACCCACTCGGAGAATCATCTTTGCATATCACAACGACTTGGCCTTCGTGTCCTAGACCCGCGCTTATAAAGCTCCTACTGATGTGGCAGGGCGGGCCTCCTTCGACTTCTTGTACCAATCGCAAGCCTTGACCTCCGCTCTTCCTTCCTGCAACGCTTTTCCTTATGTCCGCTTGTATGGGTTTATAGCCTAACCCAAACTTCTCGTGGTTTCCTCTGGCGCTTATCAGGCAGGTTCTGCCGTCGTTGTCCTTGCCTAAACTCATTCTGGGCTCGTAACTATTCCCCAACATCACTCGGGCCACCATTACTGCCGTATCGGACAGGCAAGGTTTCCCAGAGAAGGAATCTACAGAGGCAATGCTTACCACCTCAAAAGACTGGAAGGCTGTTTCTAATGACTCCTCTGCGGCTTCCACATATGGCATAGATAGAGGACGAGCAACTCACCAAGATGTCTTCCTCGCCTGATACGATAACCAAATGCCCCTATACTACGAATTTCAATTTTTGGTGGAGTGTAGAGGGAACGACTCCCACCGAGTGGAGCCACGGGCGCCCCAAAAGGCAGCTGTAAGAGGGGTTAGTGTCCATTATTTGAAAGGTAACCTGACAGGTATGGGGGCCTATTTGTACAGGGAGGTCGATCTCTCCCCTAACCTCTCGACGGGTGCCGTCGAAGGCACGGACCACCATGGAACTTGGCTTTAGATGGGAAGCATTAAACGGTAATTTCTCCAAAGTGCTTTAGGGCATTACATTTAAACTGGAACCGTTATTGATGAGCACCTTGGCCACGACGTGGTCCATGCATTTGACTGATACATGCAAAGCCCTGTTATGCCCTCTCCCCTCGGAAGGGATTTCTTCTTCAGCGAAGGTGAGATAGTTGTTGGAGGTGATATTATTGACGAGTCCTCCAAAGCCTTCTACAGAGATATCTTGGGCCACATGAGCTTCGTTCAAGACCTTTACTAGCAAAGCTCGGTAAGGCTCAGAGCTCATGAGTAATTCCAAAAGAGAGACCCTGACCGGGGTTTTGTTGAGCTGTTCAATGACCTTGAACTCGCTCTGTTGAATAATGCGGAGAAACTCGCTTGCTTCCTCTAGCGGTACTTCCTTCTTGCCACAACCATCCCTTTTCTCCGGAATACCTTTTACCGGAATATCCTCGTCTGAAGTGAGGGTTGTTTTTTCATTTTGTTCTTCCACCATCTTTTCCTTCCCTTTAACGTTTGCGGGTTATGTTGGCAGGTCGGGGGATGCAAACACGCGACCGCTGTAGGTCACGCCGCTCAGCTACGTGATATTGGTCACCTTGGCTGACAACGAGCTGATGTCGGTGGCCTCTTCTTTCCTTTCACTTGGAGATACATACCTCCACGGGACTGCGTGGCTGTTTCGGTATAGGAAAGGAACAGGTTTAGCTACCGAGGGGTATCAGAGCTTTTGGGAAGCTGTGTCCTTGGTGAAATATATCACCAAAGGTTTAGGCCTTCCAAAACTTCTCTCATCTGCGGACTGCATACATATATGCTGCTCTTCCCTCCCCTCATCACCGACTTCCAGTCGGCCTTGATCTATCATCTGCTGCAACAATTCCTCCACTGCTTAACATGTTTCCATGTTATGTAGTTCGCCGGGATGCAACAAACAAGAATCCTCTTCATGCCCATTGTGGGGAATTATGCCCCCCTTTTGTAGGGCCTCGTAGATAAACTTCCTGGGGGTTGTCACATCCTTTAAAGGCTTAGACCAGCGCGGTTTATCCGACTCAATATCATTAACTGCTCCCCCTCCATGATTGGCGAGCAGGTTTGTTTTCACATTGGGCCGATCCTCTTGAAACGTCAGTCATCCGGCGTCTATCAAATGTTGGACCTTGTATTTAAGGGCCAGGCATTTTTCGGTGGAGTGACCCGGGGTTTTCCCATGGTACGTGCAAGTTGCGTCAAGATCATACCACTTTGGGAAAGGGGGTTGGTAGATTTTCCCAAGAGTTATTACGACCATTTGGTTGGCGATGAGGGACAGCAAGAGGTCTTCGTACGTCATTGGGATCGGGGTGAATTCTGGAATTGGCCTCGGGGGAAAGTTTCTCATTGTGTTGGAACCGGTACCACAGTGGGCATTGCCGGCCGGGCGAGTCGTGGTTGGAGCCGGAGCTTGGGGGGCCTCCCTCTGGATGGGGGTGGGCGCTCTAGGCTGTACGGGTGTTGAATTGGAGGAGTTCTCGGTGCGAGCTGAGAAGCTCGGATGATGTTGCGCGTACTGGTGTGTACCATGAGAGGTCTGTGGGGGCTTGACCCATGCGAGCGCCGAAGTGACGGCATGGGTATCTCCTTCCTTCCTTTTTGCCCCAGTAGCTCCGATTCTCCTAGCATTGGCACTTTTGGAGGAGACGTAATTGAACTTCCCTCTTTTCAACCCTACTTCGATTCTTTCCCCGGCGAATACCAAGTCCGCGAAGCTGGAAGGCATGTAGCCTACCAACTTCTCATAGTAAAACATAGGCAAGGTGTCTACCATCATGGTAATCATCTCCCTTTCGACCATGGGAGGGGCCACTTGTGCTGCCAAGTCTCTCTTCCGCTAAGCGTACTCTTTAAAGGTCTCACTTTCCTTCTTAACCATATTCTGTAGCTGAGTGCGATCGGGAGCCATATCGAAATTATACTGATATTGCCTCAGGAAGGCAGTAATTAGGTCCTTCCAAGTACAGATGCAGGAAGCTTCCAGATTAGTGTACCAAATAACCGCGGCTCCAGCCAAGCTATCTTGGAAAAAGTGCATTAACAACTTTTCATCCCTAGAGTGCGCCCCCATCTTGCGACAATACATCTTGAGATGGTTCTTAGGACAAGTCGTCCCTTTATACTTGTCGAAATCAGGCACCTTGAATTTTGGGTGGATGACGACATCCGGTACCAAGCAAAGATCCGTCATGTCCGTGAACGGATAGTCACCAAAGCCTTCAACAGCTCTCAATCTCTCCTCGAGGAGATCGAGTTTCCTTCTTTCTTCGGCCGCCAGGGGTGGTCCTTCTGTGGACAAGAATATTGGTTGTGCTGTGAGGTTGTGTTGAGGCAATGTGTTGGGTGTCGGCCCCTCGACGGGGATCGAGGGGTAGAAATTGACATCCCCTTGGGCATACTCTCGATGATCTTCATGGACCTCGTCGGGCTTTCGAGGAGGCTCCCCCTAAAGGATGGGGGAAGAGACATGACCCGCGTCATCATGAATGACAGGCGGCGTGTAATTAGGCGGTAATCCATAAGGGTAAGCCACCCGATTGTATCCCAAATAGGGGTTGCTGTTGTGCCCCAGTGTGCTCCTTTCTCGTCCTACCACGTTTGGGGGAGGATGGTGCGCGGTAGCTAGGAGAGTTGGGTCTGCTTCGGCAGCCGAACTAACAGCGACAGCGGTGGCCACGTTTTTCTCCATGAGTTGTCTCATTCCTAACATGGCCTCCATCATGGAAGCCATTTGTTCTTTCAAAGCCGACATGTCAGCTTTCATCTGTTCCTGTGTCTCCTCTTGATCACCCATCGTTTCTAGATTTGGATCTGGTGCGATAGGGATGCCTTGGGGCGCGTTTAGTTATGGTGTTTTTCCTAAAAAAACCAAACGTGAGGAGTATGTAAAAAAATGCATGTTAGAGATAAAATGCGGGAGTGATTTGATTCGCACTGACTTTGGAGTAAAAATATGGGATAAACTCATTTTATTCAGAAAGTTATAACTAGTCAAGATCTAAGCGGCCATACAAGCTTCCTAGTGGTTTCTAATTATATGGGCCATTAAATCTATCATATGCTGACAATAGCTGAGAAGTCCGTGGATCTCCTCGGGGGCGGAGTAGGTGTCTGCCATTGCTTTGGCCTTGGCTAGCAATTGGGGAAGTTCTTGACTCCCGTTCAAGGTAAGAGCAAATCAGTCCATCCACATCGTTTCCTCTTGATGTAGCGAGTCAATCACTCTTCCTCTAGCCTCCTTTTCCGCGTACACTTGGGCAAACTCGTCCGCCACTCTATGCTCGTGGCCCGTGGCTAGATTTAGTTCTTCTTGGTACCTGCTGATGATGGCTAACATGTTGGTCTCTGTCTCGCATAACCACTGAGACAGGTTTCTTTTGGACCTCGAGCAAACCTTCAACTCATCTTTCAAGATCAAACTGTCTACTCGCGATTGGTCCATTTCCTCTATCCGGAGCTTAAGCTCGCTGTTGCTGCCCCACAGAGCCCCTCGGAACATGTTCCGGCCGTGCTCTTCCCTACGATCCCTCTTGGTCTCTTGTTCCAAGGCTTTGGTGGTTGCTATATTTATATCTCTCAGTTCGGCATTCTCCTTTCGGATTTTCAGAGCCGCTGATTTGAACCTTTCTTTGATTGTTTGGGCTTGCTTGAGTTCTGCCCTAAGGGCCTGCACCTCTTCATCTTCCTCCGGTGCCTCAACTTCCTCCCTTTTAGCGGTTCTCAAACTCAGGATCCAATCGAAACCTTGCACATGGGCTTTCAACCACTTACGGTAGCCACTGATGGGCCCATTGTTACTGCCCCTGAGTTCTTTGTCCTTCTTTCGCACCATCTCCCATGCCTTGCGGACCTTCTGAAGCGTCTCCATGTTGGTCTTATTGAAACCTCGTGAAATGACAGGCGCGATCTCTTCCTCTAGTGGTGCCCCTCTCATAGGGTAGCCAAGTTGCCTTATAGCAAGAACGAGATTGTAACTTATGCAACCCCTCATCCCCATCAAGGGAACATTCAGAAATCCTCCGCACGAAATAAGAACTTCGGTTCTTCCTTCTTTCCATCGAGGGAACTAGTCGACAGACGCTCCTTCTTTGTTAGCTAAGAGTTGGTCCCAATTTGCCCCTCCTTTCTCTGTGCATGAACGGTGGCTTTCTAGCGGGCAAGCATGCCTCACCTCTTGGTTAAAAAGGTGTGAAACCAACCATACATAAAGATCTGGAGTACAGCAAATAATCCTCGTACTGCTCTTCTCACATCTTCGGTCGAAGGTGTCATATAGGTCGGCTAGCATAGCGACAACCGGGCTTTCCTTGTCGTCATGATAGGTGACAAAACTGTCGATCGCTGCTAGGTCTACCAACCCATCCACATTTGGAAAGAGGACTACTCCGAAGATTGACAGTGCAAGAATGTCTATGAACGGGGCCCATTCGCCTTTACCTGCCAAGATTCTTGCTTTTGCCTCCAAATATTTTCTCGGTATTCCAACCACCCCATTTTTTACTTGCTTTCTGTGGTCTAATTCCTGCGCTGAAATTTGGACTATCTTAGAAATTCTAGCTAATAAGGGATAGAACCCTGAGAAGAGGTATGGTCTCCTTCCCCCTGGAGGACATCCTAGGATCTCTTCAAATTCTTCCACCATGGGTGATAGATGGAAGTCCCTAAAGGTGAAGCACCTCAACGGCTGATCATAATACTGGGCGAGGGAGGCAATGGCCTATGTGGAGACTTCTACCATGGCTAGATCCCAGATTTTACCATAAGCTTTGCGAAAAGCTTGCCGCTGGAGCTGACCCATCAATTGCCCTAACTCTTTTAGACTGGTGATCCCTAGGCTATTGACCTTGACTTGATAGAACCTTTTTTTAAGCGAAGGCGTTTGACTTGATCCCATGTTTTACTAAAGTGAAACAAAATCTAGCATGAATTAAAACTCCGACATCTATCATGGGTGGAATGGATGAATGCATGAAGAAATGCATATGACACAGATGCAATTTATGAATACGGGAGCCCGGGAAATTGTCTCTTTCTTAGATACAACGTCTTGGGATAGCACAGTGCCCGACGTATGTATTCAAGACAGAACCCGTGCATGATGCATATGCGAAAGGCACAACACGGGGATGTACACAATATTCACAAACAAATATAAGCAAAAGGGTACATGACACTTAGGACTACATGCATGGCAGTATGAAAAATGGCACGCAGCGTGTTTGCTCCGTGCCCCTATTTTAGGGACCTACATGGAAGGGAGCTAAAAGGGATTTTAGTGATATTTCCCAAGGTGGTCATATCTCTCTTGATGGTCTCTAGAGGTATCATCCCCTTCGAAGAACATATTGCAGCAGTAGGGACTACTAGCAACAATATGTTATCAAAGAGAAAAACTCTAGATGAGGGTTCACTGTAATCAAGCAAGTCAGAGACCTAGCATGATCACAAATTCACCTCCACTCCTTATGTTCCCACAAACCCGGGTATAGGGCCCTTTTTCAACTCACCGTGTGTGCAAATAGTGTTGATGTTTGTGTGCATCAAATGAATAAATATTTACCTCAGGCATACATTTTAAAACACACTAAAAGCATCAAAGAGTTATATATACAAGAACATAAAAACAAAGGGAAACCAACAAAGGAGAAAGTCATGATAAAACATTGCACAAGATTAAATGGCCTAACTCTCTAAACACGGTCCCCAGTGGAGTCGCCAATTGTCGCAACCTTCCCTTCGGAGGGAGGGCGACGTGTGACTCGCGGGTGCGTCTTCTAAGAAAGGAATAGGCGTGGTCTACGAACTTTAAATGAAAGGTTCGGGAGTTGTATTTACACATGGGGAAGGTATTAGCACCCCACACGTCTGTCTCAAATGACGGCAGCCTTTAATCAAATGTGCAAATATGACTTCAATTTTTGTTATTTTCCCTTTTTACGTTCTTATGTCTTTTTATGCCTTTTTATATTTTTATCTTTTTGTGATGGACAAGGGTGTTTCCCTTTGCTCCCACGTATTCCTCAATTGTGATAAGGAAATCAGACCTACGTAGTTCTTTGAGAACTAAGCGTTGGTTAAGTTGTTTTTTATCCTTTTTTTCAAGATATGTTTTTATTGAATGAAAGGTCATTTAAGGTGTTGAACCATTAAACAATCTGTCGATTCTTTTGAAAGGAGAGAAAACATTAAGGCATTGGACCATTAATGATCTCTTATTATTTTTGAAAGAGGTAATAAAGCTACATGTTGATTTTAGGCCTTTAGAAAATCTACATTTAACCAATAAAAGCGGAAAAGACCATTTCAAGGCGTTGGACCTTTAAAAATGGATTTTTTAGGCAATAACAAAAAGTTTGATTTATGAATTGATTTTAGCCTTAGTTCACTTTGGTTATTAGTCGATTCGATTAAGAAAGGAAAATCCCAAAAAAACGTCCGATTGATTTTTTTTTTTATTATTTTACTAAAAGATATTTTTTTATTATTATATTATTATTTTGCCTCTTTTTGATTTTAAACGTGGTTATGGCATGACCGAACGGTCGGATTTCATTTTAACAGAAATTAAAGGATTTTATAATACGAATGATCGGTGGAAATTTATTTTATTTTTTTATTAGGCGAGAAAATGACTTAAATAAATGACTAAAGCACGTCGAAAGCGGGTACGGAAAGTAAATGAAATGAAAATAAAAGCATGCGAAACAAGTAGGGACCACTAAGGGTACATAAAATGACTTAAATAAAATGAATTTTGATATGGCTCCCGATCGCACTCAGTTACAGAACATGGTTAAGAAGGAAAGTGAGACCTTTAAAGTGTACGCACAGCGATGGAGAGACCTGGCAGCACAAGTGGCCACTCCCATGGTTGAGAGGGAGATGATTACCATGATGGTAGATACCTTACTGGTGTTTTACTATGAGAAGTTGGTAGGCTATATGCCCTCCAGCTTCGCGGACTTGGTATTCGCCGGGGAGAGAATCGAAGTAGGTTTGAGGAGAGGGAAGTTCGATTATGTCTCCTCCACAAGTACCAATGTTAGGAGGATCGGAGCAACTGGGGCAAAAAGGAAGGAAGGAGATACCCATGCCGTCACTTCGGCGCCCGCATGGGTCAAGCCACCGCATACCTCTCATGGTACCCATCAGTACGTGCAACATCACCCAAGCTTCTCAACTCGCACCGGGAACTCCTCCAATTCAACACCCGCACAGCCTAGAGCGCCCGCCCCCATCCAGAGGGTGGCCCCCCAAGCTCCGGCTCCAACCACGACTCGCCCGACCGGCAATACCCACTTTGGTGCCGGTTCCAACGCGATGAGGAACTTTCCCCCGAGGCCAATTCCGGAATTCACCCCGATCCCAATGACGTATGAAGACCTCTTGCCGTCCCTCATCGCCAACCAGATGGTTGTGATATCTCCCGGGAAGATCTACCAACCTCCTTTCCCAAAGTGGTATGACCCTGACGCAACTTGCACATACCATGGGAAAACTCCGGGCTACTCTACCGAAAAATGTCTGGCCCTTAAATACAAGGTCCAACATTTGATAGACGCCTGTCATACCCTAATTTCGTCCGGGGACTATTGTTTGATGGCATGTAACCTTTGCTTGACCGCTTCAAGGTACTTGGCATCCTTTGTTGCAGAATACGAGAAGTTCCGAGACATGCCGGAAATCAAAAGGAAGCATTGTTACACAATCCGTGAAATTTCGTAGCATGCCGGAAATCAAAAGGAAGTATTGTTACGCAATCCGTGAGTTTTCGTAACATTCCGAAAGCTAAAAAAGGAGTAATTACATGATCCATAAGGTTCTGTAACCTTACGGAAAGAAAACAAGTATCATTACGAAATTCGTAAAGTTTCGTAACGTTACGGAAAAAGAATCACAAAAAAAAGCAAAGAGGGTGTATTTAGTAAAAAAAAGGTGCAAATAGCAACCAGGCCTACTTGGGCCTTCCAGGATGTTTCTCCAGAAGGCGGTTGCTTATGGAGGAAGCATCCTGACTCGCCTGGGCGAGCTGGGTGGCAAGCTCCTCCCCTATTTTCCTATAAATAGAGGGAGGAGTGAACGAGAAAGGGGTTCTGGTACTTCGCAATCACTTAAAATTAGTGAGGAAAATTGTTTCCGTGAAGAAAATCCAAGCCGAGGTGCTTCCGTAACGTTTTCGTGGGTGATTTCGCGAAGATTTTCAACCGTTCTTCGTCGTTCGTCGTTCGTTCTTCCTCGTTCTTCGGTCTTCAACTGGTAAGTTCCCGAAATCGAACTTTTCAATTCATTCTATGTACCCTTAGTGGTCCCCACTTGTTTCGCGTGCTTTTATTTTCATTTCATTTACTTTCCATACCCCCTTTCGACGTGCTTTAGTCATTTACTTAAGTCATTTTCTCGCCTTATTAAAAAATAAAATAAATTTCCACCGATCATTTGATTTGTAATATCCGTTAATTTCTGTTAAAATGAAATCCGACCATTCGGTCATGCCGTAAACACGTTGGAAACCAAAAAGAGGTAAAATAATAATATAATAATAAAAAAATATCTTTTAGTAAATTAAAGCAGAAAAAAACAATCGGACGTTTCTCTTTGGGATTTCTCTTTCTTAATCGAATTGACTAATAACTAAAGTGAACTAAGGCTAAAATCAACTCACAAAGTCAAGCTCATCCGCAAAAAATCACTAAAAAGGATTTTAAGGTTCAATAGCTCAGTTTTTCTCACCAAGTAAAAATGGATCATTTTAATGTCCAACACCTTAAAAGGACCACCTTCCAAGTAAAAAGAATCGCTTGATTCGCCCTTTTGAAAGAACTACGTAGGTCTGATTTCCTCTTCGATGGAGGGTACGTAGGAGCAAGAGCCCGGCTTTTGTCGACCTCAAAAATAAAAAAGAAATAAAAGTTTAGATACACAATTTCACACGATTCTAATTTAAGGTTGTTGTCCTTTGGGACAAACGTGAGAGGTGCTAATACCTTCCTCAAACGTAAATACAACTCCCGAATCTGGAATATTCTTCATGACCGGTTTCCTTCGGTTTTTCCGACGTTTTCCACAAATAAATGTTGGTGGCGACTCCGCGCATTTTCCTCATTCGGAAGACGCACCCGTGAGCCTCACCTCGCTCGCCCGCAAAAGGGTAGGTTGCGACAGTTGGCGACTCCACTGGGGATTATTTTTGTGAGTTAGGCCTGTTTTAGGAAATTATGGAGTTGTGAAACTTTGTGTGTGCATTTTTTCTTGAACTGTGTAAAAATAATAAATGCTGTCTTTTCCACATTTTTACACCGCATTCTAAGCACCCACGGGTTTGAGTAAAAAGGGGCCCTATACCCGGGTTCATGGAAATCTAAGGAATGGAGGTGAATCTATGGTCATGCTAGGTCTCCGACTTGCTTGATAATAGTGAAACCTCATCTAGAGCTTTCTCTCTTTATAATGTGTTGTCGCTGGTATTCCATACCGCCACAGTATTATTATCTTGAGTGATGATACCTCTAGAAAAAAAACCATGTGAGATATGGATCGTTGGGAGTAGTTATTAGAGACCCCTAGATATTATCCTATAGGTCCCTAAAATAGGGGCACGGAGCAAACACGCTACGTGCCGTTTTAAACACTACCATGCATGTAGTCCTAAATGTCATGTATGCCTTTGCTTGTAATTATTAGTAGGCATTGTCGTACTTTATGCATCCTCGTGTTATGCTTTTGCGCATCTACATCATTTCGTCACGCACGCGTTGTATGTTGGTCTCATCTTTTGTCATGGGAAGCCGGAAGATCCATATCACCTTCTTAACTACACACATGGGGCACTACACCCCCAAATGCGCAAGTAAGAAGAGATAATTTTTTGGGCCCTCGCGTCCGTAAATGCATTCATATCATGCATTGCATAAGCATCTCTTCATGGCATCATAATGAACATATTGTTCCTACATTTGTCCGTTATCATATTGCAGCATCACATTTTGCATGAGTCATTGCATCATTATGCATATGCGTTCAACATACTTTTTGTTCTACAAACTGCATACCTTTTGTTTTCATGTTCGCTCATGCATGATCCTTGCATTTTCCCCTGCAAAACAAAAACAAAAGGGAAGCATGAAAATTCATGATGCAATCTTAGTTGCATATATTCGGTACCATGAGCCAAACATGTTGGGATCATAAACCCGTTTCACTTAAAAACAAAATGATTGAACATGGTACCTAATGCATGGTTAACTAAGAAAAGATGTTTCTTCGGACATCTCAATTTCATAATTACATTTTCCATGCATAGCATACGTATTCCCGAGTCTTTCGTCTCTATGAAATATTGTTGAAGTATTGGCGATCAGAATTGCCATTCCTTGTATCATGGGATTGAACCAAGCTCGTGCTTTTACGAAAAGGTTCATCGAGTCAAGTTGAAGTATGGAAGTAACCATCTTGCAAAAATTTGGGGCAAAAGATGGATCGTGTTACATCGTTGCTTCGTCTACTGCCAAACACATTTAGGACTGTCGATGTCCCTGCTACTTCCAGTTTCACCTTGACGAAGATGTCATGGACCATGTTGAAAATCTAAATTGATTCAACCCCATGTCCTGTGTAAAAATTCGCAATACTTCAACTGTGCATCATTTACATACATCCATGCTTTTCATTGGTTGCATTGTTCATTGCATTCTTTCCTTGAAAAAAGAAAAAAAAACGAACTTAATCATTGTTATAAAAAAAAACATGCTTTACGGTGCCCTTACCGAATCCGTGCAAGAGCTAGAGTAATGGGTGAAGTAAAGGAGGTGCAAGAGCAAATGAAGGCCGACATGGAGGCCATGAGAGAGAAAATGACCACAATGATGGAGGCCATGATGAGCATGAAGAAGATAATACGGTTGCAGTTGCCGCTATCAGCGCTGTTACTAAAGTGAACCCGATGCCCCCATCTGGCCTCATCCAAATGAATCATCCAACCTCAGCTATGATTTGGGAAGTACGGGCGGCCCCTATTATGTGCAAATTCAAAACAAGCACGCCTTCCCGCCATATGGCTTGCCGCCCAACTTACACCATCCAATGTGGCGCACACTCCCAATGAGAATGTCAATAACTCCACTTCTATACTCATTGAGAGCCAACAACCTCAAACTTATCATGCACATGTCTCTCAAACCATGGGGGAGACACATGAAATTCCCCACCACAATCTAGCCGACTTCGAGCCTTGCCTCGGATATGCCACTGAAGGGCAAGCAGTTGGTAGTATACTCATTCCAAACACTTTGAAGGGCCCTCAGTTTCGCCCACAACCACAACCCTTGCATTTTGCGGTGGGAAGAGCCCCTCCTGCTATGGCTGAAAAGGGAAAGTTGGATCATATAGAGGAAAGGCTCAAGGACATTGAAGGAGGCAAAGATTATGCCTTTGCTAACCTAGAAGAGTTGTTCCTAGTACCCGAACATGGTCATTCCCAAGTTCAAGGTGCCGGACTTTGACAAGTACAAGGGGACTACTTGCCCCAAGAACCATCTAAAGATGTGTTGTTGAAAGATAGGGGCATACGCAAAAGATGAGGAACTGTTGATACACTTCTTCCAAGAAAGTCTTACTGGAGTAGCTGCTACTTGGTACACTAACTTGGAGCCTTCCCGAGTCCATTCTTGGAAGGACCTAATGGTTGCTTTCGTTAGGCAGTATCAGTACAATTTTGATATGGTTCTGGATAGGAAGCAACTACAGAGCATGTGCAAAAAGGGGCACGAATCTTTCAAAGAATACGCCCAAAGATGGAGAGACCTGGCAGCTCAAGTGGCACCTCCAATGACGGGGAAAGAAATGATCACAATAATAGTAGACACATTACCAGTGTTTTACTATGAAAAATGGTGTGGTACACACCTTCAAGCTTTGCGGATTTGGTCTTCGCCGGGGAAAGGGTCGAAGCGGATCTGAAAAGAGGCAAATTTAATCATCGTGCTTGGACGAATGAGAAAATTGGGGCAAATGAAGAGGGTGAGGATGAAGGAGAAACCCATGTTGTGACTGCCATTCCTATATGGCCAAGTTTCCCACCAACCCAACAATGTCATTACTCAACCAATAACAACCCATCTCCTTACCCACCACCCAGTTATCCACAAAGGCCATCCCTAAATCAAACCACAAAACCCACCTACCACATGACCAATGCTAAACACCACTTTTAGCACGAACCGAAGCACCAACCAAAAGGGAATTTTGCAGCAAAAAGCCTGTAGAATTCACCCCAAATTCCGGTGTCATATGCTAAACTTGCTCTCATATCTACTCGATAATTCAAGGGTAGCCATAACCCCTGCTAGGTTTCCTCAACCTCCATTTTTCCGAGGATACGACTTGAACGCAACATGTGCATATTATGGAGGAGCCCTGGGGCATTCCATTGAGTGCTGTATGACCCTAAAGCATAAGGTGCAAAGTCTAAATGATGTGGGCTGGCTGAAATTTGAGGAGAATCGCTTGTTGAATCCTAACACTAACAAGCGACACCACACATGGGGCAATTTTGAAAGCTGTTGTTAGATGTCTCTAATGACTCATCAAGATCTTCAAGTTTATGCCATTATTGTAAACCATAGTTACAATGCTAAATAAAATGGATAAATCTGGCATCTTTGTCCCTCATCTTCTCGTAATTACATCTTTGCTTCCACTGGAATATGGGTGCAAGCCATTGGTTTGTTTGCTCGAGCGACATGCGCTCCTGAGTGCTGACTTCCAAAACCGTTCAATCAGAGATTACTCATCTTGCACGTTGGTGGGGAGCCGTAAAACGACAAGTAAAGCAAAAATAAGTTTCAAAATAAAAATAAATAAAAATAAAAAAAAGCATTTGATTGACTGTATTTTCAAGTAAAAATATGGACATTCATGTGACCTCATTTTATCATTCCGAAAAGTTTGTCTTGTTAGAGAGAAGTGAGTTATCAAGAATAGGATGTTGGACAAATGGCCTCAGAAGGGGGGGGGGGTTGAATTAAGATACAAAGACTATTCCCCAATTAAACCTTCACTCTCTCTTTTTGGATTAACAATGCACCCTTAACATGAATTACTCAAAAGACAATTCAAAATAAACTTCTTTAAAGCAAAAGATAAATAGCAATAAATAAAAGAAGTTTAAGGGAAGAGAGGAATGCAAACTTGATTTATACTAGCTCGGCCACTTCCCGTGCCTACGTCCAGCCCTCAAGCAACCCACTTGAGATTTTCCACTCTCTTTGTAAAACTCCTTTTACAAAGTCTGAACCACACAAGGACAACCCTTCCTTTGTGTTCAAGAATCCTCTACAACAAGAGACCCACGGTCTCTTAATCCCTTTTCAGAAATACGAAGAAGAGAAGAAGAAATCTCTCTTAAAAGAGATAGATTGTACAATGAAGATCACTCAAAATTCCTTATTGAATATGCAAGTGGTTGACCAAGGAATCTTTTTGAGAGGATAAGATAGTTCTATTCAGAACTCTCTTTAAATTCGTGTTTCCAAGTCACCTTTGATGGTCATTCATAAACCATTTCAATAGATGTGACTCTTGAAAATTATTTTCTGAAAATCCCCTCTGGTAATCGATTACAAGACTTGTGTAATCGATTACAGGCTTTAGAATTTGAATTAAAACGTTCAATAAACTGCTGGTAATCAATTACCATCCATGTGTAATCAATTACCCATTATAATTTTTGAATTCAAATTTCTAGTGACTGTTATAAACATTTTTAGCTGCTGGTAATCGATTACCAGAGAGTAAATCTCAATTTAAAATGATTTAGATAGAATTCTTTGGCCAAACCTTTTGCTTTTTCAATTTGGAAACTTCTTCCTAAGATTCTAGAGATCAACTTGATCATATATCTTGATTTTCTTGGATTCTTGGATTCTTGTCTTGAATAAAACTTAGAAGCACTTGATCCTTTAGTATCATCAAAACATAAAAACATCTTGCTTCTACATAGGAGTCATTTGACTTAATCCATCAACTGAAAAAATCCTTCAACTATTTCCCATCCTTGGAAAATTCTTTTTGCAAGAATCAAATGCTTCTTTCATTCTTCCTCACTACGAGGTTGTGAAAACAAGACAACGATGGTTACCTCATAGCCCTACATTGGGGCAATGAGGGGCGCCATGCATGAGCCTCAAGTGAACCTAGGGGCAGATTAGAAGTTTTCACCCAATAGGTTCCCTGCTACAAGGTCATGATGAAAGATAAAAATGGATACCTCAAAGCCCTACACTGGGGCAATGAAAGGCACCATGCAAAAGCCTTAAGTGAACATAGGGGCAGATTAGAAGTTCTCACCCAATAGGTTCCTTGCTACAAGGTCATGACGAAAGACAATGATTGGTACCTCAAAGCCTTACACTGGGGCAATGAAAGGCACCATGCAAAAACCTCAAGCGAACCTAGGGGCAGATTAGAAGTTCTCACCCAATAGGTTCCCAGCTACAAGGTCATGATGAAAGATAACAATTGGTACCTCAAAGCCTTACACTGGGGCAATGAGGGGCATCGTGCATGAGCCTCAAGCGAACCTAGGGGCAGATCAAAAGTTCTCACCCGTCGATGTTTTTAAACAAAAAAAAAGGGGGGGACAAACCCTGGCATTTCAATGGATTGATTAAACATCAAAAAGCTCCATTGTCGTCACTCCAAAATGGTCAAGTGACTAAATCAAACAGAACATACACTTTGAAGGAGTTCCCAGAGAGATTTGCAAAAGATAGGATGAGGTTGCATGAATTATCACCTCTTTCAAAAGGACAGACAATCTGTGTTTTCCAAAAAATTTAAATCAAAATCACAAAATAGGGAAAGAATGTCATGAACATTGTACAACATTCCGTTGCATTGCATTGTTTCATATGAAGTCCACATTTACCAAATTTCAAAGGTTGCATACATCTGTATCCCTAAAAATCATGTTAACTGCATAGATTTCCTACATCTAATGTCCAATCTTTTGAATTTGGGATGATCGGCCCTCTCGATGAGTCAATCTCTTGCATTCTCATAAGGGTGGACCCTTGGGTACACGCCCACACCTTCAGAGGACTACACGTCCTCACCTTCAGAGGGTTGCACGCCCTCGCCTTCAGAGGGCTACACGCCCTCACCTTCAGAGGACTACATGTCCTCACCTTCAAAGGGCTGCACACCCTCACCTTCAAAGGACTACACGTCCTTGACATCAAAGGGTTGCACGCCCTCGTCTTCAAAGGACTACATGTCCTTACCTTCACAGGACTACACGTCCTCACCTTTAGAGGACTAGATGATGCAATCCTACCCCGCAAGGGCATTGGATAGAAAAATCCAAGTAGATTGGGCCAGAGATGCAAGAGAAGGCCCTAGGATTCTTATGAGCCTTAAGGTAGATTTCGGGCCCATGGGCTAAGTACGATCCCACTTATCTTTGTAAATATTAGATTAAGGTTTCATTATTTTTGGGCCTTGTATTTAGAGCTCCATAATGTAGGTAGGGTACCCTAGAAATATAGGATTTTTCAGCCCTTGTATTTTAGGGCACCTAGACTAGTTTTTGTATTAGGGGTAGTTTTGTAATTTCACATGCACTAAGTGGATATTTTATGTGTGTGGTTGGAAATAAATTTAATTGAATTGGTAGAAGCCCAATCCAATTAAATTTTAGAGGGGGAGGTGAGCATTTGCTTACTACACCCCATTGCCACATCATATAGTCACACTTTGTGCATGTCCTTCATGCTTTTCATGCCTCATGACACCTAAGCACACTTAGTGGAGAATCTTGGAATTGATCTTGGATTAGTGGGCTGAACCATAACTAAAATTCACTAATCATAATTAGTGAAATTTTGGCTCCAAAGTTTGGCTCCACAAATTCAATTTCAAATTCAAGTGAAATTTGAATTTCCCTCCAATTTTGTGTGACACTTAGGCTATAAATAGAGGTCATGTGTGTGCATTTTTTTCAACTTTGATCATTTGAATATTAAACTTCAGATTTCAAAGCTTATTTAGAGCACAAAATTTCGTGCTCTTCTCTTCCTCTCCCTTCATTCATCTCCTTCTTCCTCCAAGCTCTTATCCATGGCCTCCTATGGTGGTGAGCTTCTTCTAGACTCATCTTCTCCTTGAAGTGGCGTCTCCTCTCTCTCTTCCTTCTCCATTCCGCTGCCATTTATCTTCCAAGAAGCAAAGGAATCCATTGATGAAGAAGATCCTATGATGCAATCCTACCCCGCAAGGGCATTGGATAGAAAAACTCCAAGTAGATTGGGCCAGAGATGCAAGAGAAGGCCCTAGGGTTCTTATGAGCCTTAGGGTAGATTTCGGGCCCATGGGCTAAGTACGAGCCCACTTATCTTTGTAAATATTAGATTTAGGTTTCATTATTTTTGGGCCTTGTGTTTAGGGCTCCATAATGTAGGTAGGGTACCCTAGAAATATAGGATTTTTCAGCCCTTGTATTTTGGGGCGGCTAGACTAGTTTTTGTATTAGGGGTAGTTTTGTAATTTCACATGCACTAAGTGGATATTTGATGTGTGTGGTTGGAAATAAATTTAATTGAATTGGTAGAAGCCCAATCCAATTAAATTTTAGAGGGGGAGGTGAGCATTTGCTTACTACACCCCATTGCCACATCATATAGTCACACTTTGTGCATGTCCTTCATGCTTTTCATGCCTCATGACACCTAAGCACACTTAGTGGAGAATCTTGGAATTGATCTTGGATTAGTGGGCTGAACCATAACTAAAATTCACTAATCATAATTAGTGAAATTTTGGCTCCAAAGTTTGGCTCCACAAATTCAATTTCAAATTCAAGTGAAATTTGAATTTCCCTCCAATTTTGTGTGACACTTAGGCTATAAATAGAGGTCATGTGTGTGCATTTTTTTTCAACTTTGATGATTTGAATATTAAACTTCAGATTTCAAAGCTCATTTAGAGCACAAAATTTCGTGCTCTTCTCTCCCTCTCCCTTCATTCATCTCCTTCTTCCTCCAAGCTCTTATCCATGGCCTCCTATGGTGGTGAGCTTCTTCTAGACTCATCTTCTCCTTGAAGTGGCATCTCCTCTCTCTTTCCCTTTCTCCATTCCGCTGCCATTCATCTTCCAAGAAGCAAAGGAATCCATTGATGAAGAAGATCCTAGGCTTACAAGCTCTAATGGAGCTTGCATCATGTGGTATCAAGAGCATCTTCATCTAGGTGATGTTCTTTTGCTTCCTCTATCTTTTTGTTCGGTGAATTCTCTTTAATTCCTTGTTCTTCATCTTATTCTCCATGTATACCCTCCATTGTCTTGTGGTTTGGTGCTGTTTAGAGTAGATTCAAAAAAAAAAAATCGATTAAATCTTAGATCTACACTTGTTCTTGCATTTCTATGGTTCAAATTTTGTAGATCTACTCTTGAATCTTGTTTTTGTGTTGATTTTAGGTTCTATCAATTTTCATTCATAATATTATTGTGCTGAACCTTTAGATCTAAATTTTGTTCCAAAATATTGATTAGAAAAAAAAAACACAAAAATCTAAGTGTAAATCACTTAATCCATGTTGTCTTAGAGTCATGTTTAGTCATAGTAATTGTCACATTATGTTCTAAGTTTGTATTGAATTTTATTTTGTTGATTGAATTCTAGATACATTTGTTCATGTATTCTTGTCATTCTTAGCCTATCTTTTGAATTTTGAGTCTAATTCATGCATGTTATTTAGTTCATAACATGTTCTAAATCAATTCCTAGAAGTAGTCTTGTTCTTGAACTCTTTTTTGTTTTCTAAGATTCCTACATGATGCCTATGATGAAGTTGAGTTGTGGTGCTGAGTTGTGGCTGGATTTGTGAATCAAATAAGTCTTAAGCTCTCTTGAATTGTGTTATTCAAGATAATTGAGCATAAGCAAACACAAATTGTAACTATCCAAGCCTTAAGCAACATAAACACTACTCTTGATTTCTAGGTTGAAATCGCTGGTGCTGGCAGCTTGAACATACAAAATTGTATAAATTACTGGGAATTGGTCACTACGAGTTTTGAGCTGAAACTTTTACCGAATTTTCTAGACATCTGGACCAAAATTATAAAAAAAGAACCAAGCGATTTGGATTAAAGGAAAAAATAAGAAAAATCTCACAAGTTGGAAGAAAAATCAGTGTCCAGGGAAAAAAAAAAGAAAAGTGAAAGGAAAGTGTGCTTGTTGTTTTGGCTCAAAATTTGTTCTATAATTGGTGCCTATTTTATACCAATCCTAGTTCTGAAATTTAAATTGAAAATTATTGTGAAAACAAGTGCCAAAACTAGAGGTTTCTTGAGTCTTTTTTTTTTAGAGTTTTTCTACTCTACTCTAGAGCCATTCTAGGTTTCTCTTTGAGTCCTAGCTTGCTTTTTTGTGCTTTTCATTGCTTTAATTGTTGAATAATCCTTGGAAATTTGTCTTGTTAAAAATCTATTGGTTTAGCTTTCATTTCATTTTTTTTGGTCTTTGGTTATTGCTTGTCCCTTTGTTTCCTTGCTTGTGAGTTGCCATATAGGGAATTGGAAAGGAGGATTGGTGCCATATCTTGAAGAATTTGAGTCAAGAAGCAAGGGGCCAACCACCTTAAGAGCTATTGGACTAAGAAGCACTCCAAATTGAGTGAAACACTAAAGAGAGAATAGCCACCACAATTGAGGACTTTTTTCTTTGTAATTTTGTAATTGGCAATTTGCTTTGCTTTCAAATTTTGTAACAAAAAGGCCTTTCATTGGAAGTAAGTTGGGAGCCTCCGCTAGGTCACCCTACTTCCATTTGTGTGTAATAATATTAGGCAATTTTCCCTTAGGATAGTGAGTGTTTTGTTGGGAACCTTAAATGAGGTCATCCAAACACTCTTAGGATCCGCCTAGTTTGCATTTCTTGCACTTTAATTTCTTGCTTACTTTCATAGCTTATTTCCTTTACCTCCATTGTCAAACTGCCTAGATAGCTTTCCT
Organism: Glycine max; assembly: GCF_000004515.6. Lineage (NCBI taxonomy): Eukaryota > Viridiplantae > Streptophyta > Magnoliopsida > Fabales > Fabaceae > Glycine > Glycine max. The sequence goes on along the minus strand of NC_038246.2, from coordinate 20,079,885 downwards.
TTTACCAATTAGTTTTTACCTTATCTTTCACACCTTTTTTAGTGTTTATTTTGGCTAGTTTCAACCATAGTTTCTTTTACCTTTTTTTCAAACCCCCAACAAGAAAGAACCATAACTTAGGAACCAACATGAGTCTTCATTCTTCATCTAGTGTTAATGGTGAGGGTTCTACTCCTAAGGACCCCTTGTATAAGATATTAGATGAGTTGAGATCCCTTAAGTTGTGGAAAGAAAAACAAGAGAGAAAAGATAAAGGTAAAAAAAGAGTGGAAGAAATAAGTCAAGATGAAAGAGAGAAAATAAGAGAGGAAGAAAGAAGAAAAATAATGAAAGAAATGAAAAGAGAAAAACATGTCTCCTATAGTAGTCGTAACTCTTGCAAGAGCCTAAGTGAAGAACTTCGTGACTATTATGAAGGAAGGCATAGGTCACATCTTAGACCTCACTCCCATAGGAGAGAAAATGAAAGAAAGCCTCAAGAGGTTAACATTAAACTCCCATACTTCCATGGGAAGGACAATGTAGAGGCTAATTTAGATTGGGAAATAAGGGTAGAGCAACAACTTAAAAGGAAGTCTACTTCAAAATCTTATGGCTCTCACTCTTATCAAAAGAAAGACCAAGGTCAAGGAATCTTAGGGGTGAGACCTTCTAAGCCCAAAGATGATAAGGGGAAGACAATAGAAAAGCAACCCCTTAAGGCTAGTATGCAAGAGAAGACTAGCTCCATGAAGTGCTTTAAATGTCTTGGAAGAGGACACATTACTTCTCAATGCTCCACCAAGAAAACCATGATTATGAGGGGCCAAGACATTTATAGTAGCCAAGATGAGGCTACTACTTCACCTTCCTCTAGTAAAAGTGAAGAAGCAAAAGGGGAAGAATCTAGTGAAGAGATCTACCCCCAAGAAGAAGGACAACCTTTAATGGTTAAGGAGGAGTGTAAGGAGGTAAGTGTCTCCTCCAAGAGGTTAGCTAAGAAGGAAAGACATTTTGAAAGAAAGACAAATATTAAAGAAATTTCCCTTCTTAGACAACCTCCACATTTTCTCCTTTGTAAAAGGACACTTGTTAGCATTGCCACATCTCTTAGGCTTGAGTTTAATCCTCAAGTAAAGGAGTTGTTGGATGAGGGTTTGGTTCGCAAGAGATTAAATCCTTGTGCTTTGTCGGTGCCCAAAATAGGTATTATTAGGCACCAAATCCTTAAAATAGGTGGTGTGATGAATGTTTTGGGTGGTGCAACACTCTTTTGTAAAATCACTCGTGCACCCAACATCTTCATGATTTGTGTACATAGGGACTCATTAGGTAGGTTTGCTCTTATTTTTAGTTTCAATACAAACTTAGGCACTCATATGGGACACCTTAGGTTTGTCATACTTTTTGGTAGGAATAATCAACATGAAAATACAGAAAAAGGTATGTTCTATTGCTTTACTTTTCTTAATTTTTTAAATTGTGATCAAGGGGTTCCTATGAACCCTAAGAGAATAAAGGTCATTCCTGAGTGGCCCGCTCCACCAAGTGTAAGAAAAATTTGGGGCTTCCAAGACTTAACAAACTTTTACAAAAGGTTTGCCCCATATTTTTCAATACTTGTAGCACCACTCATTGAGTTGGTGAGGAACCATGTTCCTTCATGGGAAGATGCCCAGGAAATGAGTTTTCAGACCTTACCTTACTTCAACATACAAAACACCACTAATACATATGTTTTTGTTCTTTTTACAGGTGTTGAGGAAAAAAGCGCAGAGTTTCAAGAACCTCGGGATTTGAGATCAAATCCTTTTCAAGGGGGAGGGAATGATGCAATCCTACCCCGCAAGGGCATTGGATAGAAAAACTCCAAGTAGATTGGGCCAGAGATGCAAGAGAAGGCCCTAGGGTTCTTATGAGCCTTAGGGTAGATTTCGGGCCCATGGGCTAAGTACGAGCCCACTTATCTTTGTAAATATTAGATTAAGGTTTCATTATTTTTGGGCCTTGTGTTTAGGGCTCCATAATGTAGGTAGGGTACCCTAGAAATATAGGATTTTTCAGCCCTTGTATTTTGGGGCGCCTAGACTAGTTTTTGTATTAGGGGTAGTTTTGTAATTTCACATGCACTAAGTGGATATTTGATGTGTGTGGTTGGAAATAAATTTAATTGAATTGGTAGAAGCCCAATCCAATTAAATTTTAGAGGGGGAGGTGAGCATTTTCTTACTACACCCCATTGCCACATCATATAGTCACACTTTGTGCATGTCCTTCATGCTTTTCATGCCTCATGACACCTAAGCACACTTAGTGGAGAATCTTGGAATTGATCTTGGATTAGTGGGCTGAACCATAACTAAAATTCACTAATCATAATTAGTGAAATTTTGGCTCCAAAGTTTGGCTCCACAAATTCAATTTCAAATTCAAGTGAAATTTGAATTTCCCTCCAATTTTGTGTGACACTTAGGCTATAAATAGAGGTCATGTGTGTGCATTTTTTTTCAACTTTGATGATTTGAATATTAAACTTCAGATTTCAAAGCTCATTTAGAGCACAAAATTTCGTGCTCTTCTCTCCCTCTCCCTTCATTCATCTCCTTCTTCCTCCAAGCTCTTATCCATGGCCTCCTATGGTGGTGAGCTTCTTCTAGACTCATCTTCTCCTTGAAGTGGCATCTCCTCTCTCTTTCCCTTTCTCCATTCCGCTGCCATTCATCTTCCAAGAAGCAAAGGAATCCATTGATGAAGAAGATCCTAGGCTTACAAGCTCTAATGGAGCTTGCATCATCCTAGGCCTACAAGCTCCAATGGAGCTTGCATCACTAGACGTCCTCGCCGTCAGAGGACTACACGTCCTCACCTTCAGAGGACTAGACGTCCTCGCCGTTAGAGGACTAGACGTCCTCGCCTTCAGAGGACTACATGTCCTCCACTTCAGAGGACTACACGTCCTCGCCTTCAGAGGGCTATGCGCTCTCGCCTTCAGTGGAATCCATATCCGCACCTTAAGAGAATTTCAGGTCCTCTACCCTTAATGCTTAACCAAGACTTGCGCTCCTGGTTAAGGGTGCAGTAGTTTCCTTTTATCAGTTCCTGGGCCATCCCCTGATATTGAAGGGCGACCAACTATGCAAGCACAACCAGGGGAGGAGGCTATCGCATAGCTACTGTGCATACCGGGGCAAGATTTCACCCGTGCCACTGCAAAGAGACGAGTTTGGATCATGCGCACCAACATGACCACTCTTACACGGATATGGATGACGTTGCTACTTAGCAACATTCCGTCTAGCGGCCGCAATACCGATGTCCCCCTGTGGAGGTATCGGTTGGTCTGTGTCGTCCCGACATAGGTAAGTATGCATATGGTTCAAGTGATTTATGATACCATCTATTATTTGCAGGGATCGTGCCCACAAGACACCCAGTGGACCCGGAGGAGCCCAACAGGGCCCTGGGGTTTCCAGCTGTGGTTATGGGCCTCTGTCAGTCCTATAGGGCGCCCGTCCCCCCAGCAAGTTCATGCCATCGTGACATAGGTAAGTATGCACATCTCTCAACTGATTTCTGATGTCATCTATTGTTTGTAGGGATCACGCCCGCAAGACACTCTGTGGACCCGGAGAAGTCCAACAGGGTCTTGGAGTTGCCGGCTCTGATTACGGGCCTCTGTCAGTTTTGCGGAGTGCCTGTCGCCCCCAGCAAGGTCATCAGGCCCCCTACTAATCGAGCTTTCATCAAGAAGTATTGCGCCCCTAGGCAGGCGCAGGGCGAAACACCACAGCAGCCTTGGGATGGCCGGCAGCGGGCAACAGACGCACCGCCACCACCTCTAGAGTTCACCTCCGCTCATCGACAATAAGGTTAGAGCGTTGCCTACGACACATGGGCGACCAATAGGCGACCAAATCCGAACCCAAAGGTAAGCAAAGTACTAGGTCCGTGACCGACAAATCATAAGGCGTCCAACTCAAGACGTTAAAGAAGCGCTACTAGGAGGCAACCTAGTACCTTTTAAATCTCTGCTTGTTATTTGATCACCTTTGTTTCTCCAGTCATATTAGGACACACCTAATTGTTCATGATCCTAGGAATTTAAATAAAACAAGCACAAGCTCGTAAGGTAGTCATACCTCACAAAATATATATATATATATATATATATATATATATATATATATATATATATATATATATATATATATATATATGTATGTATGTTTAGGTAGTGAAAATACCTTAGATATGCATGTATATAGCAAAAATACCTCACAAAATATATATATGTATGTTTAGGTAGCAAGATACCTTGGATATGCATGTATATAGCAAAAATACCTAAAAAAAAAAAGAATATGTAGGTATTGTGCACTTTCGTTCGCACGCCTTTTTCAAAAAAAGATGTGATCTCGGGCATCAACCGTGTCCAGGTTACAAGTTGTTAAAAAAAAAAGAAAAAAAAAAAAGGGAGAACAAAATCTTTCAGCTGAAAAGCCAACATGCTTTTGAGAAGAGATAACTTCCAGCTTTTCTTTGAAAAAATTCACTGATCATAACCAGTTTTTGAAAGAAAATGTGTGTAATACACCTGAAGGGTGAATGTTGTGAAAATTTTCCCGAACACCCAAAATGGACTCGGATGAATGCATGAATTGATAAAAGAAAATGTTTTGGAAACACTGGGTTGACCTAAATAGGGAAAATGAATCCTGAGCCCTAGTGTCACATGACCATAAAAACTTGATGCTTGAGTGTCCACATGGGTGCATGCATGACCCGTTTTGCATAAAATTTCCTAATCATCATTGTTGCATGTGTATCATGGAAATAATGTAGGACATCCCCTTTATCCCCGAACCGCTGGCCAAACCCTGACATATATCATGACCAGCTGTTCTACAAGCCTTGAGCCAAAATCCCAACTTATCATAAACCTTGACCCAGGGTGAGAATGTCAATCCTTGCCCTCGGAAGAAAACAAAAAAAAAGGAAAGGAAAATTCCAATCAAAGAGAAAGCAAAAAGAAAGAAAGAAAGTTCCCGATCAAAGATCGGAAGAAAGAAGAAGAAATATGCAGGAAGGTCTTTGGACCAGACAATATCTGACCAATACAGAATTGTCACCAAGTAAACAAGAAAAAAGGAAACCACGACCTAAAGTGGTCCTCTCCCTTTGATTGCCAACCAAAATCCTATGCGCTAGCGACTTTCTCGCCTCGCACTAAACAAAAACAAAAAAGGAAAAGGCAAAAACACTCAAAGCCAAATTCCCCACCAAGAAAAACCATTCCCAAGAAAAAGTCCTATTGATCCATGATCACGCATGTAATCTTTGATTTGATAGGAAATGATTTGCAAAATCAAGTCATGACATATTTATGGTTCATAATTAGGATAAAACACTTACCTGTGTGAGATTGATACACTTTGAGTGATTTTCTTCTATTTTTGTTGAACCCAGTGCTTCCTCTAAATGGTCATTTAGAAACGAAAGGCTAACATCCAAAATCTCATTTATGGTTATGAGAAAATTTCATCAGCATACTCTCCTTCCCCGATAGACACATTGTTTTTCATCCAAAAAGCATATGTTGCTCTGATTAGTTGGAAGTTTTGTATCTTTACTAAAGCATGTTTGCATTTTAGTGAAGAAAACACCGAGACTATTTTTAGTCTCACGGTTATCAAGAACTACGTAGGTCTGAGTTCCTCATCACAAATTGAGGATACATAGGAGCAAAAGCCTTGCTTTTGTCGACCAACCCACCTTTTGTTACCGTGACCCAAGAGTCTGGTGGCATGCGAAGCCACATGATCGTGGGATCCCAAAATTCGTATGTCCCATCATTTATCATTTGTATGTTATCTTGTTTCTATGACTTGAGGGACTAACATTTGTTTTGTTTTTTCGATCGTCCTTTTTTTTGTGCATACATTTTGTTTGGATTGTTGCGTTAGTGCTTATTTCGTTATTGTCAATAATGTTTGTTGAAATTCCGGAACCGTGTAGAGTTTTCATTTAGGAACGTCGTCCTAAAATAAAATGAACAAGACACCATGATAACACCAAGAATAGAAAAAGAAAGAGGCATTGTGAACAAATGTCGTATCTATATATAAAGGAAAGAAAAGAGTTTTTGTATGTAAAAAGTGTATGGAAAGATTTTGTGTGTGTGTAAATAATGTGTGAAAAGAAATTCTTGTGTGTGAGCAATGAGTGTATATAAAGAAATTTTTTGTGTAAAACCACGAGTGTATGTTGAAAAATGAAAAATAAATCTTTGAATAGGAATAAAGTTTTTATATAGACCGTGTTGATATAAAGAGAAAGAGTTTTTAATGCGTGTGTATACAAAAAAAGATTGTCGTGTATAGGAATGTAGGTGTACAAAGAAAATATTTTCTCATAGATGGTGATGGATGTATAGTTTTTGCAAACATAAAAAATGAAACAAAAAGAAAAAAGAAAGAAAGACCTCGAAGGTCGGCATGTTATGGTCATAGGAAGCATAAATCATTCGTAGAGAGCAAACATATCTTTTGGAAAAAAGAGACTAACGCTAAGAGTTTATTTTCCAGAATAACCGAGATGAGAATGGATGGATTCGTTGAACCGATGAAAGAACATAAATTGGAAATATTGGGTCTACTTGTGTAAATCCCAAGCCTTAGAATCACAATGCCATAAACTGGATGCTTGAGTACCCACCTAGCTGTAGCCATGACTAATTTTGCATGTTGTTTCCAAATCATCATTGTTACGCGTACCTCGTGGAAATAATATGTAAATTCAACCCGAGACCGACACCTTGACACACGAATTTGTTTTGCCCCAACTATCAAAATCGGGCTCGCACGATGAAAAGACCATGTTGAGACACAACCTTAAGCTACTTTGAACCTTGGCCCATGAAAAGAATCCTCATCCTCTCCCCCGAAGAAAAGGACAGCAGAATCTCCTCAAGGGAGAGCGAATAACGAATGCTAAAACCCGAATTCCCAATCTAAGATCGGAAAGGAAGAAATGAAAAGAAAGAAAAGAAAAGGAAAAGAAGGATTCCCGATCGAAGATCGGAAGAAAGTAAAAAGAAAAAAAAGGGAAAAGGATCGAAGGAAAAACAAAATAATTCCCGATCAATACAGGGAACCAGGAAAGAAAACAAAAGATCTTCTGACCAGATAAATTTTCGGCTGGGTAAATGACTGCCGGCAAAGGAAAACCCATTTTTTGAAGCGGTTCTTCCATTGGGATTGCCATTCAAAGTTGTTCTCGACTGGTGATATCCCGCCCCGCATAAACAAAGAAGAAAGGACCGAAACACCCAGCTTCCTCTCCAAAAACACTACCCTCGAGAAAACCCTATTGATCCGTGATCGTGCGTGTGATCTTTTGGTTCGATAGGAAATCATGTGCAAAATAAAGTCATGGTGCAGCTATGGTTTGGGATTAGGGTAAAACACTTACCTGTATGAGATTTTATACACTATGAGTGATTTTATTCCCAGTTTCAGTTTGACCCGACGTTTCCCCTGAATGTTCATTTAAAAGCTAAATGTTGACGTCCTGCCCTTCATTTTCGGTTACAAGGAAAATTACTTTTGGCATGGGTATATTGTTTCTCTAAGATATGGTGCTCTCGCGAATGATTTATTTTTCCTTGCTAAAGCATGTTCGCCTTTTTAGGTGAAAAAACCCGGTGGACCATTCGGTCCTGCCAACAAATCTTATCCGGAGCCCCATGAATTGCTTGTCATTCATGCATCCTCCACCATCGAGTCTGGAGCCTCACGAATTGATTGCCTAGCGATGTTCGTCTATCCTCCACCCTCAAATCTTATCTGGAGCCCCATGAATTGGTTGTCATTCATGCGTCCTCCACCATCAAGTCCAGAGCCCCACGAATTGATTGCCTAGCGCTGTTCGTGTATCCTCTACCGTCCTATTCGGAGCCTCATGAATTGATTACCTAGCGTTGTTCATGTGTCCTTCGTTATCAAGCGCGGAGCCTCCGGTGACTGGGAAATATGGTTTTTTGTTATTTTCCCGATTGGTTCCTTCGCCAAACATGTGTATATGTGTATATTATGTTATTGGTGTTTTTTGTTGTTTGTGTTTGTTTTGTGTTGTGTAGAGAAAGAAGAAGGAGAGACGGAAGTCATCATAGACTAATCACGGAAAGGGCGAAGACGGACGAAATCAGTGTTTTATCTTTGCTTTCCTCTTATCTCCGATAAAAGGTAAGTAAAGAGGGGCAACTGTCATACCCTAATTTCGTCCGAGGACTATTGTTTGATGGCATGCAACCTTTGGTTGACCCCTTCGAGGTACTTGGCACCCTTTGTTGCACAATACGTGAAGTTCCGAGACATGCCGGAAATCAAAAGGAAGCATTGTTACACAATCCGTGAAATTCCGTAACATGCCAGAAATCAAAAGGAAGTATTGTTACGCAATCCGTGAGTTTCCGTAACATTCTGAAAGCTAAAAAAGGAGTAATTACATGATCCGTAAGGTTCCATTTCCTTACGGAAAGAAAACAAGTATCGTTACGAAATTCGTAAAGTTTCATAATGTTACGGAAAAAGAATCACCAAAAAAAGCAAAGGGGTGTATTTAGTAAAAAAGGGGGTGCAAATAGCAATCAGGCCCACTTGGGCCTTCCAGGATGTTCCTCCAGAAGGCGGTTGCCTCTGGAGGAAGCAACCTAGCTCGCCTGGGCCTTCTGGTACTTCGTAATCACTTAAAATTAGTGAGGAAAATTGTTTCCGAGAAGAAAATCCAAGCCGAGGCGCTTCCGTAATGTTTCGGTGGGTGATTTCATGAAGCTTTTCAACCGTTCTTTGTCGTTCGTCGTTCGTTCTTCGTCGTTCTTCGGTCTTCAACCGGTAAGTTCCCGAAATCGAACTTTTCAAATTAACTTTTATTTTCATTTCATTTACTTTCCGTACCCCCTTTCGACGTGCTTTAGTCATTTACTTTAGTCATTTTCTCGCCTAATCAAAAAATAAAATAAATTTCCACCGATCATTTGATTTGTAATATCCGTTAATTTCTGTTAAAATGAAATCCGACCGTTCGGTCATGCCGTAACCACGTTGGAAACCAAAAAGAGGTAAACTAATAATATAATAATAAAAAAATATCTTTTAGTAAAATAAAGCAAAAAAAAACAATCGGACGTTTCTCTTTGAGATTTCTCTTTCTTAATCGAATTGACTAATAACTAAAGTGAACTAAGGCTAAAATCAACTCGCAAAGTCAAGCTCGTCCGCAAAAAATCACTAAAAAGGATTTTAAGGTTCAATACCTCAGTTTTTCTCACCAAGTAAAAATGGATCATTTTAAGGTCCAACTCCTTAAAAGGACAACCTTCCAAGTAAAAAGAATCGCTTGATTCGCCCTTTAAAAAGAACTACGTAGGTCTGATTTCCTCTTCGATGGAGGGTACGTAGGAGCAAGAGCCCCGCTTTTGTCGACCTCAAAAATAAAAAAGAAATAAAAGTTTAGATACACGATTTCACACGATTCTAATTTAAGGCTGTTGTCCTTTGGGACAAACGTGAGAGGTGCTAATACCTTCCTCAAACGTAAACAACTCCCAAATCTGGAATATTCTTCATGACCGATTTCCTTCGGTTTTTTCGACGTTTTCCACAAATAAACGTTGGTGGTAACTCCGCGCATTTTCCTCCTTTGGAAGACGCACCCGTGAGCCTCGCCTCGCTCGCCCGCAAAAGGGTAGGTAGCGACAACGCCGGATGGCTGACGTTTCAAGAGGATCGGCCCAACGTGAAAACAAACCCGCTCGCCAATCATGGAGGGGGAGTAGTTAATGCCGTCGAGTCGGGTAGGTCGCGCAGGTCTAAGCCTTTAAAGGACGTGATGACCCCCAGGAGGTTTATCTACGAGGCCCTACAAAAGGGGGGCGTAACTCCCCACGGAGGGCATGAAGAGGATTCCTGTTTGTTGCATCCCAGCGAGCTACATAACATGGAAACATGTTTAGCAGTGGAGGACCTTTTGCAACAGATGATAGATCAAGGCCGACTGGAAATCGGCGATGAGGGGAGGGAAGAGTGGCATATATGTATCTAGTCCCCAGATGAGAGAAGTTTTGGAAGGCCTAAGCCTTTGGTGATATATTTCACCAAAGACGCCGCTCCCCAAAAGCCCTGATACCCCTTGGTAGTTAAACCTGTTCTGTTCCCATACCGAAACAGCCACGCAGTCCCGTGGATGTATGCACCTCCAAGTGAAAGGAAGGAAGAGGCCACCGACATCAGCTCATTGTCAGCCAAGGTGACCAATATCACGGGGCTGGGCGGCGGACCTACAACAGTCGCATGTTTGCACCCCCCGACCTGACGACACAACCCGCAAACGTTAAAGGGAAGACAAAGATGGTGGAAGAACAAAGTAACAAAACGACCCTCACTCCGAACAAGGATATTCCAGTGAAAGGTCTTCCAGATAAAAAGGGATGGCTGTGGCAAAAAGGAAGTATTGCTAGAGGAAGCAAGCGAGTTCCTCCGCATTATTCAGCAGAGCGAGTTCAAGGTCATTGAGCAGCTCAACAAAACCCCGGCTAGGTCTCTCTTTTGGAACTACTCATGAGCTCTGAGCCTCATCAGACTTTGCTAGTAAAGGTCTTGAATGAAGCTCATGTGGCCCAAGATATCTCTGTAGAAGGCTTTGGAGGACTCGTCAATAATATAACCGCCAACAACTATCTCGCCTTCGCCGAAGAAGAGATCCCTGCCGAGGGGAGAGGGCATAATAGGGCTTTGCATGTATCAGTCAAATGCATGGACCACGTCGTGGCCAAGGTGCTCATCGATAACGGTTCCAGTTTAAACGTAATGCCCAAAAGCACGTTGGAGAAATTACCATTTAAAGCTTCCCATCTAAAGCCAAGTTCCATGGTTGTCCGTGCCTTCGATGGCACCCGCCGAGAGGTTAAAATAGCATTTCCTTATAAATTAACTTTCCAAATGTTTGTCCTCGTAGGAAATGGCTCCAAAAAAGCTTTCCGCGAAGAGGTCTAGGAGAGACGTTGCGGTTGAAGGGACCAGTGCTGCCCCCGAGTTTAATAGCCACCGTTTCCGGAGCGCTGAGCACCAGCAGCGCTTCGAGGCCATCAAAGGATGAGAGAGGCGCGTCCAGCTCAAGGAGGATGAGTACATAGATTTTCAGGAGGAGATAGCTCGCCGACATTGGACGTCGCTGGTGACTCCCATGGCTATGTTTGACCCTGAGGTAGTCCTGGAGTTTTATGCTAATGCTTGGCCCACAGAGGAGGGAGTGCGAGACATGCGTTCCTGGGTGAGGGGTCAGTGGATTCCTTTTGACGCGGATGCCCTCAGCCAGTTCCTGGGTGACCCACTAGTGTTGGAGGAAGGCCAAGAGTGCGAGTTCAGTCAGAGGAGGAACAGGGCCGACGGGTTCGACAAGGAGGCCATTGCCTAGCTATTATGCACACCAGGGCAGGATTTCGCCCGGACCGCTGCAGGGAGGCGGGTGCGGATCATGCGCACCAGCATGACCACCTTGACCTAGATGTGGATGACATTGTTGCTCAGCAATGTCTTGCCTAGTGATCATAACTCCGATCTCCCTCTGCCGAAGTGTCAGCTGGTGTATGTCATCCTGACACAGATGAGTGTCCATGTGGCTCAGTTGATTGCTGACGCCATCTATTTGTTTGCAGGTATGCCACCCACTAGGCACCCTCTAGACCCGGATAAGTCTAACAGGGCCCTGGGGTTTTCGGCATTGATCATGGGCCTCTACCAGTCACTTGGGGTTCCCGTCACTCCTATTAAGGTGATCCGACCACCGATCACCCGGGCCTTCATTGAGAAGTATTGCATGCCTAGGCAGGCGGAGGGTGATGCACCTCGAGCCACAGACGCACCGCCACCACCTCATCAGGCCGATCCCGCTGGGTCACTAGGCATGGAGCGTTATCTACAGCACTTGGTTCGCCAGCAGGCGGCCAACCACCGGGGGCAGGTACAGATACATGAGTGTCTCTACCGGTTCAGCCTCAGTCAGCAAGGGCAGGGTTTCACTCCTTTTGCGTGCCCTACTCCAGAGCAGTTTAGGGTTGAGGTCGCAAGGCCCGGAGATTGGCCCGAGGCCCAAGAAGGGGAGGCGCTTGCAGGATCCCCCGGCGATGCAGAGGAGGCCCGTATGGATGAGGAGATGATGGATTTGCTCGATTTCTTGGGAGGAAGCGGAGCCACGTGACCGAGGTCACCGCATTTTTGCTATTGACATTACTGTTTTCTATTATTGTCTATATTGCTTGACATTACTATTTTCTGTTATTGTCTATATGGTTACAACATTACTATTATTTTTCGTTTTTGTTAGAAATTTTTGGCGTTATGGCTCTCAGTTATTTCGTCACCATTTTTTGCGACTTACCATTTCGTGCGTTCTTTTCATTTACCTTGTGGTTAGACGTAAGTAGGTAGTGTGTGCCCCCGTTCGCACGATCTTTTTTAGAGAGAAAAAGAGAAAAAAAGGAGGAAAAAAATGAATAAATGATAATAACTTAAAAAAAGGAAAGGAAAAAAGAAAAGGAAAAAGAGCAAGCAAGAAAAGAAAAAGAAGGAAGAAAAAAAGAAAATAATAAGAATAAAAAGTTGTCTAGCTAAAAAACAACATGCTTGTGAAAGGAGATAACTTCCAACTTTTCTTTAAAAAAAAATTCATTGATCATAACCATTTTTTGAAAAAATGTGTATACACTTGAAGGGTGAATGATGTGAAAGTTTTCCCGAACGCCAAAAAATAGACTCGGATGAATGCACAAATTGATAAAAGAACATATTTTGGAAACACTGGGTTGACTAAAGTAGAAAAAATGAATCATGAGCCCTAGCATCACATGACCAAAATTTTTTCGACACTTGAGTGTCCACATAGGTGCATGCATGACTAGTTTCGCATAAAATTTCCAAATCATCATTGTTGCATTTGTGTCATGTAAATAATGTGGGACATCCCCTTTTATCCCTGAACTAAACCAAACCCTGACATATGTCATGTCCAGCCGTTCTACAAGCCTTGAGCCGAAATCCCAACTTACCATAAACCTTGACCCAGGGTGAGAATGTTCATCCTTGCTCTCAGAAGAAAACAAAAAAAGAAAAAAGAAAAAAGGAGAGAAAAGGAGAAAATTCCCAATAAAAAAATCGGAAGAAAGCCGAAGAAATAAAATTCCCGATCTAGGATCGGAAGAAAACAGAAGAAATGTGCACAAAGGTTTTCGGACCAAACAATATCTGAACAATACAGAATTGTCACCAAGTAAACAAGAAAAGAAAGGAAACCACAACCTAAAGTGGTCATCTCCCTTTGATTGCCAACCAAAATCCTGTGCGTCGGTGACTTGTTCACCTCACACTAAACAAGAAAAGAAAGGAAAAGGCCAAGAATACCCAACACCAAATTTCCCAAAGAAAAAAAAAACAACCATTCCCAAGAAAAGTCCTATTGATCCATGATCACGCATGTAATCTTTGATTTGATAGGAAATGATTTGCAAAATCAAGTCATGACATATCTATGGTTCGGAATTAGGATGAAACACTTACCCGTGTGAGATCTATACACTTTGAGTGATTTTCTTCTATTTTTGTTGAACTCAGTGTTTCCTCTAAATGGTCATTTTAGAAGCGAAATGCTAACATCCAAAATCTCATTTACGGTTATGAGAAGATTTCATCAGCATAGTCTCCTTCCCCGGTAGACACATTGTTTTTCATCCAAAAAGCATATGTTGCTCTAATCAGTTGGAAGTTTTGTCTCTTTACTAAAGCATGTTCGCATTTTAGTAAAGAAAACACCGAGGTTATTTTAGTCTCACAAGTTATCCAGAACTACGTAGGTCTGAGTTCCTTATTGAGGATATGTAGGAGCAAGAGCCTCGCTTTTGTCGACTGCCCGACAATCTCTGTCATACTGACCCTGAGGTCATGTGACATGCGGAGACAAATTATGGTCATTCCGCTCACTTTTCGCCATTCAGACACAATCATGTCCGATGGCACGCAGAGACAAATTATGGTCATTTTGTGCCTTTTGGCATCCAGAGGTGGCGGGCCCGATGACATGTGGAGACAAATTATGGTCATTCCGCTCATCTTTTCTCCATTCAGACACAGTCGTGTCCGATGGCACGCAGAGACAAATTATGGTCATTCTGCGCCCTTTTGTCATCCAGAGGCGGCAGGCCCGATGACACGCGGAGACAAATTATGGTCATCCGCGCGCTTTTTCTATCTGTAAGACTCGATGAGTGATAAACGCGCAGAGACAAATTATTGTCATTTTGTGCCCTTTGTCATTCAGGAGCAGCAAGTTGAGTGATAAACGCGCAGAGACAAATTATGGTCATTCTGCGCCCTTTGTCATTCAAGAGCAGCAAGTCGAGTGATAAACGCGCAGAGACAAATTATGGTCATTCTGCGCCCTTTGTCATTCAGGGACAATGAGTCGAGAGGTGGGCGGAGACAAATTATGGTCATTCCCCACACCTCTTCGCCATCCAGAGGCGATCGTGTCCGATGGCACGCAGAGATAAATTATGGTAATTCTGCGCCTTGCCATCCAGGCTCGATCGTGCCTGAGGGCACACAGAGACAAATTATGATCATTCTGCGCCTTGTGTCAACCAAGAGGAACGAATTCGAAAGTATCTGAATGATGTTGGTCATTCGGTACTGATCATTTTCAAAATTTTTGTAGGTTCTGCTGGCAGCAAGATTGACTGGCCAAATGGTGTTTCGCTCGAACGAAATAAGTGTCTTATCTTTACTTCCCTTTTACCTCCAATAAAAGACAAGTAAAGAGGGGCAACTGTCATACCCTAATTTCATCCAGGGACCATCCGTTTGTTGGGATGCGACCCTCGTTTGACCACTTCGAGGTACTTGGCACCCATCGTTAGGCAATCCGTGAAGTTCCGTAACATGCCAAAAGTCAAAAGGAAGCATTGTTGCATAATTCGTGATGTTCCGTAACATTCCGGAAACCAAAAAAGGGATGATTACGTAATCCGTAAGGTTCCATAACATTACGGAAAGAAAACAAGTATCATTACGAAATTCGTAAAGTTCCATAATGTTACGGAAAAAGAATCAGCAAAAAAAAAGGCAGGGGTGTATTTAATAAAGAGGGGGGTACAAATAGCAATCAGGCCCACTTGGGCCTTCCAGGAAGTTCCACTAGAAGGCAGTGCCTTCTAGAGGACGCAACCTAACTCGCCTGGGCGAGCTTGGTGGCAAGCATCTCCCTCTTTTTCCTATAAATAGGGGGAGGAGGGCAGAACAAAAATGTTCAACCCTCCTGGTATCTAAGAATCATTTAAAATTAGTGTGAAAAATTGTTTCCGTGATGAAAATCCAAGCCAAGGCGCTTTCGTAACACTTCCGAGAGGTTTCTGTGGGCGATTTCACGAAGATTTTCCACCGTTCTTCATCGTTCTTCGTTGTTCTTCGGTCTTCAACCGGTAAGTTCCCGAAATCGAACTTTTCAATTCATTTTACGTACCCTTAGTGGTCCTTACTTGTTTCGCATGCTTTTATTTTCATTTCTTTTACTTTCCGTACCCCCTTTTGACATGCTTTAGTCATTTTATTTAAGTCATTTTCTCGCCTAATCAAAAATAAAATAAATTTCCACCGATCATTTGTATTGTAACATCTTTTAATTTCTGTTAAAATGAAATCTGACTGTTTGGTCATGCCGTAACCACGTTTAAAACCAAAAAGAGGCAAAATAATAATATAATAATAATAAAAAATATCTTTTGGTCAAATAATCAAAGAAAAATCAATCGGACGTTTTTCTTTGGGATTTTCCTTTCTTAATCGAATTGACTAATAACCAAAGTGAAACTAAGGCTAAAATCAATTCATAAACCAAACTTTTGTCATCACCTAAAAAGCCATTTTTAAGGTCCAACGCCTTGAAATGGTCTTTTCCGCTTTTATTGGTTAAACGTGGATTTCTAAAGCCTAAAATTAACACGTAGCTTTGTTACCTCTTTCAAAAAATAATAATAAGAGATCATTAATGGTCCAATGCCTTAATGTTTTCTCTCCTTTCAAAAAGAACCGAAAGATTGTTTAATGGTTCAACGCCTTAAATGACCTTTCATTCAATCAAAATATATCTTGCAAAAAGGATAAAAACAATTTAACCAACGCTTAGTTCTCAAAGAACAACGTAGGTCTGATTTCCTTATCACAATTGAGGAATACGTAGGAGCAAGGGAAACACCCTTGTCGACCACAAAAAGATAAAAAAAAAAGGCATAAAAAGACATAAGAACGTAAAAAAGGGAAGATAACACAAATTGAAGTCATGTTTGCACATTTGATTAAAGGTTGTCGTCCCTTGTGACGGACGTGTGGGGTGCTAATACCTTCCTCGTGCGTAAATACAACTCTCGAACCTTTCACTTAAAGTTTGTAGACCACGTCTTTTCCGGTTTTTCCAATGTTTTCCTCAAATAAACGTTGGTGGCGACTCCGCGCATATTCCTTTCTTGGAACACGCACCCGTGAGTCTCGCATCATCCTCCCGCCGAAGGGTAGGTTGCGAAAACAGGGACCAACCACACGGTACAAAAATTGAGAGGGGTGAGTTTATTATAAAGGAAATTAATACAAAGATCAAATAACCATAATTAGTAAGAAAACATTAACAAATATCATAAGCTTACACAAACATTCACTAGTCCAACACATACTCAACAAATAGTCATCATCAGTCCATAGTTCCAATCAATCATGCTCAGTATCATGCATGCACCTGACCTTAACTCTCAAATGCAATGTGGTACCATCCCCAAGGAAATAGCCTAAGCGTGTCCACATGACACTCTCACTTAGGAAAACTAGGCAGTAAGTGTCGAGTTCACCCTATCGTGCACAGGCAACTCCCCCCATGGTGATCAGCCTGAGTCTCAAGGGAGTTCCAAACCGAGTGACATGCCCCCAAGTACAAGTATTCCTCCTCATGAGAAACTACTAGTACTTATTGACAAAGTTTATACTATTTCCATGTCATATGAAGTATGAAATGTACTGAACGTGGATAATTAAAGACTCTAAGCCATCCCCTCCAAAGATGCTTAAAACTCTTTAACCACTCTATTTCCCCCACCAGGGACATCCAACAAGGTCACGGCACCCCCCCCCCCCATGTACATACACAACATACAACGTATGAAACATGGACACCATCAATGCACTGACCATGGATAACTAAAGATTCTAAGTCATCCCCCTCCAGAGATGTTTAGAACTCTTTAACCACTTTATTTCCCCCACTAGGGACATCCAACAAGGTTACTGCACCCCCCATGTACATACACATCACACAACGTATGAAACATGGGCACCATCAATGCATTGACCTAGGATAATTAAAGATTCTAAGCCATCCCCCTCCAAAGATGCTTAAAACTCTTTAACCACTATATTTCTCCCACCAGGGATATCCAACAAGGTCAATGCACCCCCCATGTACATACACAACATACATCATCACAGTGTATTTTCAACATCATCAACATTTCATCTCAATATCACTCTCAACATCAACATCATCTCATCTCAATGACATTATCAACAACAACAACATCATCTCATACTAACATAATTGTCAATAACAACATGAACTCATATTGACATAATCATCAATAACAACATCATCTCATACCAATATCATCATAAACATCAACCTCATCTCTTATCAATTAATGTCATCAATAGCAACATCAACAGTAAGTCACATTCTGCATATACATACATCTAGAGTTCATGCCTGAGATTCACACTCCCCAGGTCTTCAGACCACACAAGTCTAATAAACAATAATGTTATTCATCAATAATAGATATATCAGATCCCATTAGTCAAAAACATTGTTTTCTTGAAAACTAGCATGCGAAAGGGACAGGCATACATCCCCATAGTTAGGTTCTCTGACCCCAACTACGGTATTAAAAACTGTAAACTATAATAAACTCCCCTCACCTATCGTGAGCTCTCCTTCAATTCCTCATTGCGACGCTCAAAGGTCTCCCTCGTTCATGCTTGTCAGTCCAAATGCAAGGTTCTATATGCCAAATTGAAGGAAATTTAATATAGATTTTAGAAACAAGGTTAATGACAACATTCGGAGTCAAATGTCCCTGTCAAAACATAAAGGGTTAAGGGGTGTCGCAACCTACCCTTCAGCGGGAGGGCGACGCGAGACTCGCGGGATGCGTGTTCCACGAAAGGAATACGCGCGGAGTCGCCACCAACGTTTATTTGAGGAAAACGTCGGAAAAACCGGAAAAGACGCGATCTACGAACTTTTAAGTGAAAGGTTCGGGAGTTGTATTTACGCACGGGGAAGGTGTTAGCACCCCACACGTCCGTCACAAGGGACGGCAGCCTTTAATCGAATGTGCAAACATGACTTTGATTTTTTTATGTTCCCTTTTTATGTCTTTATATCCTTTATACCCTTTTTATATTTTTCTCTTTTTGTGGTCGACAAGGGTGTTTCCCTTTGCTCCTACGTATTCCTCAATTTGCGATGAGGAAATCAGACCTACGTAGTTCTTTCTTATCAAGTGATTCTTTTTTACTTAAAAGGTGGTCATTTTAAGGCGTTGGACCTTGAAAATGATCCATTTTACTTAGCAAGAAATTGAAATGATAAACTTCAAAAACCTATTTTTATGGTCGAGCTTGACTAGGCGAGTTGATTTTAGTCTTAATTTCACTTTAGTTATTTAGTCAATTCGATTAAGAATGAGAAATCCCAAAGAGAAAAAAAAAACGTCCGATTGATTTTCCGCTTTATTTTACTAAAAGATATTTTTTGATTATTATATTATTTTTTTACCTCTTTTTTTTATTTCCAACGTGGTTACGGCACGACCGAACGGTCGGAATTCATTTTAACCGAAGTTAACGGATAATACAATTCAAATGATCGGTGGAAATTTATCTTATTTTTAGTTTAAGCGAGAAATGACTTAAGTAAAATGGCTTAAGCACGTCAAGAGGGGGTATAAAAAGTAAATGAAATGAGAATAAAAATACACGAAACACAATGTGGACCACCACGGGTACATAGAATGAATCGAAAAGCTTGGTTCGAGGTACTTACCCGTTGAAGATCGAAGAACGATGAAGAACGAATGAAGAACGTCGAAGAACGGTCAAAACCTTGGCGAAATTCCTCACGGAAAACGTTACGGAAGCGCCTCGGCTTAGATTTTCTTCACGGAAACAATTTTTCCAAGCAAATTCGAAAGAGAGAGAAGTGCCTAAGGGGCTGAACCCTTTTCTTCTTCACTTCCTCCCCAATTTATAGCAAAATAGGGGAGATGGTTGCCGCCCAGCTCGCCCAGGCGAGCCAGGTTGCTTCCTCCAGAAGCAACAGCCTTCTGGAGGAATCTTCTGGAGGGCCCAAGTGGGCCTGGTTGCTATTTGCACCCCCCATTTTTACTAAGTACACCCCCTCTGCTTTTTTTTGGTGATTCTTTTTTCGTAAAGTTACGGAAACTTACGAATTTCATAACGATACTGGTTTTCTTTCCGTAATGTTACGGAACCTTGCGGATTACATAATCATCCCCTTTTGACTTACGGAATGTTACGGAACCTCACTAATTATGCAACGATGCTTCCATTTGATTTCCGGTGTGTCACGGAACCTTTACGGATTGTGCATCAATATTTTCTTTTGTTTTTCGGCATGTCCCGGAATTTCACAAATTGCCTAATGATGGGTGCCAAGCACCTTACAAGGACCAAACAAAGGTCACATGTCATCAAGCAAAGGTCCCCGGACGAAATTAGGGTATGACAGTTGCCCCTCTTTACTTGTCTTTTATTGGAGATAAAAGGAAAGTAAAGATAAGACACTAATTTCGTTCCTCTCGATTGACGAGAGTCGCGGGTGACCATAAAATCTCCGCATGCAAATGACTTGTTGTTCCCGAGGGAACAAAAGGTGCAGAAGACGATATCAGTCTCTGCATGCTATCAAGCGTTTTGTCTTACAGATTGCAAAAGAATGTTTATACGGATAACCACTCGGGTATTTCCGCCCATCAGCGTGACTCAAAAGTCAGTATGACAGATCTTGTGAGTGCGGAAGATGATGTAAATCTCCGCGTGTCAACGGGCTTGTCGGCCGCGATCGACGAAGGGTGCAGAACGACCAAATTTTGTCTCTGCGTGCCATCGGACATGACTGTGTCTGAATGGTAAAGGGGTGCGGAATAACCAAATTTTGTCTCTGCGCGCCATCGGACACGACTGTGTCTGAATGGCAAAGGGGTGCGGAATGACCAAATTTTGTCTCCGCATGTCATCGGGCCCGCCGCCTCTGGATGACAAAGGGTGCAGAATGACCAAATTTTGTCTCTGCGTACCATCAGACACGACTGTGTCTGAATGGCAAAGGGGTGCGGAATGACCAAATTTTGTCTCCGCATGTCATCGGGCCCGCCGCCTCTGTTTGACAAAAGGGTGCAGAATGATCAAATTTTGTCTCTGCGTGCCATCGGACACGACTGTGTCTGAATGGCAAAGGGGTGCGGAATGACCAAATTTTGTCTCCGCATGTCATCGGGCCCGCCGCCTCTGGATGACAAAGGGTGCATAATGACCAAATTTTGTCTCTGCGTGCCATCGGACACGACTGTGTCTGAATGGCAAAGGGGTGCGGAATGACCAAATTTTGTCTCCGCATGTCATCGGTCCCGCCGCCTCTGGATGACAAAAGGGTGCAGAATGACCAAATTTTGTCTCTGCGTGCCATCGGACACGACTGTGTCTGAATGGCAAAGGGGTGCGGAATGACCAAATTTTGTCTCCGCATGTCATCGGGTCCGCTGCCTCTGGATGACAAAGGGTGCAGAATGACCAAATTTTGTCTCTGCGCGCCATCGGACACGACTGTGTCTGAATGGCAAAGGGGTGCGGAATGACCAAATTTTGTCTCCGCATGTCATATGACCTCAGGGTCAGTATGACAGATCTTGTGGGGCGGCCGACAAAAGCAAGGCTCTTGCTCCTACGTATCCTCCAATGAGGAACTCAGACCTACGTAGTTCTAGATAACTTGTGAGACTTGAAAAAGTCTCCACCGGAAGATGTTGACATCTCCAGAAAGGGCGCAGATGACCATATTGGCCTCTGCTCATCAATCACACTTGGGGTCACTGAATGACGAGGTGCGGATAACCGTAAGGTGTGTCCGTGGGCTACCAGCTCTTGGGTCATGACAACAAAAGGTGGTGTGGTCGACAAAAGCGAGGCTCTTGCTCCTACGTATCCTCCAATGAGGAACTCAGACCTACGTAGTTCTTGATAACTTGTGAGACTTGAAAAAGTCTCGGTGTTTTCTCCACTAAAATGCAAACATGCTTTAGCAAAGAGAGAAATATTCCAACCGATTAGAGCAGCATATGCTTTTTTGAGTGACAAACAATGCGTCTACCAGGGAAGGAGAGTCCGCTGATGGAATCCCCCATAACCATAAATGAGATTTTGGATGTTAGCATTTCGTTTCTAAATGACCATTTAGAGGAAACACTGGGTTCGACAAAAATAGAAGAAATCCACTCAAAGTGTATCAATCTCGCACAGGTAAGTGTTTTATCCTAATTCCGAACCATAGATATGTCATGACTTAACCTTGCAAATTATTTCCTATCAAATCAAAAATTACATGCGTGATCATGGATCAATAGGGCTTCCCTTGGGAATGGGTTCTTTTGGTGGGTTTTTCGGCTTTTGTGTGTTTTGGCTTTTCCTTTTTGGTTTTGTTTTGCGCGGGGCGAGCAAGTCACCGACGCACAGGATTTTGGTTGGTAATCAAAGGGAGAAGACCACTTTTAGGTCATGGTTTCCTTTTCTTCCTCTTGTTCATTTGGTGACAATTCTGTATTGTTCAGATATTGTCTGGTCAAAAAGACCTTTCTGCACATTTCTTCTACTTTCTTTGATTAGGAACTTTCTTTCCTTCCTTTTTTTACTTTCTCCCATTCTTCGGTTGGGAATTTTCTTTCTTTTCTTTTTTCTTTCTCCCACTCTTTGATTGGGAATTTCCTTTCCTCTTCTTTTCTTTCTCTTTGATTGGAAATTTCCTTTCCTCTTTTTTTCTTTCTTTGATTGGAAATTTCCTTTCCTTCTTTTTTGTTTCCGAGGGTAAGGATTGACATTCTCACCCTGGGTCAAGGTTTATGGTGAGTCAGGATTTTGGCTCAAGACTTGTAGAATGACTAGGCATGATACATGGCGGGGTTTGGTTTGGTTCAAGGATAAAAGGGATGCCCCACATTATTTCCATGACACAAATGCAAAAATGATGATTTGGAAATTTTATGCAAAACTGGTCATGCATGCACCTATGTGGACACTCAAGTGTCAAATTTTTATGGTCGTGTGATGCTAGGGCTCAGGATTCATTTCCTCTATTTTAGCCAACCCAAGGTTTCCAAAATATGTTCTTTTATCAATTTGTGCATTCATTCGAGTCCATTTCGGGCGTCCGGGGAAATTTCACAGCGTCTACCCTTCGGGTGTACACACATTTTTTCAAAAACTAGTTATGATCAATGAATTTTTTCAAAGAAAAGTTGGAAGTCATCTGTTTTCAAAAGCATGTCGGTTTTTCAGCTAGACAACTTATTTTTTTCTTTTTCCATCTTTTTTCCTTACTTGCTCTCTTTTCCATTTCATTTTTTTTCTATTTTTATTTTTATCATGATTTTTGTTTGTTTTATATATTTTTTAACGATGTTCCAAAACGAAGAACCCTACACGGTTCCAGAATTTCAAACATCATTGATAATAATGATATAAACACTAACGCAACAATCCAAACAAAAATGTATGCGCTGTACAAATGACAATCGAAACAACAAAAACAAACATTAGTCTCTCAAGTCAAAACAATAACATAACATAAAAAATGATAAAAGAAATACGAAAGAAAAACATGAATCTGGGGATCTCCCAGTCATGTATCTCCACTCCCTCCCAAGAAGTCAAGTAAATCGGCCATCTCCTCGTCCTCGTGGGCCTCTTCTCCATCGCCGGGAGCTTCTGGGGGCGCCTCTCCCGCTTGGGCCTCGGGCCAATCTCTGGGCCATGCAACCTCTGCCCTGAACTGGTCTGGAGTAGGGCATGAAAAAGAAGCGAAGCCCTGGCTATGCATGCTGAGGCTCATCTAGTACAGACAATCATGGGTCTGTACATGTGCTCGGTGGTTGGCCGCCTGCTGGCGAACCAAATGCCGTAAATACTGCTCCATGTCAAATGCCCCAGCCTGGCCAGCCTGATGAGGTGGTGGTGGCGCGCCTGCGGCCTGTGGAGCATCACCCTGAGCCTGTCTCTGGGTACAGTACTTCTCAGTAAAAGCTCGGGTGATGGGCGGCCGAATTACCTTGGTAGGTGCAACGGGGACTCCGAACGACTGGCAGAGTCCTGTGATCAGTGCAGGAAATCCCAGGGCCCTGTTGGACTTATCTGGGTCCAAAGGGTGCCTAGTAGGCGCCATACCTACAAAAATATAGATGGCATCAGCGATCAACTGAGCCACATGGATGCTCATCCGTGTCAGGATGGCGTACACCAGCTGACACTTCGGCATGGGGAGGTCGGAATTATGATCGGTGGGCAGGATGTTGCTGAGGAGCAACGTCATCCATATCTGGGTCAGGGTGGTCATGTTGGTGCGCATGATTCGCACTCGCCACCTTGCAGCAGTCCGGGCAAAATCCTGCCCCGGTATACATAGCAGCTGGGCGATGGCCTCCTCATCGAACCCATCAGACCGGTTCCTTCTCTGGCCATACTCGCATTCCTGGCCCTCTTCCAACACCAACGGATATCCCAGGAGCTGGCCGATAGCGTCAGCATCAAACGGGATCCACTGACCCCTTACCCAGGATCTCATGTCACGCACGCCCTCCTCTGTTGGCCAAGCATTGGCATAAAACTCAAGGACTATTTCTGGATCAAACTTGGCCATGGGAGTAACCAGTGATGTCCACCGCCGGCGCCCTATTTCCTCTTGGAAATCAGTATACTCGTCGTCCCTGAGCTGGACGCGTCGCTCCCGGAGAAACGACCATCCCTTGATGGCCTCGAAGCGCTGCTGGTGTACAGCGCTCCTAAAGCGGTGACTGTCATACTCAGGAGTGGAACTAGTTCCTTCGGCCGCCTTGTCCTTCCTGGACCTCTTTGAGGCAAGCTTCCTCGGGGCCATTTCCTGCGAAGGCAAACATTTGGAAAGTTAGTTTTACCAAGGAATGCTACTCTTAAGACAAAAATGGCGTACAACCTCCTTCAATAAACACAAACATCAATGTAAATTTAGAGCAAACTTATGCACATATTTCCTTACGAACATTCACTCGCACAAGATATTCTTCTAACTAAGAAAAATGCACCCATGCACAATCAAGGCACCTTCGTTACCTAGATTATTTGTATGTACTTCCAAGGTGTACTACCTACATCACATGCATTTCCTTGGCTAAATTTACACACATGCATACTCAAAGCATTCTGGCTACCAAAAATTGCACACGTGCACATTCTGGTATTTCTAATACCTATGCATATACAAACTTTGTGATGAATCTTGGCTATCTACACAATAAGGTGTTACATTTCATGCTTTTTTTTTTTCAAGTGTTTTTACTACCTAAAGCCGCATGCAAATTCAAGTATATTTTCTTTTGCCGACTAAAATTGTATTCAAATTAAAAGGTATTTTTGTAAGGTATTTTCTTTACATAACATGCAACATATTTATATATTTTTGTGAGGCGTTTTGACTACCAAAAATTATATGTACATACATCCAAGTATTTTGCTACCATACCCAAAGTGTAAATTGCCAAAGGTATTTTGCTACCTATTCTAAACCTACACATTTATGATGAGCAAAATTCCTAACCATCTAGGCGTAGGGAAATTATTGTAGCGTGGCCCATAGCTGATTGCTGGCCAAAAAGGGTAACTTTACCCAATATGCACCTCCTCTTGTGTTCTTATGCATAAAAATTTGGTTCCTAGGCCTAGGATATATGTGAGGCAATTACTCTAGCCTTTTCGGGAATGAATGCATGTCCCAAAAAAATAGAAAATATGTGCAAACCAAAATGCCCCACGGGTTGTTTCCTTATAAAAATCACGCGCTAATGCCATTGAGGCATTTCACCGAACACTTGGTGGGCGCGCGTTTAGGCATCAATAGCAAGAGAATGGGGACAATGTGGCATGCCCCATTACTTCAAAATGCATTATAGGCCTAGGGCCATCTCATACAAACCCCCAATTCAACCTAATCAAGCAAGAAAACAAACCAAAATTGCCCCACATATTTGAGCACATTCCCACAATTTAGAGCACCAAAAGGAGATCAAAATACACCAATGAAAAGCTAGAAAGCTTAGGGATGGAATACTTACTTGCTGGTGATGAACAAAAGCGCGAAACGGAATCAAAAAATGCGAAAAATGATGACCCTAGGGCTGCAAACTCGTAAATCCCGTGGGTATGGCTTTTGAAAGGGGGGGAAAAGAAGTTTTTGAATGCAAAAACGTCCCCCCTTTCGTCACTTTTATACTTTGGTGCAGAGGTGGCTCGCCCAAGCGAGCTAACCTACACTTTTTTTTTTTGAGGGGAACATTAACCATGTCCCCTCCTTTTTCACTGGTTAGCGTTCACCTAACTTGAACCTACTTAAGTCAGAATTAGGCGTCAATTACTTTTTTTAAAACAAACAAATAGTAAAAGAAAATTGTGAATACAAAGGATACTGGGCTGCCTTGCAGCGACGTTCTCTGCTTGTTTCACGCAGAGAAGGGGCAACGATCGGTCGGTCGTGACCCCATCCCCACTTGCATCCGTCCCTAAGTACCTGCAAGTAATAAACAACCAGGTATGGCCAATCTTGACCGCGTCGTTGTCTTACCTTGATTGGTTTCTACTGTCCATGTTCGGTCCCCACCCCAGAAGGTAGCTCAAGATGATCCTGCCCCTGTTTTACCGCAACAATATGCATGCGTATGCGTATGCATGAATGTTTTCAAATGCAGCAAATTTTAGTGAAAGTTGGTTTAGGTTCAATTTTAATTAAGCGCTTGGGGCATCCCATGAACCGAGCGGAAGGGCTCAGGTGATCACAAATCAATGCAAGGTTTGAACAACGTGAGGACTAAAGCCTCGAATCCACGTTCATTTCTTTGAAAGATTGTAACGAGAGATACAGCAGACAGGAAATCCCTGGGGGAAATCCAGAAAACGCATAAAGATAAAGAACATGCAGCGTCATCCTTAATTGCCCCAGATTCTAAGCATAATATCGCTTGACGACATCAGAATTCACGGGTGAAGGTAGCTCTTTGCCATCCATGTTGGTAAGCACCAGGGCTCCTCCGGAAAAAGCCCTCTTCACAACAAAAGGACCTTCGTAGTTTGGGGCCCATTTTCCTCGATTGTCCTTGACAGCATGGGACATTTTCTTTAGGACAAGGTCTCCCTCATGGAACTTGCGCAAGCGTACTTTTTGTCGAATGCACTCTTCATTCTTTGCTGGTACAAACGCCCGTGACTCATGGCCGCTAAGCGCTTACCCTCAATGAGGTTGAGCTGGTCATAGCGCGTTTGAGCCCACTCTGATTCCTTTAATCCGGATTCTGCCAAGATCCTTAATGACGGGACTTCTACCTCAAACGGTAACACAGCCTCCATCCCATATACCAATGAGAATGGCGTTGCCCCAGTTGACGTTCGCACTGAAGTTCGGTAACCATGTAACGCGAAGGGGAGCATTTCATGCCAATCTCTATATGACACGGTCATCTTTTGGATAATCTTTTTGATATTCTTATTGGCCGCTTCCACGGTGTCGCAACCTACCCTTCGGCGGGAGGGCGACGCGTGACTCGCGGGATGCGTGTTCCACGAAAGGAATACGCGCAGAGTCGCCACCAACGTTTATTTGAGGAAAACGTCGGAAAAACCGGAAAAGACGCGATCTACGAACTTTTTAGTGAAAGGTTCGGGAGTTGTATTTACGCACGGGGAAGGTATTAGCACCCCACACGTCCGTCCCAAGGGACGGCAGCCTTTAATCGAATGTGCAAACATGACTTTGATTTTTATGTTCCCTTTTATGTTCTTATATCCTTTATACCCTTTTTATATTTTTTCTTTTTTGTGGTCGACAAGGGTGTTTCCCTTTGCTCCTACGTATTCCTCAATTTGTGATGAGGAAATCAGACCTACGTAGTTCTTTTTTATCAAGTGATTCTTTTTTACTTTAAGAGGTGATCATTTTAAGGCGTTGGACCTTAAAAATGATCCATTTTACTTAGTGAGAAAATGAAATGACAAACTTCAAAAGCCTATTTTTATGGACGAGCTTGACTAGGCGAATTGATTTTAGCCTTTAGTTTCACTTTAGTTATTAATCAATTCGATTAAGAATGAGAAATCCCAAAGAGAAAACGTCCGATTGATTTTCCGCTTTATTTTACTAAAAGATGTCTTTTTGATTATTATATTATTTTTTACCTCTTTTTTATTTCCAACGTGGTTACGGCACGACCGAACGGTCGGAATTTATTTTAACCGAAGTTAATGGATAATACAATTCAAACGTTCGGTGGAAATTTATTTTATTTTTAAGTTAAGCGAGAAATGACTTAAGTAAAATGGCTTAAGCACGTCAACAGGGGGTATAAAAAGTAAACAAAACGAGAATAAAAATGCACGAAACACAATGTGGACCACTACGGGTACATAGAATGAATCGAAAAGCTTGGTTCGAGGTATTTACCCGTTGAAGATCGAAGAACGATGAAGAACGAATGAAGAACGTCGAAGAACGGTTGAAACCTTTGCGAGATTCCTCACGGAAAACGTTACGGAAACGTTTCGGAAGCGCCTCGGCTTAGATTTTCTTCACGGAAACAATTTTCCCAAGCAAATTCGAAAGAGAGAGAAGTGCCTAAGGGGCTGAACCCCTTTCTTCTCCACTTCCTCCCCTATTTATAGCAAAATAGGGGAGGTGGTTGCCGCCCAGCTCGCCCAGGCGAGCTCAGCTCGCCCAGGCGAGCAGGGTTGCTTCCTCCAGAAGCAACCGCCTTCTGGAGGAATATTCCGGAGGGCCCAAGTGGGCCTGGTTGCTATTTGCACCCCCATTTTTACTAAGTACACCCCCTTGCCTTTTTTTTGGTGATTCTTTTTTCGTAAAGTTACGGAAACTTACGAATTTCGTAACGATACTTGTTTTCTTTCCGTAATGTTACGGAACCTTGCGGATTACATAATCATCCCCTTTTTGACTTACGGAATGTTACGGAACCTCACTTAATTATGCAACGATGCTTCCATTTGATTTCCGGTGTGTCACGGAAACTTACGGATTGTGCATCAATATTTTTTTGGTTTTTCGGCATGTCCTGGAATTTCACAAATTGCCTAATGATGGGTGCCAAGCACCTCACGAGGACCAAAGAATGGTCGCATGTCATCGAGCAAAGGTCCCCGGACGAAATTAGGGTATGACAGTTGCCCCTCTTTACTTGTCTTTTATTGGAGATAAAAGGAAAGTAAAGATAAGACACTAATTTCGTTCCTCTCGATTTGGCGAGAGTCGCGGGTGACCATAAAATCTCCACATGCAAATGACTTGTTGTTCCCAAAATTTCACAAATTGCCTAATGATGGGTGCCAAGCACCTCACAAGGACCAAAGAATGGTCGCATGTCATCAAGCAAAGGTCCCCGAAAATCAGTGTATGACACTAATTTCGCTCCTCTCGGTTGACGAGAGTCGCGGGTGACCATGACTTGTCGTTCCTAGAATTTCACAAATTGCCTAATGATGGATGCCAAGCATCTCACAAGGACCAAAGAATGGTCGCATGTCATCAAGCAAAGGTCCCCGAAAATTAGTGTATGACACTAATTTGGCTTCTCTCGGTTGACGAGAGTCGCGGGCGACCATGAAATTTCCGCATGTAAATGACTTGTTGTTCCCGGAGGAACAAAAGGTGCAGAAGACTATGTCAGTCTCTGCATGCTATCAAGCGTTCTATCTTACAGATAGCAAAAGAATGTTTATACGGATAACCACTCGGGTATTTCCGCGTATCATCGGGCCCGCCGCCTCTGGATGATACAAGGGTGCAGAATGACCAAACTTGGTCTCTGCTTGCCATCGGGCCCGCCGCCTCTGGATGACAAAAGGGTGCGAATAACCGTAAGGTATCTCCGCGTATCATCGGGCCCGCCGCCTCTGGATGATACAAGGGTGCAGAATGACCAAACTTGGTCTCTGCTTGTCATCGGGCCCGCCGCCTCTGGATGACAAAAGGGTGCGAATAACCGTAAGGTATCTCCGCGTATCATCGGGCCCGCTGCCTCTGGATGATACAAGGGTGCAGAATGACCAAACTTGGTCTCTGCTTGTCATCGGGCCCGCCGCCTCTGGATGACAAAAGGGTGCGGATAACCGTAAGGTATCTCCGCGTATCATCGGGCCCGCCGCCTCTGGATGATACAAGGGTGCAGAATGACCAAACTTGGTCTCTGCTTGTCATCGGGCCCGCCGCCTCTGGATGACAAAAGGGTGCGAATAACCGTAAGGTATCTCCGCGTATCATCGGGCCCGCCGCCTCTGGATGATACAAGGGTGCAGAATGACCAAACTTGGTCTCTGCTTGTCATCGGGCCCGCCGCCTCTGGATGACAAAAGGGTGCGAATAACCGTAAGGTATCTCCGCGTATCATCGGGCCCGCCGCCTCTGGATGATACAAGGGTGCAGAATGACCAAACTTGGTCTCTGCTTGTCATCGGGCCCGCCGCCTCTGGATGACACAAGGGTGCAGAATGACCAAACTTGGTCTCTGCTTGTCATCGGGCCCGCCGCCTCTGGATGACAAAAGGGTGCGGATAACCGTAAGGTATCTCCGCGTATCATCGGGCCCGCCGCCTCTGGATGACACAAGGGTGCACGTCACATGACCTCAGGGTCAGTATGACAAAGATTATGGGGCGGCCGACAAAAGCAAAGCTCTTGCTCCTACGTATCCTCCAATGAGGAACTCAGACCTACGTAGTTCTGGATAACTTGTGAGACTTGAAAAAGTCTCGGTGTTTTCTCCACTAAAATGCAAACATGCTTTAGCAAAGAGACAAATATTCCAACTGATTTAGAGCAACATATGCTTTTTTGAGTGAAAAACAATGCGTCTATCGGGGAAGGAGAGTCTGCTGATGAAATCTCCCATAACCATAAATGAGATTTTGGATGTTAGCATTTCATTTCTAAATGACCATTTAGAGGAAACACTGGGTTCAACAAAAATAGAAGAAATCCACTCAAAGTGTATCAATCTCGCACAGGTAAGTGTTTTATCCTAATTCCGAACCATAGATATGTCATGACTTGACTTTGCAAATTATTTCCTATCAAATCAAAAATTACATGCGTGATCATGGATCAATAGGGCTTCCCTTGGGAATGGGTTCTTTTGGTGGTTTTTCGGCTTTTATGTGTTTTTGGCTTTTGATTTTCCTGGCTTTTTCTTTTTCTGTTTTTTTGTTTAGTGCGGGGCGAGAGAAAAAAAAGGGTCGCTAGCGCACGGGATTTTGGTTGGTAATTAAAGGGAGAAGACCATTTTAGGTCGTGGTTTCCTTTCCTTCCTTTTTTGTTCATTTGGTGACAATTATGTATTGTTCAGATATCGTCCGGTCCAAAGACCTCTCTGCACATTTCTTCTGTTTTTCCTCCGATCCCCGATCAGGGGCTTTCTTTCCTTCTTCTTCTTCTTCTTCTTCTTTTTTTTTTTTACTTTCTCCCATTCTTTGATTGGGAATTTTCTTTCTTTTCTTTTTTGCTTTCTCCCACTCTTTGATTGGGAATTTCCTTTCTTTTCTTTTTTGCTTTCTCTTTGATTGGAAATTTTTCTTCTTTTCTTTTTTGCTTCCGAGGGTAAGGATTGACATTCTCACCCTAGGTCAAGGTTTATGGTGAGTCAGGATTTTGGCTCAAGGTTTGTAGAATGGCTAGACATGATACATGTTGGGGTTTGGTTTGGTTCAAGGATAAAAGGGATGCCCTACATTATTTCCATGACACAAATGCAAAAATGATGATTTGGAAACTTTATGCAAAACTGGTCATGCATGCACCTATGCGGACACTCAAGTGTCAAATTTTTATGGTCATGTGATGCTAGGGCTCAGGATTCATTTCCTCTATTTTAATCAACCCAATGTTTCCAAAATATGTTCTTTTATCAATTTGTGCATTCATCCGAGTCCATTTCGGGCGTCCGGGGAAATTTCACAGCATTCACCCTTCAGGTGTAGACACATTTTCCAAAAATTGGTTATAATCAATGAATTTTTTCAAAGAAAAGTTGGAAATCGTCTCTTTTCAAAAGCATGTCGTTTTTTAGCTAGACAACTTATTTTCTCTTTTTCCACCTTTTTCCTTACTTGCCTTCTTCTTTTTTCTTACTTGCTCTCTTTTTCTTTACTTGCCCTCTTCTTTCCCTTTTGTTCTCTTTTCCATTTCATTTTCTTTTCTTTCCTATTTTTATTTTTATCACGATTTTTTTTGTTTATTTTACATATATACTTTTGGACGATGTTCCTAAACGAAGAACTCTACACGGTTCCAGAATTTCAAACATCATCGATAGTAATGATATATAAATACTAACGCACCAATCTAAACAAAAATGTATGCGCTGTACAAATGATAATCGAAACAACAAAAACAAACATTAGTCTCTCAAGTCAAAACAATAACATAGAATAAAAATGACAAAAGAAATATGAAAGAAAACATGAATCTGGGGATCTCCCAGTCACGTGTCTCCACTCCCTCCCAAGAAGTCAAGCAAATCGGCCATCTCCTCATCCTCGTGGGCTTCTTCTCCATCGCCGGGAGCTTCTGGGGGTGCCTCTCCTGCTTGGGCCTCGGGCCAATCTCCGGGCCATGCTACCTCTGCCCTGAACTGGTCTGGAGTAGGGCATGAAAAAGAAGCGAAGCCCTGGCTTTGCATGCTAAGGCTCATCTGGTACAGACAGTCATGGGTCCGTACATGTGCTCGGTGGTTGGCCGCCTGCTGGCGAACCAAATGCCGTAAATACTGCTCTATGTCAAATGCCCCAGCCTGGCCAGCCTGATGAGGTGGTGGTGGCGCGCCTGCGGCCTGTGGAGCATCACCCTGAGCCTGTCTCTGGGTACAGTACTTCTCAATAAAAGCCCGGGTGATGGGCGGCCGAATCACCTTGGTAGGTGCAACGGGGACTCCGAACGACTGGCAGAGTCCTGTGATCAGTGCGGGGAATCCCAGGGCCCTGTTGGACTTATCCGGGTCCAAAGGGTGCCTAGTGGGCGCCATACCTGCAAAAATATATATGGCATCAGCGATCAACTGAGCCACATGGATGCTCATCCGTGTCAGGATGGCGTACACCAGCTGGCACTTAGGCATGGGGAGGTCGGAATTATGATCGGTGGGCAGGATGTTGCTGAGGAGCAACGTCATCCATATCTGGGTCAGGGTGGTCATATTGGTGCGCATGATTCGCACTCGCCTCCCTGCAGCAGTCCGGGCAAAATCCTGCCCCGGTATACATAGCAACTGGGCAATGGCCTCCTCATCGAACCCATCAGACCGGTTCCTCCTCTGGCCATACTCGCATTCCTGGCCCTCTTCCAATACCATCGGATATCCTAGGAGCTGGCCGATAGCGTCGGCATCGAACGGGATCCACTGACCCCTAACCCAGGATCTCATGTCACGCACGCCCTCCTCTGTTGGCCAAGCATTGGCATAAAACTCAAGGACTATTTCTGGATCAAACTTGGCCATGGGAGTAATCAGTGGTGCCCACCGCCGGCGCCCTATTTCCTCCTGGAAATCAGTATACTCGTCGTCCCTGAGCTGGACGCGTCGCTCCCGGAGAAACGACCATCCCTTGATGGCTTCGAAGCGCTGCTGGTGTACAACGCTCCTAAAGCGGTGACTGTCGTACTCCGGGGCGGAACTAGTTCCTTCGGCCGCCTTGTCCTTCCTGGACCTCTTTGAGGCAAGCTTCCTCGGGGCCATTCCTGCGAAGGCAAACATTTGGAAAGTTAGTTTTACCAGTGGGACATTACTCTTAAAGCAAAAATGGCATATAACCTCCTCCCATAAATACAAACATCAATGTGAATTTAGAGCAAGCTTATGCGCATATTTCCTTACAAACGTTCTCTTGCACAAGACATTCTATTAACCGAAAAAAATGCACCCATATACAATCAAGGCAGCTTCGTTACCTAGATTATTTACACGTACTTCCAAGGTGTATTTGTTACTTACATCACACACATCTCCTTGGCTAAATTCACATACATGCATACTCAAAGCATTTTGGGGTACCAAAAATTGCACATGTGCACATCTTGGTATTTCTAATACCTATACATACACAAACTTCATGATGAATCTTGACTATCTACACAATAAGGTGCTACATTTCATGCTCTTTTCAAGTTTTTGCTACCTAAGGCCGCATGCAAATTCAAGTATATTTTCCTTCGCTGGCTAAAATTGTATTCAAATTAAAAGGTATACATTTTTTTGGTAATGTATCTTCTTTACATAGCATGCAACATATTTATGTATATATTTTTTTGTGAGACATTTTGACTACCAAAAATTATATGTACATACATCCGAGTATTTTGCTATCATACCCAAAGCGTAAATTGCCAAAGGTATTTTGCTACCTATTCTAAACCTACACATTTATGATGAGCAAAATTCCTAACCATCTAGGCATAGGGAAAATATTGTAGCGTGGCCCATAGCTGATTGCTGGCCAAAAAAAAAAAGGGTAACTTTACCCAATATGCACCTCCTTTTGTGCTCTTTTTGCATAAAATTTCAGTTTCTAGAACTAGGATATATGTGGGGCAATTACTCTAGCCATTTTCGGGAATGAATACATATTCCAAAAAATAGAAAATATGCACAAACCAAAATACCCCATGGGTTGTCTCCTTACAAAAGTCACGCGCTAATGCCATTGAGGCATTTCACCGAACACTTGGTGGGCGCGCGTTTAGGCATCAATAGCAAGAGAACGGGGACAATGTGGCATGTCCTATTGTTTCAAAATGCATTATAGGCCTAGGGCCAGCTCATACCAACCCCTAATTCAACCTAATCAAGCAAGGAAACAAATCAAAATTGCCCCATATATTTGAGCCCACTCCCACAATTTAGAGCACCAAAAGGAGATCAAAATACACCAATGAAAAGCTAGAAAGCTTAGGGATGGAATACTTACTTGTTGGTGATGAACAAAAGCGCAAAACGGAATCAAAAAATGCGAAAAAGGATGACCCTAGGGCTGCAAATTCGTCAATCCCGTGGGTATGGCTTTTGAAAGGGGGGAAAAGAAGTTTTTGAATGTAAAAACGCCCCCCCTTTCGTCATTTTTATAATTTGGTGCAGGGGTGGCTCGCCCAGGCGAGCTAACCTGCACTTTTTTTTTTTTTTTTTTTTTGGGGAACACTAACCATGTCCCCTCCCTTCTCATGGATTAGCATTTTGCCTAACTTGAACTTACTTAGGTTAGAATTAGGCGTTGATTACTTATTTTATTATTACTCTTTTCCTTTTTAAAACAAACAAATAGTAAAAGAAAGCTGCAAAATACAAAGGATACGGGGCTGCCTTGCAGCGACATTCCCTGCTTGTTTCGCACAGAGAAGGGCAACGATCGGTCGGTCGTGACCCCATCCCCGCTTGCGTTCATCCTTAAGTACCTGCAAGTAATAAACAACCAGGTATGGCCAATCTTGACCGCATCATTACCCTACCTTGATTGGTTTCTGCCGTTCATGTTTTGTCTCCACTCCAGAAGGTAGCCCAAGGTGATCCTGCCCCTGTTTTACCACAACAATATACATGCGTATGCGTATGCGTATGCATGGATGTTTTCAAACGCAGAAAATTTAGGGAAAGTTGGTTCAGGTTCAATTCTAATTAAGCGCTTGGGGGATCCCATGAACTGAGCGGAAGGGCTCAGGCGATCACAAATTAACGCAAGGTGTGAAACTAACGTGAGGACTAAAAGCCTCAAATCCATGTTCATTTCTTTGAAAGATTGTAACAAGAGATACAACGGACCGGAAATCCCTGGGGGGAAATCTAGAAAACGCATAAAGATAGAGAACATGCAGCGACATCCTTAATTGCCCCAGCTTCTAAGCATAATATTGTTTGACGACATCAGAGTTCACGGGTGAAGGTAGCTCTTCGCCATCCATGTCGGTAAGCACCAGGGCTCCTCCGGAAAAAGCCCTCTTCACAACAAAAGGCCCTTCGTAGTTCGGGGCCCATTTCCCTCGATGGTCCTTGGCAGCATGGGACATTTTCTTTAGCACAAGGTCTCCCTCATGGAACTTGCGTAAGCGTACTTTCTTGTCGAATGCACTCTTCATTCTTTGCTGGTATAAGCGCCCATGACTCATGGCCGTTAAGCGCTTACCCTCAATGAGGTTGAGCTGATCGTAGCGTGTTTGAGCCCACTCTGATTCCTTTAATCCGGATTCTGCCAAGATCCTTAATGACGGGACTTCTACCTCGAACGGTAACACCGCCTCCATCCCATATACCAATGAGAACGGCGTTGCCCCAGTTGACGTTCGCACTGAAGTCCGGTAACCGTGTAACGCGAATGGGAGCATCTCGTGCCAATCCTTGTAGGACACGGTCATCTTTTGGATAATCTTTTTGATATTCTTATTGGCTGCTTCCACGGCTCCATTCATCTTTGGCCGGTAGGGTGTGGAATTGTGATGCTGGATTTTAAACTCCTCGCACATTTCCCCCATCATCTTGTTATTCAGGTTGGTGCCGTTGTCCGTGATAATCTTCCTTGGCAAACCATATCGGCAGATGATCTCCTTCTTAATGAACCTGACCACCACATTCCTCGTGACATTGGTATATGAAGACGCCTCGACCCACTTGGTGAAATAATCTATTGCTACGAGGATGAAGCGATGACCATTCGAGGCCTTGGGCTCAATGGCCCCGATGACATCTATTCCCCACATGGAGAAAGGCCAAGGGGCGGACATGACATTCAGAGGATGCGGTGGGGCATTGACATTATCCGCGAATGCTTGACATTTGTGGCACTTCCTCACATGGACACAACAATCACTTTCCATGGTAAGCCAGTAATAACCTGCTCTTAAGATCTTCCTGGCCATAGCATGCCCGTTGGCGTGCGTTCCAAACGAGCCCTCATGGACTTCCTCGATCATGTGATTTGCCTCCTTGGCATCCACACATCGCAGGAGTGTCATGTCGTGATTTCTCTTATACAGTGTGCCTCCGCTCATGAAGAAACTGGCTGCCAACCTCCTCAATGTCCTTTTATCGTTGTCGGCAATCTCTGGCGGGTATTCTTTGCTTACGACATATCGCCTGATGTCGTAATACCAAGGCTTTCCGTCCCGTTCCTCTTCCACTTGGCAACAATGTGCGGGTTTGCCACGACACTGAAATTCAATGTAGGGTAGGTCCCCGTGCGGTGTTAGCTGGAACATAGAGGCCAACGTAGCAAGTGCATCCGCCATTTGATTTTCCTCGCGGGGAACATGATGGAAGGAGATCTCATCGAAAGTCTTAGCCAATTCCTTGATGTAGGCTTTGTAGGGTATCAGCTTGGGATCTCTAGTTTCCCATTCCCCTCTCAGCTGATGGATTACCAACGCTGAGTCGCCGTACACCTTGAGTAGTTTGACATCGGAGTCAATTGCTGCCTGGACGGCTAGGGCACATGCTTCATATTCGGCCATGTTGTTGGTGCAGTCGAATCCTAGCCTGGCTGTGAAAGGTACACATTGATTGTCCGGAGAGATCAACACTGCCCCAACGCCATGACCTAGAATGTTTGACGCTCCGTCAAACCATACAGTCCATTTGTCCCGATCTTCGTCCAACTTTTCCTCGAACAAGGCCATGATGTCCTCATCCGGGAATTCCGGATGCATGGGCTGGTAGTCGTTAAGAGGCTGTTGAGCCAAATAGTCTGCCAAAGCGCTTCCTTTTATCGCCTTTTGGGTGACGTAGACTATATCAAACTCGGATAGCAAGACCTGCCACCGGGCGATTCGTCCTGTGAGAGCTGGCTTTTCAAAGATGTACTTGACCGGGTCCATTTTGGATATCAACCAGGTAGTATGGCTCAGCATGTACTGCCTTAAGCGATGGGACGCCCATACTAAGGCACCACACGTTCTTTCGAGCAAGGAGTAATTCATCTCACAGGTCGTGAACTTCTTACTTAGGTAGTAAACAGCGCGCTCTTTCTTCCGGGATTCGTCATGTTGCCCCAGCATACACCCCATTGATTCGTCCAAGATTGTCATGTACAAAATGAGAGGCCTTCCTGGTACTGGTGGCATAAGCACGGGAGGACTCATTAAGCACTTTTTGATCCTTCCAAAAGCCTCTTGGCAATCCTCATTCCACCGATCAGTTTGGTTTTTGCGCAAGAGTTTAAACAACGGCTCACAAATGGCGGTGAGCTGCGATATGAATCTGGCAATATAATTCAGGCGCCCCAGGAACCCTCGGACTTGCCTCTCTGTACGGGGTTCCGGCATCTCAAGGATAGCCTTCACTTTTTCGGGGTCTACCTCTATCCCTTTCTGGCTTACAATGAAACCAAGCAATTTCCCTGATTTGACCCCAAAGGTACACTTAGCGGGGTTCAACCTTAATTGATATTTCTTAAGCCTTTCGAACAATTTCCGCAGGTTGACAAGGTGTTCTTCCTCGGATTTAGATTTGGCAATTATGTCGTCCACATAGACCTCGATCTCTTGATGCATCATATCATGGAACAAAGCTACCATGGCCCGTTGATAAGTTGCCCCGGCATTCTTGAGTCCAAAGGACATCACCTTGTAACAGAACGTTCCCCACAGGGTGACGAAAGTAGTCTTTTCCATGTCCTCGGGTGCCATCTTTATCTGATTGTAACCAGAGAAACCGTCCATGAAGGAAAATAAAGCGAAATTGGCCGTGTTATCTACGAGGATATCGATGTGTGGTAAAGGAAAATTGTCCTTGGGACTGGCCCGATTCAGGTCCCGATAATCTACACACATTCGTACTTTCCCATCTTTTTTAGGAACTGGTACGATGTTGGCCACCCATTCTGGATACCGAGCGACGGCCAGAAATCCCGCGTCAAATTGCTTCTTCACTTCTTCTTTTATCTTCAAGGATGTTTCGGGCTTCATCCTCCTTAGTTTCTGTTTTACCGGGGAACACCCGGGGTTTAGAGGTAATCGGTGCTGCACAATGTCAGAACTCAAACCGGGCATATCTTGGTATGACCAAGCAAAGATGTCTTGGTAGTCTTTTAGCAAGATTATTAATTCTTCACGGATAGGTGCGGTAATACCTGTACCTATCTTTACTTCCCTCTTTCCACTGCCAATTCCTAAGTCTACTAGCTCTGTTTCTTCTTGATGAGGCCCCATTTCTTGGTCCTCATGGGCGACCATCCTTTCTAGTTCCGAAGGAAGTCCCACATCCTCATCTCCTTCATCTTCCGTTTGATTCATTTCTTGTTCGAAGTTGACAGACGGGTCCCAGGTATTAGTACCTTCGGGGGACTCGTCATCGAATCTGCCGTTTTAGAAAAAGAAGTAAACATGCAAATGAATGAGAATGGGTAGAGACCAGGAACAGATGAAGAAAGATCCTTGTATTATAAATTCAAAAACAAAAGACACAAAGCCTTAACAAAATGAAAACTCT
This sequence comes from Glycine max, assembly GCF_000004515.6. Taxonomy (NCBI): domain Eukaryota; kingdom Viridiplantae; phylum Streptophyta; class Magnoliopsida; order Fabales; family Fabaceae; genus Glycine; species Glycine max. Next base: position 20,040,986 of record NC_038246.2, on the reverse strand, counting down.
AAAGCCTAGGCCCAACTATAGAGCTTTTAAAACCGTAAAGGTTTACATTATGCTTGTTGCGTAAATGCCGGGGCGTTCCTCCACTCGCCAATTTCCCAGCTGGAAATCAGGAGAGCATGGTCGTACCAAATCCAAAGTACTCGGAATATCATCTTCGCATATCGCGAACGCTTGACCTTTGTCTCCCGAACCCGCACTTATAAAGCTTCTACTTATGTGGCAGGGCGGGCTTCCTTCACCTTCTTGTCTCCAACGCGAACTTTGACCATTGTTCTTCCTTCCCGCAATGCTTCTTTTCATGTCTGCCTGAGTGGGCTTATAGCCTAAACCATACTTCCCACGATTCCCTTGAGTATTTATCAGGCTAGTTATGCCGCCGTTGTTTTTTCCTAAACCCATCCCGGGTTCAAAACCGTTCCCCAACATAACTCGGGCCATCATTACCGCTGCATCGGACAGACAAGGTTGCCCAAAGAGGGAGTCCACGGAGGAAATGCTGACCACCTCAAAAGACTGGAAAGCAGTTTCTAACGATTCTTCTGCGGCTTCCACATAAGGCATGGAGGATGGGCAGCTTACCAAGATATCTTCCTCGCCTGACACGATGACCAAGTGCCCCTCCACTACGAATTTCAGCTTTTGGTGGAGTGTAGACGGCACGACTCCCACTGAGTGGATCCACGGGCGCCCCAACAGGCAGCTGTAGGGGGGGTTAATATCCATTATTTGGAAGGTGACTTGACAGGTGTGAGGGCCTATTTGTACTGGGAGATCGATCTCTCCCCTAACCTCTCGGCGAGTGCCGTCGAAGGCCCGAACCACCATTGAACTTGGTTTTAAGTGGGAAACATTGAATGGTAACTTCTCCAAAGTGCTCTTAGGCATCACGTTTAAACTGGAACCATTATCGATGAGTACCTTGGCTACGATATGGTCCATACACTTGACTGACACGTGTAAAGCCTTATTATGCCCTCTCCCCTCGGCGGGGATTTCTTCTTCGGCGAAGGCAAGATAGTTGTTGGCAGTGATATTGTTGACCAGCCCTCCGAAACCTTCTACCGAGATATCTTGGGCCACATGAGCCTCGTTGAGCACTTTTACTAGCAGAGCCCGATGAGGCTCGGAGCTCATAAGTAACTCCAGCAGCGAGACCCTAGCCGGGGTTTTGTTGAGCTGTTCGATAACCTTGAATTCGCTCTGCTGAATTATGCGAAGGAACTCGCTGGCTTCCTCTAGCGACACCTCCTTTCTACCATCCTTTTTCTCTGGGGGCCCCTTTGCTGGAATATCTTTATTCGAAGCGTGGGGTGCTTCGTCATCTTGTTCCTCCACCACTTTTCCTTTTCCTTTGACGTCGGCGGGTTGGACTGGTAGGTCCGGAGGTGCGAACACACGACCACTACGGGTCACACCACTCAGCCCCGTGATATTTGTTACTCTAGCTGACAGCGAGCTGACGTCAGTGACTTCTTCCTTCTTCCCCGGAGGTGTATATCTCCACGGGACCGCGTGACTATTTTGGTACGGGAAAGGAACAGGTTTGGCCATTAAGGGGTGCCCGGGCTTTTGCGAGGCTGCACTTTTAGTGAAGTATATCACCAAGGGTTTGGGCTTCGCAACACCGCTCCCCTCCGTAGATTGCATGTATATATGCTGCTCTTCTTTTCCTTCAATGCCGACTTCTAGTCGACCTTGGTCTATCATCCGCTGTAACAATTCCTCTACTTCCAAACACGTCTCCATGTCATGCATCTCGCCGGAATGTAGCAGACAGGAATCCTCCTTACACCCGCTATGGGGAATTACACCTCCCTTTTGTAGGGCCTCAAAGATAAACCTCCTAGGGGTTGCCACATCCCTTAAAGGTTTAGACCTGTGCGGCCTATCGGATTCAACTGCATTAACTGCTCCCCCTCCATGATTGGCGAGCGGGTTGGTCCTCACATTGGGCCGATCCTCTTGGAAAGTCAGCCATCCGGCATCCATTAAATGTTGGACCTTGTATTTAAGGGCCAAGCATTTTTCGACGGAATGCCCCGGGACCCCCCCATGGTACTTGCAAGTTGCATTAGGGTCATACCACTTCGGGAAAGGGGGTTCGAGGACCCTTCCGGGAGTTACTACGGCCAAATGATTGGCGATGAGGGATGGTAGAAGATCTTCGTACGTCATTGGGAGCGGGGTGAATTCCGGCAATGGCCTCGGAGGGAAGTTCCTTGTCGTGTTGGAATTACCGGCCGGTCGAGTCGTGTTCGGAGTTGGAACTTGGGGAGCTTCCCTCTGGTGGGTGCCTTAGGCTGCACGGATGTTGAACTAGAGGCGTTCCCAGCATGAGCCGAGAAGCTTGGGTGATGTTGCGCGTACTGATGGGTACCATGAGGTGTTTGCTGGGGTTTGACCCACGCGGGTGTTGAAGAGACGGCATGGGCATCTCCTTCCTTCCTTTTTGCCCCTGTTGCCCCGATTCTTTTGGCGTTCACGTTTGTGGAGGAAACGTAATCAAACTTTCCTCTCTTCAATCCAACCTCGATTCTTTCCCCGGCAAACACCAGATCCGCAAAGCTGGACGGCATGTAACCCACTAGCTTCTCATAGTAGAACACTGGCAGAGTGTCTACCATCATGGTGATCATCTCTCTCTCAACCATGGGAGGAGCTACTTGTGCCGCCAAATCCCTCCATCGCTGCGCATATTCTTTAAAGGTTTCACCCTCTTTCTTAAACATATTCTGCAGTTGAGTACGGTCAGGAGCCATATCAGAATTGTACTGATACTGCCTTAGGAAGGCGGTAATCAGATCCTTCCAAGTACGGATACGGGAAGCTTCCAAATTAGTGTACAACACTACCGCAGCTCCGGCCAAGCTATCCTGAAAGAAGTGTATCAACAGCTTTTCATCTTTAGAATGAGCGCCCATCTTACGGCAGTACATTTTGAGATGGTTTTTGGGACAAGTCGTCCCTTTATACTTGTCGAAGTCCGGCACTTTGAACTTCGGGGGAATAACAACATCAGGTACTAAGCAAAGATCCGTCATGTCTGCAAACGGATAGTCCCCAAATCCTTCCACAGCCCTCAATCTTTCCTCAAGGAGATCGAGCTTCCTCCTTTCTTCAGTTGCCGGGGGCGGCCCTTCCATGGACAAAACTATTGGCGATGCTGCGATGTTGGGTTGAGGCAACGTGCCTGGTGCCGGCCCTTCGGGGATCGGGGGATAAAACTCGACATCCCTCCGAGCATAATCTTGAGGGTCTTTATGGACTTCGTCGGGCTGCTGAGGAGGCTCTTTTTCATGGACGGTAGAAGCAATGTGGCCCGCATCTTCTTGCAAGATGGGTGGTGAATAGTTGGGCGGCAATCCATAAGGGTAAGCCGCTCGGTTGTATCCCAGGTGAGGGCTGCCATCGTGCCCCAGTGTGTCCCTTCCCCGTCCTACTATGTTTGAGGGAGGATGGTGCGTAGTTGCCAAGAGAGTCGGGTCTGCTTCGGCAGCCGAACTGACAGCGGCGGCAGTGGCCGCGTTCTTCTCCATGAGCTGCTTCATACCTAACATGGCCTCCATCATGGAGGCCATTTGTTCTTTCAGAGCCGACATGTCGGCTTTCATCTGTTCCTGTGTCTCCTCTTGATCACCCATCGTTCTAGATTTGGATCTGGTGCGATAGGGATCCCTTGCGGCGCGTTTAGTTATGGTGTTTTTCCCTAAAAAACCAAACGTGAGGAGTGGGTAAAGAAAGAAAATGCATGCTAGAGATGAGATGTAGGAGTGATTTGATTTGCACAAGCTTTTTGGAGTAGAAACATGGGACCAACTCATTTTATTTCAAAAAGGAAGTCATATCTAGTCAAGGTCTGAGAGACCATACAAGTTTCCTAACGATTTCTAATTATGTGGGCCATTAAGTCTATCATATGCTGACAATAGCCGAGAAGCCCATGAATCTCTTCGGGGGCGGAGTAGGTGTCTGCCATCGCCTTGGCCTTGGCTAATAATCGGGGAAGTTCCTGACTCCCGTTCAAGGTAAGAGCAAACCGATCCATCCACATGGTTGCCTCTTGGTGTAAAGAGTCGATCACCCTTCCTCTAGCCTCTTTTTCCGCATATACTTGGGCATACTCATCCGCGATTCTATGCTCGTGGGCCGTGGCTAGACCCAACTCTTCTTGGTACTTGGCGATGATAGCTAACATGTTGGTCTCTGTCTCGCATAAATGCTGAGACAAGCTTCTTTTGGACCTTGAACAAGCAATCAACTCCTCTTTCAGAACCATGCTATGTGCTCGCGACTGGTCCCTTTCTTCCCTTCGCAACTTGAGTTCATTATTGCTACCCCATAGAGCTCCGCAAAATTTGTTCCGGCCATACTCTTCCTTGCGAGCCCTCTTGGTCTCTTGTTCAAGGGCTCTTGCGGTAATTGCATTCTCTTCCCGTAACCCGGCACACTCCTTCCGAACGTGTGTAGCAGCCAACTTGAACTTCTCCTTGGCGAGTTTTGCCTTTCCTAACTCGCTTTTGAGAGTTTGGACTTCTTCGTCTTCTTCCGGTGCTTCAAAATTCTCTTCGCTGACGACTTTTACCTTGGCGAGCCAATCTAAACCTCGTATGCGAACTTTCAGCCATTCGTGGTACCCACCAATGATGCCATTACGAATGCCTCTAAGCTCTTGATCTTTCCTTAACGGGGTTTCCCATGCCTTATGGATTCTTTGTATAGTCTTGGAATTTTGTGCGCCGAGATCCCTCACAAGGAAAGGAGACATGCTTTCTTCCGTCGGTGCTCCTCTCATGGGGTACCCTAGTTGTCTTATAGCGAGCGTGGGATTGTAATTAATACAACCCCTCGTTCCTACCAGCGGAATGTTTGGGTACCTTCCACATGAGAAAAGGACTCCTTCTTTTCCTTCCTTCCATCGGGGGAACCAACTGATTGTTCTACCTCCTATCCCGGCCAAGAGCTGGTCCCAATCCATTCTCCTCTTTTCAGTACACGAGCGATGGCTCAGGAGCGGACATGGATGTCTTGTGTCTTGTTGGAACAAGTGTGAAACCAACCAAACACAGAGGGCGGGTAAGCAACAGATGATCCGTGCGCTACTCTTCTTGCACCTTCGATCAAATGTGTCAAATAGATCTGCCAAGACAGCTACCACCGGACTTTCCTTGCTATGGTGGTAGGCAAGGAAAGCGTCGATTGCTGCTAGGTCTATCAAACCATCCACGTTTGGAAAGAGGACGACCCCAAAAATTAGCAAAGCTAACACATCCATAAACGGGACCCAGTTCCCTTTATTGGCCATACCCCTTGCCTTGTCTTCTAGGTACTTCTGTGGTAGGCCCGCTATGCCGTTCCGAGTCTGTTTTATGCGGTCCAAACCTCTTGCTGAATCCTTGATCACAGTTGCAACTCTGCTCAAAGAGGGGAGACATCCGGAGGAAAGGTATGGTTTTCTTCTCCCGAGAGGACATCCTAGAATTTCTTCAAATTCTTCAATGGTTGGTACTAATTGGAAGTCTCCGAATGTGAAGCATCTCAAAGGCTGGTCGTAGTATTGGGTGAGTGATGCAATGGCTTCTATGGACACCTCTGCTATGGCCAACTCTAAGATCTTTCCGTAAGTCTTGCGGAAGGCTTGCGTTTGGAGGGGTTCCATCAACCGCCCTAATTCCTTGATGCTGGTGGTATCTAGGCTTTTGACCTTGACTTGGTAGAACCTCTTGCCGGTTTGATTTGTTCCCATGCTTACTATAGTGAGACAAAAGCTGGTGCAAATCAAAACTCCGATATCTCATGGGTGGGATGGATGAATGCATGATGGAATGCATATGACACAGATGCAATCTAGGAATGCGGGGGTCCGGGGAATTTGTCCCCTTCTTAGATACGACGTCTAGGGGTAGCGAAATGCCCCAACGCACGTTTTTTAAGAAGGCGACACGGACCCTCCGTTGATTTGTTTACAGTAGGGATCAAGACAGAACCCATATGCAATGCCTATGCAAAAGACACAATGCGGGAATGTGCACAGTATGACAATATTTACCGAACATAAGCAAAAGGGTATATGATACTCATGCATGGCAGTGTGAAAAATGGCACGCAGCGTGTTTGCTTCGTGCCCCTATTTAAGGGACCTATAAGGGAGAGAACTAACTAGGCTTTTAGCAATAATCCCCAAGGTAGTTATATCTCTCTTGATGGTTTCTAGAGGTATCATCCCCTTTGAAGAACATATTGTAGCAGTAGGGACTACTAGCAACAATAGGTTTCCAAAGAGAAAAGCTCTAGATGAGGGTTCACTGTAATCAAGCAAGTCGGAGACCTAGCATGATCACAGATTCACCTCCACTCCTTATGCTCCCATGAACCCGGGTATAGGGCCCTTTTTCACTCACAGTGTGTGCAAATAGTGTTGGTGTTTGTGTGCATCAAATGAATAAATATTTACTTCATGCATACGTTTAAAACGCACTAAAAGCAACAAAGAGTTTATATACACAAGAACATAATGAAAGGAAACCAACAAAGGGGTAAGTCACGGTAAAACATTGCACAAAATTAAATGGCCTAACTCTCTAAAAACAGTCCCCAGTGGAGTCGCCAACTGTCGCAACCTACCCTTCGGCGGGAGGGCGACGCGTGACTCGCGGGATGCGTGTTCCACGAAAGGAATATGCGCGGAGTCGCCACCAACGTTTATTTGAGGAAAACGTCGGAAAAACCGGAAAAGACGCGATCTACGAACTTTTTAGTGAAAGGTTCGGGAGTTGTATTTACGCACGGGGAAGGTATTAGCACCCCACACGTCCGTCCCAAGGGACGGCAGCCTTTAATCGAATGTGCAAACATGACTTTGATTTTTATGTTCCCTTTTATGTTCTTATATCCTTTATACCCTTTTTATATTTTTTCTTTTTTGTGGTCGACAAGGGTGTTTCCCTTTGCTCCTACGTATTCCTCAATTTGTGATGAGGAAATCAGACCTACGTAGTTCTTTTTTATCAAGTGATTCTTTTTTACTTTAAGAGGTGATCATTTTAAGGCGTTGGACCTTAAAAATGATCCATTTTACTTAGTGAGAAAATGAAATGACAAACTTCAAAAGCCTATTTTTATGGACGAGCTTGACTAGGCGAATTGATTTTAGCCTTTAGTTTCACTTTAGTTATTAATCAATTCGATTAAGAATGAGAAATCCCAAAGAGAAAACGTCCGATTGATTTTCCGCTTTATTTTACTAAAAGATGTCTTTTTGATTATTATATTATTTTTTACCTCTTTTTGATTTCCAACGTGGTTACGGCACGACCGAACGGTCGGAATTTATTTTAACCGAAGTTAATGGATAATACAATTCAAACGTTCGGTGGAAATTTATTTTATTTTTAAGTTAAGCGAGAAATGACTTAAGTAAAATGGCTTAAGCACGTCAACAGGGGGTATAAAAAGTAAACAAAACGAGAATAAAAATGCACGAAACACAATGTGGACCACTACGGGTACATAGAATGAATCGAAAAGCTTGGTTCGAGGTATTTACCCGTTGAAGATCGAAGAACGATGAAGAACGAATGAAGAACGTCGAAGAACGGTTGAAACCTTTGCGAGATTCCTCACGGAAAACGTTACGGAAACGTTTCGGAAGCGCCTCGGCTTAGATTTTCTTCACGGAAACAATTTTTCCAAGCAAATTCGAAAGAGAGAGAAGTGCCAAAGGGGCTGAACCCCTTCCTTCTTGCCTTCCTCCCCTATTTATAGCAAAATAGAGGAGGTGGTTGCCGCCCAGGCGAGCTCAGCTCGCCCAGGCGAGCAGGGTTGCTTCCTCCAGAAGCAACCGCCTTCTGGAGGAATATTCCGAAGGGCCCAAGTGGGCCTGGGTGCTATTTGCGCCCCCATTTTTACTAAGTACACCCCCCTCTGCTGTTTTTTGGTGATTCTTTTTTCGTAAAGTTACGGAAACTTACGAATTTCGTAACGATACTTGTTTTCTTTCCGTAATGTTACGGAACCTTGCGGATTACATAATCATCCCCTTTTTGACTTACGGAATGTTACGGAACCTCACTTAATTATGCAACGATGCTTCCATTTGATTTCCGGTGTGTCACGGAAACTTACGGATTGTGCATCAATATTTTTTTGGTTTTTCGGCATGTCCTGGAATTTCACAGATTGCCTAATGATGGGTGCCAAGCACCTCACGAGGACCAAAGAATGGTCGCACGTCATCGAGCAAAGGTCCCCGGACGAAATTAGGGTATGACACACGGCTCCATTCATCTTTGGCCGGTAGGGTGTGGAATTGTGATGCTGGATTTTAAACTCCTCGCACATTTCCCCCATCATCTTGTTATTCAGGTTGGTGCCGTTGTCTGTGATAATCTTCCTTGGCAAACCATATCGGCAGATGATCTCTTTCTTAATGAACCTGACCACTACACCCCTCGTGACACTGGTGTAGGAAGCCGGCTCGACCCACTTGGTGAAATAATCTATCGCCACGAGGATGAAGCGATGACCATTCGAGGCCTTGGGCTCAATGGCCCCAATGACATCTATTCCCCACATGGAGAAAGGCCAAGGGGCGGACATGACATTCAGAGGATGCGGTGGAGCGTTGACATTATCTGCGAACGCTTGACATTTGTGGCATTTCCTCACATGGACACAACAATCACTTTCCATGGTAAGCCAGTAATAACCTGCTCTTAGGATCTTCCGGGCCATAGCATGCCCGTTGGCGTGCGTTCCAAACGAGCCCTCATGGACTTCCTCGATCATGTGATTTGCCTCCCTGGCATCCACACACCGCAGGAGTGTCATGTCGTGATTTCTCTTATACAGTATACTTCCGCTCATGAAGAAACCGGCCGCCAACCTTCTCAAAGTCCTCTTATCATTGTCGGCAATCTCTGGCGGGTATTCTTTGCTTACGACATATCGCTTAATGTCGAAATACCAAGGCTTTCCGTCCCATTCCTCTTCTACTTGGCAACAATGCGCGGGTTTGCCACGACACCAAAATTCAATGTAGGGTAGATCCCCGTGCGGCGTTAGTTGGAACATAGACGCCAAAGTAGCAAGCGCATCCGCCATTTGATTTTCCTCGCGGGGAACATGATGGAAGGAGATCTCATCAAAGGTCTTAGCCAATTCCTTGATATAGGCTTTGTAGGGTATCAGCTTGGGATCTCTAGTTTCCCATTCCCCTCTCAGCTAATGGATTACCAACGCTGAGTCGCCGTACACCTTGAGTAGTTTGACATTGGAGTCAATCGCTGCCTGGACGGCTAGGGCATATGCTTCATATTCGGCCATGTTGTTGGTGCAGTCGAATCCTAGCCTGGCTGTGAAAGGTACACATTGATTGTCCGGAGAGACCAATACTGCCCCAACGCCATGGCCTAGAATGTTTGACGCTCCGTCAAACCATACGGTCCATTTGTCCCGATCTTCGTCCAGTTTTTCCTCAAACAAGGCCATGATGTCCTCATCCGGGAATTCAGGATGCATGGGCTGATAGTCGTTAAGAGGTTGTTGAGCCAAATAATCTGCTAAGGCGCTTCCTTTTATTGCCTTTTGGGTGACGTAGACTATATCAAACTCGGATAGCAGGACTTGCCACCAGGCGATTCGTCCCGTGAGAGCTGGCTTTTCAAAGATGTACTTAACCGGGTCCATCTTGGATATCAACCAGGTAGTATGGCTCAGCATGTACTGCCTTAGGCGATGGGATGCCCATACTAAAGCACAACACGTTCTTTCGAGCAAGGAGTAATTCATCTCACAAGTCGTGAACTTCTTACTTAGGTAGTAAACAGCGCGCTCTTTCTTCCCGGATTCGTCATGTTGCCCCAGCATACACCCCATTGACTCGTCCAAGATTGTCATGTACAAAATGAGAGGCCTTCCAGGTACTGGTGGCATAAGCACAGGAGGATTCATAAGGCATTTCTTGATCCTTCCAAAAGCTTCTTGGCAATCCTCATTCCAGCGATCAGTTTGGTTTTTGCGTAAGAGCTTGAACAACGGCTCACAAATGGCGGTGAGCTGCGATATGAATCTGGCAATATAATTCAAGCGTCCTAGGAAACCTCGGACTTGCCTCTCTGTACGGGGTTCTGGCATCTCAAGGATAGCCTTCACCTTTTCGGGGTCTACCTCTATCCCTTTCTGGCTTACAATGAAACCAAGTAATTTCCCTGATTTGACCCCAAAGGTACACTTAGCGGGGTTCAACCTTAATTGATATTTCTTAAGCCTTTCGAACAACTTATGCAAGTTGACAAGGTGTTCTTCCTCGGATTTAGATTTAGCAATTATGTCGTCCACGTAGACCTCGATCTCTTGATGCATCATATCATGGAACAAAGCTACCATGGCCCGTTGATAAGTTGCCCCGGCATTCTTGAGTCCAAAGGACATCACCTTGTAACAGAACGTCCCCCACAGGGTGACGAAAGTAGTCTTTTCCATATCCTCGGGCGCCATCTTTATCTGATTGTAACCGGAGAAACCGTCCATGAAGGAAAATAAAGCGAAATTGGTCGTGTTATCTACGAGGATATCGATGTGTGGTAAAGGAAAATTGTCCTTGGGACTGGCTCGATTCAGGTCCCGATAATCCACACACATTCGTACTTTCCCATCTTTCTTAGGGACCGGTACGATGTTGGCAACCCATTCTGGATACCGAGCGACGGCCAGAAATCCAGCGTCAAATTGCTTCTTCACTTCTTCTTTTATCTTCAAGGATGTTTCGGGCTTCATCCTTCTCAGTTTCTGCTTTACCGGGGGACACTCGGGATTTAGAGGTAATCGGTGCTGTACAATGTCAGAACTCAAACCGGGCATATCTTGGTATGACCAAGCAAAGATGTCTTGGTAGTCTTTTAGTAGGATTATTAATTCTTCACGGATAGGTGCGGTAATACCTGTGCCTATCTTCACTTCCCTTTTTCCACTGCCAATTCCTAAGTCTACCAGCTCTGTTTCTTCTTGATGAGGCCCCATTTCTTGGTCCTCATGGGCGACCATTCTTTCTAATTCTGGGGGAAGTCCCACATCCTCATTTCCTTCATCTTCCGTTTGATTCATTTCTTGCTCGAAGTCGATAAGCGGATCCCAGGTATTAGTACCTTCGGGGGACTCGTCATCGAATCTGCCGTTTCAGAAAAAGAAGTGAACATGCAAATGAATGAGAATGGGTAGAGACATAGGAACAGATGAAGAAAGATCCTTGTATTATAAATTCAAAAACAAAAGACACAAAGCCTTAACAAAAGGAAAAACTCTAAAGCCTAGGCCCAACCATAGAGCTTTTAAAACCGTAAAGGTTTACATTATGCTTGTTGCGTAAATGCCGGGGCGTTCCTCCACTCGCCAATTTCCCAACTGGAAATCAGGAGGGCATGGTCATACCAAATCCAATGTACTCGGAACATCATCTTCGCATATCGCGACCACTTGACCTTTGTCTCCCAGACCCGCGCTTATAAAGCTTCTACTTATGTGGCAGGGCGGGCTTCCTTCACTTTCTTGTCTCCAACGCGAGCTTTGACCACCGCTCTTCCTTCCCGTGATGCTTCTCTTCATATCCGCCTGAGTGGGCTTATAGCCTAAACCATACTTCCCACGATTTCCTTTGGCATTTATCAGGCTAGTTATGTCGCCGTTGTCTTTGCCTAAACCCATTCCGAGTTCGTAACTGTTCCCCAACATAACTCGGGCCATCATTACTGCTGCATCGGACAGGCAAGGCTGCCCAGAGAAGGAGTCCACAGAGGAAATGCTGACCACCTCAAAAGACTGGAAAGCGGTTTCTAACGATTCTTCTGCGGCTTCCACATAAGGCATAGAGGATGGGCAGCTCACCAAGATGTCTTCCTCGCCTGACACGATGAACAAATGCCCCTCCACTACGAATTTCAACTTTTGGTGGAGTGTAGAGGGCACAACTCCCACTGAGTGGATCCACGGGCGCCCCAACAGACAGCTGTAGGGGGGGTTAATATCCATTATTTGGAAGGTGACTTGACAGGTGTGAGGGCCTATTTGTACTGGGAGATTGATCTCTCCCCTAACCTCTCGGCGAGTGCCGTCGAAGGCATGAACCACCATTGAACTCGGCTTTAAGTGGGAAGCATTGAATGGTAATTTCTCCAAAGTGCTCTTAGGCATCACGTTTAAACTGGAACCATTATCGATGAGCACTTTGGCTACGACATGGTCCATACACTTGACTGATACGTGCAAAGCCTTATTATGCCCTCTCCCCTCGGCGGGGATTTCTTCTTCGGCGAAGGCAAGATAGTTGTTGGCAGTGATATTGTTGACCAGCCCTCCGAAACCTTCTACCGAGATATCTTGGGCCACATGGGCCTCGTTCAGAACTTTTACTAGCAGAGCCCGATGAGGCTCGGAGCTCATAAGTAACTCCAACAGCGAGACCCTGGCCGGAGTTTTGTTGAGCTGTTCGATAACCTTGAATTCGCTCTGCTAAATTATACGGAGGAACTCGCTGGCTTCCTCTAGCGACACCTCCTTTTTACCATCCTTTTTCTCCGGAAGGCCTTTTGCCGGAATATCTTTATTCGAAGCGTGGGGTGCTTCGCCATCTTGTTCCTCCACCACTTTTCCTTTTCCTTTGACGTCCGCGGGTTGGACTGGTAGGTCCGGAGGCGCGAACACACAACCACTACGGGTCACACCACTCAGTCCCGTGATATTTGTTACTTTAGCCAACAACGAGCTGACGTCGGTGGCTTCTTCTTCCTTCTCCCTCGGAGGTGTATATCTCCATGGTACTGCGTGGTTACTTTGGTATGGGAAAGGAACAGGTTTAGCTGCTAAGGGGTGTCCGGGCTTTTGCGAAGCTGCGCTTTTAGTGAAGTATATCACCAAGGGTTTGGGCTTCGCAACACTGCTCCCATCCGTGGACTGCATGCATATATGCTGCTCTTCTTTTCCTTCACTGCCGACTTCCAGTCGACCTAGATCTATCATCCGCTGTAACAATTCCTCTACTCCCAAACACGTCTCCATGTCATGCAGCTCGTCAGAATGTAGCAAACAGGAATCCTCCTTACACCCACTATGGGGAATCACACCTCCCTTTTGTAGGGCCTCAAAGATAAACCTCCTAGGGGTTGCCACATCCCTTAAAGGTTTAGACTCGCGCGGTCTATCGGACTCAACGGCGTTAATTGCTCCCCCTCCATGATTGGCGAGCGGGTTGGTTCGCACATTGGGCCGATCCTCTTGGAAGGTCAGCCATCCAGCATCCATCAAATGTTGGATCTTGTATTTAAGGGCCAAGCATTTTTCAACGGAATGTCCCGGGACACCCCCATGGTACTTGCAAGTTGCATTAGGGTCATACCACTTTGGGAAAGGGGGTTGGAGGACCCTTCCGGGAGTTACCACGGCCAAATGATTGGCGATGAGGGATGGCAAGAGGTCTTCGTACGTCATTGGGAGTGGGGTGAATTCTTGAAATGGCCTCAGAGGGAGTTCCTTGTCGTGTTGGAATTACCGGCCGGGCAAGTCGTGTTCGGAGTTGGAACTTGGGGAGCTTCCCTCTGGGTGGGTGCCTTAGGCTGCACGGGTGTTGAACTAGAGGCGTTCCCGGTATGAGCCGAGAAGCTCGGGTGATGTTGCGCGTACTGATGGGTACCATGAGGTGTTTGCTGGGGTTTGACCCACGCGGGTGTTGAAGAGACGGCATGGGCATCTCCTTCCTTCCTTTTTGCCCCTGTTGCCCCGATTCTTTTGGCATTCGCACTCGTGGAGGAAACGTAATCAAACTTTCCTCTTTTCAATCCTACCTCGATTCTTTCCCCGGCGAATACTAGGTCCGCGAAGCTGGACGACATATAACCTACTAGCTTCTCATAGTAGAACACTGGCAGAGTGTCTACCATCATGGTGATCATCTCTCTCTCAACCATGGGAGGAGCTACTTGTGCCGCCAAATCTCTCCACCGCTGCGCGTATTCTTTAAAGGTTTCACCCTCTTTCTTGAACATATTCTGCAGTTGAGTGCGGTCGGGAGCCATATCGGAATTGTACTGATATTGCCTTAGGAAGGCAGTAATCAGATCCTTCCAAGTACGGATACGGGAAGCTTCCAAATTAGTGTACCACACTACCGCGGCTCCGGCCAAGCTATCTTGAAAGAAGTGTATTAATAGCTTCTCATCCTTAGAGTGTGCGCCCATCTTGCGGCAGTACATCTTGAGATGGTTTTTGGGACAAGTCATCCCTTTATACTTGTCGAAGTCCGGCACTTTGAACTTCGGGGGAATAACAACATCGGGTACTAAGCAAAGATCCGTCATGTCTGCGAACGGATAGTCCCCAAATCCTTCCACGGCCCTCAATCTTTCCTCAAGGAGATCGAGCTTCCTCCTTTCTTCAGTTGCCGGGGACGGTCCTTCCATGGACAAAACTATTGGTTGTGTTGCGATGTTGGGCTGAGGCAACGTGCTGGGTGCCGGCCCTTCGGGGATCGGGGGATAGAACTCGACATCCCTTCGAGCATAGTCTTGAGGGTCTTTGTGGACTTCTTCGGGCTGTTGAGGAGGCTCTCTTTCAAGGACGGGAGAAGCAATATGGCCCGCATCGTCTTGCAAGACGGGTGGTGAGTAGTTGGGCGGCAATCCATAAGGGTAAGCCGCTCGGTTGTATCCCAGGTGAGGGCTGCCATCGTGCCCCAGTGTGTCCCTTCCCCGTCCTACTATGTTTGAGGGAGGATGGTGCGCAGTTGCCAAGAGAGTTGGGTCTGCTTCGGCAGCCGAACTGACAGCGGCAGCGGTGGCCGCGTTCTTCTCCATGAGCTGCCTCATACCTAACATGGCCTCCATCATGGAGGCCATTTGTTCTTTCAGAGCCGACATGTTGGCTTTCATCTGTTCCTGTGTCTCCTCTTGATCACCCATCGTTCTAGATTTGGATCTGGTGCGATAGGGATGCCTTGTGGCGCGTTTAGTTATGGTGTTTTTCCCTAAAAAACCAAACGTGAGGAGTGGGTAAAGAAAGAAAGAAAATGCATGCTAGAGATGAAATGTAGGAGTGATTTGATTTGCACAAGCTTTTTGGAGTAGAAACATGGGACCAACTCATTTTATTTCAAAAAGAAAGTCGTATCTAGTCAAGGTCTGAGAGACCATACAAGTTTCCTAACGATTTCTAATTATGTGGGCCATTAAGTCTATCATATGCTGACAATAGCCGAGAAGCCCATGAATCTCTTCGGGGGCGGAGTAGGTGTCCGCCATCGCCTTGGCCTTGGCTAACAAGCGGGGAAGTTCTTGACTCCAGTTCAAGGTAAGAGCAAAGCGATCCATCCACATGGTTGCCTCTTGGTGTAAAGAGTCGATCACCCTTCCTCTAGCCTCTTTTTCTGCGTATACTTGAGCATACTCGTCCGCGATCCTATGCTCGTGGGCCGTGGCTAGACCTAACTCTTCTTGGTACTTGGCGATGATAGCTAGCATGTTGGTCTCCGTCTCGCATAAACGCTGAGACAAGCTTCTTTTGGACCTTGAACAAGCAACTAACTCCTCTTTCAGAACCATGCAATGTGCTCGCGACTGGTCCCTCTCTTCCCTTCGCAGCTTGAGTTCACTATTGCTACCCCACAGAGCTCCGCGAAATTTATTCCGGCCATACTCTTCCTTGCGAGCCCTCTTGGTCTCTTGTTCAAGGGCTCTTGCGGTAGTTGTATTCTCCTCCCGTAATCCGGCACACTCCTTCCGAATGTGTGTAGCGGCCAACTTGAACTTCTCCTTGGCAAGTTTCGCCTTTCCTAACTCGCTTTTGAGAGCTTGGACTTCTTCGTCCTCTTCCGGTGCTTCAAAACTCTCTTCGCTGACGACTTTTAACTTGGTGAGCCAATCTAAACCTCGTATATGAACTTTCAGCCATTCATGGTACCCACCAATGATGCCATTACGAATGCCCCTAAGTTCTTGATCTTTCTTTAACGGGGTTTCCCATGCCTTATGGATTCTTTGTATAGCCTTGAAATTTTGTGCGCCAAAATCCCTCACAAGGAAAGGAGACATGCTTTCTTCCGTCGGTGCTCCCCTCATAGGGTACCCTAGTTGTCTTATAGCGAGCGCGGGATTGTAGTTAATACAACCCCTCGTTCCTATCAGCGAAATGTTTGGGTATCCTCCACATGAGAAAAGGACTCCTTCTTTACCTTCCTTCCATCGGGGGAACCAATTGATTGTTCTACCTCCTATCCCGGCCAAAAGTTGGTCCCAATCTATTCTCCTCTTTTCAGTACACGAGCGATGGCTCAGGAGCGGACATGGATGCCTTGTGTCTTGCTGGAACAAGTGCGAAACCAACCAAACACAGAGGGCGAGCAAGCAACAGATGATCCGTGCGCTACTCTTTTCGCACCTTCGGTCAAATGTGTCAAATAAATCTGCCAAGACAGCTACCACCGAACTTTCCTTGCTATGGTGGTATGCAAGGAAAGCGCCGATTGCTGCTAGGTCCACCAAACCATCCACGTTTGGAAAGAGGACGACCCCAAAAATTAGCAAAGCTAACACATCCATAAACGGGACCCAATCTCCTTGATTGGCCATACCCCTCGCTTTGTCTTCTAGGTACCTCCGTGGTAGGCCCGCTATGCCGTTCTGAGTCTATTTTATGCGGTCTAAACCTCTTGCTGAATCCTTGACCACAGTTGCAATTTTGCTCAAAGAGGGGAGACACCCGGAGGAAAGATATGGTTTTCTTCCCCCGAGAGGACACCCTAGAATTTCCTCAAATTCTTCAATGGTTGGTACTAATTGGAAGTCTCCGAACGTGAAGCATCTCAAAGGCTAAATAACCCCCCAAGGTAGTCATATCTCTCTTGACGGTTTCTAGAGGTATTATCCTCTTCGAAGAACATATTGCAGCAGTAGGGACTACTAGCAACAATAAGTTTTCAAAGAGAAAAGCTCTAGATGAGGGTTCACTGTAATCAAGCAAGTCGGAGACCTAGCATGATCACAGATTCGCCTCCACTCCTTATGTTCCCATGAACCCGGGTATAGGGCCCTTTTTTCACTCACAGTGTGTGCAAATAGTGTTGGTGTTTGTGTGCATCAAATGAATAAATATTTACTTCATGCATATATTTTAAAACGCACTAAAAGCAACAAAGAGTTTATATACACAAGAACATAATGAATGGAAACTAACAAAGGGGTAAGTCACAATAAAACATTGCACAAGATTAAATGGCCTAACTCTCTAAAAACACTCCCCAGTGGAGTCGCCAACTGTCGCAACCTACCCTTCGGCGGGAGGGCGACGCGAGACTCGCGGGATGCGTGTTCCACGAAAGGAATACGCGCGGAGTCGCCACCAACGTTTATTTGAGGAAAACGTCGGAAAAACCGAAAAAGATGCGATCTACGAACTTTTAAGTGAAAGGTTCGGGAGTTGTATTTACGCACGGGGAAGGTGTTAGCACCCCACACGTCCGTCACAAGGGACGGCAGCCTTTAATCGAATGTGCAAACATGACTTTGATTTTTTTATGTTCCCTTTTTATGTCTTTATATCCTTTATACCCTTTTTATATTTTTCTCTTTTTGTGGTCGACAAGGGTGTTTCCCTTTGCTCCTACGTATTCCTCAATTTGCGATGAGGAAATCAGACCTACGTAGTTCTTTCTTATCAAGTGATTCTTTTTTACTTAAAAGGTGGTCATTTTAAGGCGTTGGACCTTGAAAATGATCCATTTTACTTAGCAAGAAATTGAAATGATAAACTTCAAAAACCTATTTTTATGGACGAGCTTGACTAGGCGAGTTGATTTTAGTCTTAATTTCACTTTAGTTATTTAGTCAATTCGATTAAGAATGAGAAATCCCAAAGAGAAAAAAAAAACGTCCGATTGATTTGCCGCTTTATTTTACTAAAAGATATTTTTTTATTATTATATTATTTTTTTTACCTCTTTTTTTGATTTCCAACGTGGTTACGGCACGACCGAACGGTCGCAATTCGTTTTAACCGAAGTTAACGGATAATACAATTCAAACGATCGGTGGAAATTTATCTTATTTTTAGTTTAAGCGAGAAATGACTTAAGTAAAATGGCTTAAGCACGTCAAGAGGGGGTATAAAAAGTAAATGAAATGAGAATAAAAATACACGAAACACAATGTGGACCACCACGGGTACATAGAATGAATCGAAAAGCTTGGTTCGAGGTACTTACCCGTTGAAGATCGAAGAACGATGAAGAACGAATGAAGAACGTCGAAGAACGGTCAAAACCTTTGCGAAATTCCTCACGAAAAACGTTACGGAAACGTTTCGGAAGCGCCTCGGCTTAGATTTTCTTCACGGAAACAATTTTTCCAAGCAAATTCGAAAGAGAGAGAAGTTCCTAAGGGGCTGAACCCTTTTCTTCTTCACTTCCTCCCCTATTTATAGCAAAATAGGGGAGATGGTTGCCGCCCAGCTCGCCCAGGCGAGCCAGGTTGCTTCCTCCAGAAGCAACAGCCTTTTGGAGGGCCCAAGTGGGCCTGGTTGCTATTTGCACCCCCCATTTTTACTAAGTACACCCCCTCTGCTTTTTTTTGTGATTCTTTTTTCGTAAAGTTACGGAAACTTACGAATTTCGTAACGATACTGGTTTTCTTTCCGTAATGTTACGGAACCTTGCGGATTACATAATCATCCCCTTTTGACTTACGGAATGTTACGGAACCTCACTAATTATGCAATGATGCTTCCATTTGATTTCCGGTGTGCAACGGAACCTTTACGGATTGTGCATCAATATTTTCTTTTGTTTTTCGGCATGTCCCGGAATTTCACAAATTGCCTAATGATGGGTGCCAAGCACCTTACAAGGACCAAACAAAGGTCACATGTCATCAAGCAAAGGTCCCCAGACGAAATTAGGGTATGACAAGGGGTGTTTTGGATTCTACTAAAAGGAGACATCATTTTGAAATTTCATTCACGCCAATGTGACGGGGGTTCAGTGAAGGTCACGAAAATAACCCCAATGCTATAAAAAGATAACTTTTACAATGTCTCATTTTCAAGGGTTTTTCAAAGGAAGTGTAAAAACACCCTATTACAATACCAAACACACAAGAGACACTAAGAAGAACTCAAACTAACTAGGAGAAGGGCTCAGAAATCAAGATTACCTCAGAGAAGCTTTGAAATGGAGGATTGGGGGAATTTTCTCCACCGAATCCTTTGGGAGGATTCTGAGGATTCCACTCCGATTAAGATGTTCCTCTTGGTGTGGGGGTTCTGCAGCAAGCAATGGTGGCTCGTGGCGGCCACCGATGGTCGTGGGTTGTGGAGAAGGAGGTGTTAGGGTTTGGGTGGCGTTTTGGAGAAGAGAGTGAAAAATCGTGTTTTCACGCTGAGGAATGTATTTATAATCTATAAATCTCGCTTAACGAGCTTGTCTTGCTAAGTGGGAGTCCACTTTTCTCACTTAGCATGCAAATTCTCACTCAGAGCAACTTCCTCTGCATTATGGCTTGCTTAGCGGGTCAATTCTCGCGCAGCGCAATTCCCTCTCCGGTTGAAATTGCACTTAGCGCGCCCTTCATGCTTAGAGAGACATCAAAAGTTGTTATTTTCAAACTCCCAACGGCCAGACTGTGGATAAATGTCTTAGGAAGCTCTAGACAAAATTTGAAGATGATCCAACGGTTAACAAATCCGGGATCGCGATTTTACTGAAATAGGTTTAGGTAAAATTTAAAATCTCATAATTTCAACTTATCTGAACAAAACCCCACATAACTCAACATCCACATCAAGAAATTCTCACATGACTAATTCAAGTCATAGCTCCACTCATTCAAGTCAACCATATAGTCAAATAACACAATAAATACAATTAAACATCGATTTATAAATAGTAATATTTGAGGGTGTTACAGTCCACTCCTTTTATACTATTGACTTAGCTACTAAAAGTGTTTCATACATGATAACTTCATTATTGGACGATCCAAATTTCTTCTTAAAGATACACTTGTTTGCCTTCAGGTAATTCAACCAAATCCCAAGTTTGGTCTTTCTGATGGGATTTCATTTCTTCATTCATAGCCACCGTCCACTCTTCAGCTTCGGAATAGGAAATTGCTTCCATATAAGTCGTTGATTTAAATAAATCGATTACTTTTGCTACCTGTAGCGTATAAGACACTATATTATCAAAGCCATATCTTTCAAGTGCTTTGATTTTCCTTTGAGACTTCGTTGGTGTAGTGGTTTTCGGCTGCTTTAGATGGTTTTGACTTGTCCAGTTGAACTCCTCAATTGGTGATGAATCCTACTATTGAGGTTGCATTTGAAGGTCATGATCAGTCTCATCAGGCATTTCAAACTGATTTTGTAACACATCGATCAAACTAGACTAGAATAAGAGGGATCTGGGGGCTGTGTAGGTATGAGACTGTACGATTAAAGATGACTTAAAGGAATTAATTGTTACTACATATACTAACAAGATATATCTACTTTTCGGTAGTCCATCACTTAAGAAATCCACAAATAAGCATGCTTGTCTTGGAGTAGTTATGGGATGAGTGACCTTTTGGGAATTTTTCCTAGAAAGTGTG
The DNA here is from genome assembly GCF_000004515.6 of Glycine max. Lineage (NCBI taxonomy): Eukaryota > Viridiplantae > Streptophyta > Magnoliopsida > Fabales > Fabaceae > Glycine > Glycine max. The sequence goes on along the minus strand of NC_038246.2, from coordinate 20,020,365 downwards.
CAAGTGAGGACAAAGTATGCTGAAAATTCTAGTGTGGGTTTGTGGGGACAGTCAATGATCCTAGAAGTCATCGAAGCAGATTGTGGAGGTCTCGAAAAGGGCTACCTATAAAGAGTTCTGACCAACATGGAGTTGCGCAAAGTGTCACTATGTAAAGTGTCATAGTGTGACAGCCACTGAGAAATTAACAATCACGGGCATTACTGTTAGACTTTTAGCAAGCGTACCAATTGTCGTTGCAGGTTACAGATTTATAAAAAGAGATTGTCTCCACAGGGACTTGAGTTACTTAATTCATTTGGATAAAGGTTATCAGTTTAATAGTTATGTACAGATTTAATTGAAATATCATATGTTTGTCCAACTAACGAAAGATAATTTAAAGTAACAAAATAATGAAAATAATGGAAATAACAAAATTTAATGCGTCAAAAATACGTAAAGTTACGGAAACAATAATAATGAATTTAATTAATTCTAGGAAAACATAGGATTGGATTTCATCGTTCGTCCCCTCAGTATCCTAATAAGATTAACATATATGAAACATTTTCTAACATTACTGTTGCACACATTAAGTTACCCCGAGTCGATTCCTCGCATTCGAGAATCCTAAGAATATTTACCGAATATCGATCCCTCGCATATGAAGTAAATATCTCAGCATTACAATCATAATCTTGTGCTATTTGCAATCAAAATGTTATGCTCTATTCCTAGCAACGCAACATAAAGAGTAAAATCATTCAGTTTAAACTCTAAGAGTACTTTCCAGTCAAACTTAAAATCCAATTTCATGAAACTAGTGATCAAATAGAATCAAGCATTACGAACATAATGAAATCACCAATAACGGGTGTAAAGGATTCATATAGATATAATATCAAAAGAGATACATAAGGGTATAAAGATTACATCCAATCCTTCGGAAAAACTAACCAATCATTGCATAGATCACAAGACTAACAAGAGAAATGACGAAGGATGCGATCCACGGTCACAACTCTGCATCGCCCGGGCTCCACTTTCCACTTTCTTCTTCATTTCTTCAGCTTCTCACATTTTCTCTTTGCATTTGGATGTCCCTTTCAGCTTCAAATATATGGCTATTTATAGAAAAGAGCCAACAGGTCCAGGCTAATTCGCCGAGGCGAGCTGTAGCTCACCTCGGCGAATTGCTACTCAATGATGAAGGCGCAGACTCGCTCAGGCGAGCTGTAGCTCACCCAAGCGAGTGTGTTGCTTATGGATGAAGAAATTTGATTACCCAGGCGAGTTGGCTGCTAGGCTAGGCGAATGGGTGTATAAAATCTCTGAAAAATGACCATTTTGCCCTTCCGTTTGACTTTGTTTCTGGATCTAACAAACAACCATCAAAACCTACAAAATCATGGACGGATCTTTCATATTTAAACAAAAACATTAGTAAATGTACAATATATATATATATATATATATATATATATATATATATATATATATAAAGCAACTAGATTTAAGGGTAATTTATAAGAAAACTATTACAATCAAAAGATAAGTCCTAACATTTTAATCCAAAAAATAACCGAAATATGCACTTATCAACTCCCCCCAACCTAGAATCTTGCTTGTCCTCAAGCAAAGTATAAAAAACTACAAATAACAATAGTATAAGAGTAAAATAAATATGCTTCAAATAAACTATGAACATGCTTTGTAAAGAATCAATCTCCAAATTGATCAGAACAATATTTTTCAAAATGCAACAATGAAAAATGAAAGCACAAAAAATGAAATTCACAGAACCAAATGGGATTAAAATCAATTCACATTTTGTTTCTAAAGAACCACAGAGAAAATTCTCTCAAAGTTGTATAATTCTCACATAGGCAAGTGTTTTATTTCAATTCAAATCACTGATATGTCATAAATCAATTTTGCAAGTCATTTCAAATCAAATCAAAGATAAATTGCATAATCATCATGGATCATTAGGGCTTTTAGGGTTGGGCTTGGTTTTGAAGGAAATCTTGGTTTTTTCTGGATAATTAAACATACCTTGAGAATAGGAGAGCGGACATAAAAACCAGCTAGTAACTCAAATGAATGATCAGTTCCTATCCATTTTTCTTTTCAACCAAGTTATCACTATTTTCTATTCAGATTTTTACAACAACTTTGTATAGTTTAGGATAAAATGTACATGATTCAGACATTTATTTATCCACAAAGAACTTGTTTTCCTTTTTTGTTTTCTTTTCTTTTCTCTTTTTTTTTTGTTTTCTTTTCTATTAAATATTTAATTTCCCTTAATACCCACAAAAACAAAGTATTTACATCACATTAGCCACCAAATGATAGAAATCCTTAACAAAACACCTTTGCTCTCCTAAGCTAAGTTAAGGTAGGAAATTTTTATCCTAGGTTTAGTGTTCCAACAAAATATGAAGTGTTTGGCTCAAAGGACGTGCGAATGATAAAAACAATATATATCGGGATAGCTTTTTGGCTAGTGGCTTAAAATGTAAAGAAAGAAAGAATGCCTAAATCATATCCATGAATCATATGTTATGACAATTAGAAATTTATGCAAAATCAACTGTAGAACATATCAATGAGGATACTCAATGTAAAATATGTGGTTGCACACAGTCACTAAAGCTTAAGGTCTCTTTCCATGTTCAAATCAAATCAGTGTTTTGAAAGTTGTTCTTTTATCAAGTCCATGCATAAACATCTAAATTCATTTGGTATTTGGGAAAGCCCTTCATTGTTTTCATTCTCAATGTTTCCAAAAATTCCTTATTTGTGTTCTGATCCAATCTAAAACTAAGTTTCACAAAATATTGGTTGTTGATTCTTTCCAAAGCATGTTATATCCAAGAAAAAATTTTATGTTTAAGTCCCAAAAAGAGTTATATATAATCTATAACTACACTAAGAGAACAAAATATATCAAAGCAAGTATAAATTAGTTAAAAACACAAACTCGCGTAAGTTTCTAAACAAAATTTCCAAAATAGTAAATAAGGTAATAAAGTACTAAAATTTAATAGAAAGCGATAAATGAACATAAAGACAAGTCACACATTTTTGAAGATCATGGCTGGGGAGCTCAGTTTCCTCCAATGAAATAATCAACAAGCTATGCCATGTCTTCATCTTCCTCTACTCTTGCTCCATCTCCTTGGGCAGCTTCTTGGACATCTGCAGGACCTGCCTCCTCCTGAAAAATAGGCATGTCTTCAAGCCATGCAACAGTAGCTCTAAATTTCTCGGGAGTAGGCCAAGGGTAAGGGTTAGGGTCCTAGCGATTCTAGTGTAGTGTGTATTAGTAGAAGTTGTCATTCAACTGCATCTAGCCCCTGTGATTTGATACTTGTTGATAAGCTAAATGACGCATGTAAGTGTGCATCTAAAGCTCCATCCTTTGCAGGTGTGCTGAGATGGACTCCAAGGATGGCAATTGTGGTGGTGGTGGGGCATCTGCTGCTGCCTGAGGCTGATGAACTTGCTCCAGTTACTGTACCTGCCTTAGCATACAATATTTTCAATGAATGATCTGTTAATGGGAGGTTAGATGTGTTTGGTTTATGTAACAGACACTCCATAGAACTAGCAGAGACCTATGACTAAAGCAGGAAAACCCAGTGCCTTGTTGGATTTTTCTGGGTCCACTGGGTGCCCAGGAGGTTCTATAATAACAAACTGGTGAAGGGCATCTGAAATGAGTTGAACCACATGAACACTGATATGCTCCATAATATTGTAGATCAGCTGACATTTGGGTAGAGTCAGATCAGAGTTATGATCACTCAGAAGAACATTACTCAGGATGAAGCTCATCCAAATTTGAGTAAGAGTAATCATATTTTTGCGTTTTATTTGTAACCGCTTCCCTGCCATGCTATGTACAAAATTACTCCTTGGGAAGCCAAGAAGCTGACTTATTGCCTCTTCATCAAAACCTATAGTCTGGCCTTTCCATGAAGTATGTTCGCATTGTTGCCCTTCATCCAAGATTAATGGATTCCCTAAAAATTGGTTGATAGCATTGATGTCATAAAACACATAGCCACATCATTTCAGTTTTCCCAAGTATAACAACCAATAAGTCAAGTTTTGTGTGGTTTTCATTAATTGTATATTTTACAACACAACTAATAAAAACAACAACTCAGTGTGTACAAAGAAAAAATTATGTATTCAAAGAGCAATTCATGTGAAATCTACCCACCCTAGTGCAGCAAGTTAGTCCAAAAGAATTTAGGCCAATTCAATTCAAACAATTTCAAGCATTCAACTAACAAGTAATGTGCTTGCATAAAAGGAAATATTGAAATTTCAAGATTAGTTCACACTTTTGACATTTACTTTCAAAACCTAAGTTGATCATACACCTGAAATAATGGCTGAACATGTGTAAAGATTATCATTCACTCAGATTTCAAAATAACACATGAACTAGCAATTGTGACATTTCATCAAACAGTTGGTGTGCACATGTTTAAGCATGTATAAATGAAGGAAAAAGAGCAAGCATGATATGTAAACATGTAGAAAGTAAAGAATAGGCCTAGAATTATTCAAAACAACCACAAATTGAAGCACTTTATCAACTCATTCATGAACAAAATTTATCTTGCAAATCATTGAAAAGAAAACAACAAAAACATCAAATAGTGCAAGGGAAATGCAAAAAAAAAAAAAAAGATAGAAATGTGATACTTACTTGAATGAGATGAAGTGGTGTGTGCAAAAATGAAGGATTTGTGGAAAAGAAGGTAGCTTGGGCGAGTTTTGGGAGAATGAGGGCTAAGGTTTCATGCAAAAAGAAGGAAGAAGAAGTGTGAAATGAGAGTGGGGTGAAATTAGATTTCACCCATTTTTATTTTTCACTACAGACATTCACTCGCCAAAGCGAGCTGTCCACTAGCCCAGGTGAGTTAAGGGCAATTTTTTTTTCATGGGTACAAAAACTCTTATAATAAACTTATAATTAAGTATAATCCTAACAATTTAAAAAGAGTTCAAATAAATAAATATTTAAACAACACAAATATGTAACCAGGAAGTATAAAAGAAATTAAAAGAAAGTTCAAAAATACTAGGTTGTCTCCCATGAGCGCTTCTTTAACGTCTTTTGAGTTGGATGTCCATGTTGTGGTTCAAGCTTCTTGTAATTGGACAACAGTGGTCAGCCTCTCGAAATCACCACCTAAGTAGTGTTTGATTCTACTACCATTCACGGTCCATGTCCTTTTGGTGGCTGGAACCTCCAATATCACCGCTCTATGTGGCATAACTTCTTTGATGATGAATGGTCCAGACCACTTGGACTTGAGCTTACCTGGAAACAATCTTAATCTAGAATTAAATAAAAAAAAAACTTGTTGAACAAGCTGTGTCGCAACCTACCCTTCGACGGGAGGAAGAATGCATGGGAGTCGCCACCAACGTTTATTCAAGGAAAATGTTAGAAAGACCAAAAAGGGGTCTATGAATTTTGAAAAGAAGGGTTCGGGAGTTGTTTACGCATAGGAAAGGTATTAGCACCCCACGCGCCCGTCACAAGGGACAGAAACCTTTAATCGAGTGTGCAAAAACATGACTTCAATAATATAATCGACAAGGGTTTTGCCCTTGCTCCTATGTATCCTCAGGTGCGATGAGGAATTCAGACCTACGTAGTTATTTAAAGCGAGAAAGTTTTGTGTTGAATTGGTTTTAGGCTTTTGAAAGATTCCATTTTAATTAACAAAAACAAAAAGAGGTCATTAAGGCGTTGGACCTTGAACGATCTCAAGTGGCTTTAATGGAGAGAAATTCAGTTATATGTTGATTTTATCTCGGTTTTGTTTATTAACTTTCAATCTCTTTAAAAGATGAATTACGACACTAATGATCGGTTAAAACTTACTTTACAAAAGAAAAGAGATTACCGATGATAGAAGAAGGAGATGAATATGCACAAAAACAACAAAGGGGACCCCTAAGGGTGCATAGGTCATGTTCAAATCTCTAAAAACAAACACTAATCGAATGACGAATGAAGAAAACGGAGCGAGAAACGACATAGGAATTGATCACGATCGTGATTCGACAATGCTTCAGCCTTGTTTCCTCTTCTTTCTTCTTCTTCTCTCTTATTTCTATCAATTTCTTCACTACTCAATGCTGGAACCTCTCCTCAGCCTCCCTAGCATGCCTATTTATAGGAAAATGGGCACTTGGGGCAATGGCAGCTCGCCCAGGCGAGCTGGAGCTTGCCCAGGCGAGCCGATGCTTACTCCTGAAGTAACTGGCTCGCTCAGGAGAGCTGGTTCCTTAACCCTGAAGTAATTTGAGGGCCCAGGTGAGCCAGAGGCTAGCCTGGGCGAGCTAGGGTCCAGGAAACTCAATGAAAAGACCTTTTTGCCCCTCTTTTTTGGTATTTTTCGCATTCCTGATCGAAACACTGAATGGTTCCTTGCTTTGCACTGTAACTGGCATTCAAGACCGTAAGTCAACTAGCAAGGATCAAAAGATCAACGAACGATAGTCCCTGGACAAAATTAGGGTATGACAGGCTGAAATTTCTTTTTTGAAAGCTTTTGATCATGATAAATTTTTACTCTTTACTTATAAAGCTTGGAATTCTCATAAGCTTGAAATCTCAGTTCCTCCAATTCATGGAGTTGGAGCTTCCTATGTTCACCAGCTGCATTTGAGTCAAAGTTCAGAAACTTTAATGCCCAATAAGCTTTATGTTCCAACTCAACAGGTAGGTGACAAGATTTGCCATAAACTAATTGGAAAGGAGTAAGTCGTAAGGGCTTTGTATGTTGTTATGTATGCCCACAAAGCTTCATCTAGTTTTTGGGACCAATCCTTCCTTGATTAAGCAACTATTTTTTCTAAGATTTTCTTAACTTCCATGTTAGAAACTTCATCTTGCCCGTTGGTCTAAGGGTGGTAAGGTGAGGCTACCTTGTGTTTGACACTGTATTGTTGGAGGAATTTTTGAGTTGGGCATTACAAAAATGAGATCCTCCGTCACTTATTGGTTCCCTGGGCGTGCCAAACCTTGAGAAGATATTTTTCTTTAGGAAGCAAATAACGGTTTCGCATATGCATGTTGTACCACTATTGCTTCCACCCATTTTGTTACATAGTCCACAACCAATAAAATGTATTCATGTGAGTAAGATGATGGAAATAGGCCTATGAAATCTATCCCTCAGGAATCAAAAGCTTTGACCTCCAGAATATTCTGTAGTGACATTTCATTCCTTCTAGAGAGTCCACCTAATCTTTGACATTTGTCACACCTTTGGACGTATTCATGAGCATCCTTACACAAGGTAGGCCAATAAAAACCAGATTGGATAACCTTGACAATAGTCCTCTCTCCATTGTAATGGCCTCCGTAAGGTGAACTATGGCAATGCCACAGTATGCTTCTTGCCTCCCTCTGAGTTACACACCTCCACAGGAGATTGTTTGCTCCAATTTTAAACATATAGAAAATGCTAAGTTAGATCATCAGGAAGTGCACCAGCTGCTTTAAAATTAGCCATCTCAGTAAACCATGGCCTTACTGCAATGTTGAATAGCTTCTCATCAAGAAAATCTTCTCGAATCTTAGGTCCTTGTGTGGTCACCTCAACAATAGCCAGCCTAGAAAGATGATCAGCCACATGATTTTCACTTCTCTTCTTATCCTTGATTTCCAAATCAAATTCCTGCAACAATAAAATCCAACAGATAAGTCAGGGTTTAGAATCAGCTTTAACCAACAGATATCTTATAGCAACATGATCAGTAAAAACCATAACTTTAGATCCTATCATGTAAGATCTAAACTTTTCCAAAGCATACACTACTGCAAGCAATTCTTTATCAATTGTGGCATAATTAATTTGAGCTTCATTTAAAACCTTGCCTACATAGTGTATGACATGAAAAATTTTATTTCTCCTTTGACCCAAAACTCCTCCTACTGCATAATCACTTGCATCACACATTATTTCAACATAGAGTGTCCAATTTGGAGCAATGATTATGGTTGCCAAAAATCAATTTCTGTTTCAAAGTATCAAAAGCTTCAAAATATGATTTATCAAAATGGAATGAAACTTCTTTATTCAAGAGATTGCTTAAAGGCTTGGCAATCTTAGAAAAATCTTTGATGAAACACCTGTAGAACCCAGCATGTCCTAAAAAACTTTTGATGCCTTTAACATTTGTTGGTGAAGGCAATTTTTCAAAGACTTCCACCTTGGCTTTGTCAACCTCAATGCCATGCATAAATTTTATGGCCCAACACAATGCCTTCAGTCACCATAAAGTGGCATTTCTCCCAATTGAGCACCAAGTTTGTTTCACACACCACTTCAGTATAATGTCAAGATTAGACAGACATAAACAAAAGAAGGGCCAAAAATAGAGAAGTCGTCAATAAATACTTCAATACTTTTTTCAATGAGATCAGAGAAAATAGAAAGCATGGACCACTGAAATGTAAAAGCTGTCTTTTCTTGATCTTCAAGATTAATAGGGATTTGATTATATCCTGAATACCCATCAAGAAAACAATAAATGTTTTGGTCTGATAGTCTCTTCAGCATCTGATCCATAAATGGTAATGGAAAATGATCCTTTCTAGTGGCTTTGTTGAGCTTCCTGTAATCAATACACATTCTCCAACCCATAACAGTACAAGTTGGTAATACCTCATTTTTTTCATTTTTTATAATAGTCATACCACCCTTCTTTGGAACTACCCGTACTAGACTTAGCCATTGGCTATCAGAGATAGGATATATCATTCCAACCTCTAATAGCTTAACTACCTCCTTTCTGACCACTTCTTTCATGGTTGGATTGAGGCATCTCTATGGCTGAGCTGTAGGTTTATAATCTTCTTCCACTAAAATTATATGCATACAATAAGAAGGACTAATACTTGTCAGGTCTGATAAGGTCCAACCAATTGCTCCTATGTTATCTTGCAAAATTTTGACCAGTCTCTTTTCTTCTTCTTCAGAGAGACTTGAATTGATAATGACTAGTTTCTATGAATCACCTACAAGAAAAACATATTTCAAATGTGGAGGTAATGCTTTCAGCTCCATTTTTGTTGTTTCATTTGGCTTCTCTTCTTTTAATTCTTCAAAGAGAGATTGATGATAAGGAATTTCTCTAAAAGCATTTAGTTGTTGGAGACATCCTGAATTTTTATTTGCTTCAACTTTGCTAATCTCCTCAAATGCTTCAGTCAATGTTTTCTCTAACCCATCTTTTCTTTGAATAAACCTCCTGGAGTCATAAATTACTTCATCCAAGACATTCACTCTAAAACACTCCTTCTTATCTTTAGGGTGTTTCATGGCTTCAAATACATTAAACTGCACTTCATCACCTTGCACCCTGACAGTGAGTTTTCCATTATCAACATCAATCATAACTTTAGCAGTCTTCATGAAAGGATTGCCAAGAATCAATGAAACTTCACTGTCTTCATTTATATCCATCACCACAAAGTCGACTAGAAAGAGAAATTTGTCAACTTTTACCAATATATCTTCAACAATGCCATGAGGATGCTTGATAGTTTTGTTAGCTAACTGCAAAGCCATCCTTGTTGGTATGATTTTGAATTCCCCTATTCGCTTAATCATGGATAAGGGCATTAGGTTGATACTTGCACCTAAATCAAGAAGTGCTTTACCCACTGATAATCTCCCAATAGTCACAGGAATTGTGAAACTACTGGGATCTCTGGATTTCTCTGGAATGGATTTCTGAATGATTGCACTGCATCCTACCTCTAGCTCTACTATTTCATCATATGTGATTCTCCTCTTCTTTGTAAGAAAATCCTTCATGAATTTAGCATATGTTGGCATTTCCTCCAATGCCTCAGAAAAAGGAATGTTAATATGTTATTTTTTGAAAATATCTAAAAAAACATGTGTACTACCTTTCCTTATCTTTCTTTGACGGAGCATGTGGATAAGGAAGATGTTGAACTGGTGGATGATCTAATACAACTTTGCTTTTGTTAGTTGTTGGTTTCTTCAATCTCTGCTTCTCTTCTTTGCTTACAACTTTCTCCTCCACTTCATTATTTTGCTCTTTTTCTTTTTTAACTCCTTCATTTTCATCATTTTTTTTTGCAACTCCATTTTTATTTTTCTCACTACACTCACCATCATCCTTTAAACCAACCATAGTCCCCCTCCTTGTTGTAATCACCTTGCACTGCTCCTTTGGGTTAACTGTGTGTTTGCTGAAAAAGATCCACTTCCATGATCAGATAGTTGTTTTGCCAGTTGTCCAACCTGAACTTCCAAATTTTTAATAGAAGCATCAGTGTCCTTCTGGTTTGAGATGGACACCTGCATAAATTGTGTTAGTGTATCTTCCATCTTTAACATTCTATCTGGCTAGGCTTGGGGTTGTTGTGGACCCCTATTAGAAGAACCCGCATAAGAGTTGTTAGAAGGACCTACAAAAAAAGTGTTAGTTGGACCAAAATATGCATTATTATTTTGTGGTCTCCAGCCATAAGGCTGATTTAAACTTGAGCCACCTTTGTATGCTTGGTAGTCTCCTTGGAAGTTCTGTTGAGGTCTGGCTTGATTCTACAGATAATAAGCCTCATTTTCCTGTTGACAATCACCAGGTGCTGAATAGTGGCTATTCTAATGGTCACCACCACAGAAGTCACATCTTAGAACTTGTTGAACTTGATGAGCTTGGTGTGTTTTCTATGATCCACCTTGTTGATATTGTTGAGGAAGTTGGCCTATTTGTTTGGTTAAGGCCTCTATTTGCTGAGTCGAGAGTTTATTCTGAGCAAGAATTGCATTCTAAGTATCTAGCTCCATTATAACTTTTATTTGAATCGGAGCTCTATCATGGTGACTCTGATAATTGTAATGACCCGCCTCGTCGTTACGATATCATTACTCTAAACCACGTAAATTTCAATTTTTAAATGAAAACTCCGTTAATTTGCTTATGAAAAAATGAGAGTAAATTTTTTCGTGATATACATTCACCAAACAGCACATAATTACTTGGATGAATATATATATATATATATATATATATATATATATATATATATATATTAACTCAATACACATCATTCACATAACGAAAAGTAAACTAGTTCATACATATAATTAAATATGTGATTTACATCCTCAATTCAAAAGAACTATAGAACCAGCTCGGAGGAGTTGATTAATAAAACACAACTCTCTCCCAAAATAATCCCAATGTCATCACGTCGGCTTGGCGGCTCCAGTAAAAGAATCTCACTCCATGTAATCTACTGTTGTCCATCTACTCCCACGAATGAAGGTTCATGATCATCACAGGTATCAACCACACAGTACAAAATTGCAAGGGTGAGTTTATTATAAAAGAATTTAACACAAAAATCAAATGATCATGATTAGTAAGAAAACACTAACAAATACCATAATCATACACAAATATCCATTAGTCCAACATACACTTAAAAGGTAGTCATCAGTCTTCCATAATTCCAATCAATCATGCTTAGTATGATACATGCATCTGACCTCAACTCTCAAATGCAATGTGGTGCCATTCATCGGGAAATAGCCTAAGCGTGTCCACGTGACACTCTCACTTAGGAAAACTAGGCAACAAGTGTCGAGGTCATCCTGTCGTGCATAGGCAACTCTCTCCCCCCTCCCCCCATGGTGATCAGTCCAAGTCTCAAGGGAGTTCTAAATCGAGTGACATGCCCCCAAGTACAAGTATTCCCCCTCATGAGAAACTAAAAGTACTTACTAACAAATTTTATATCATTTCCATGCAATATGAAGTATGAAACATGGGCACCATCAATGCACTGACCGTGGATAATTAAAGACTCTAAGCCATCCCCCTCCAAAGATGCTTAAAACTCTTTAACCACTCTATTTCCCCCACTTATCAACATCAACATCATCTCATCTCAATGACATTATCAACAACAATATCATCTCATATCAACATAATTATGAATAACAACATCATCTCATATCAATTACTATCAATATCATCTTTAATAACAACATCATACTCTATCAACATTATCATAAACATCAACATCACCTCATATAAATTAATATCATTAATAATAATATCATTAGTAAATCGCATTCCGCACATACATACATATATAGTTCATGCCTAAGATTCACATTCCCCAAGTCTTCAAACAACACAAGTCTAATAAAAAACAATAATATCATTTATCAATAATAGATGTATCGCATTCCGTTAGTTGAAAACATTATTTTTCTTGAAAACTAGCATACACAGGGACAGACATACATTCCCATAATTGGGTTCCTTGACCCTAATCAAGGTATCAAAGCCATAAAATTATAATAAACTCCCCTCACCTATCGTGAGCTCTCTGTCAATTCCCCTTTGTGTCGCTCAGAGACCTCTCATGTTCACGTTTGTCAATCCAAATGCAAGGTTCAGTGAAGGTCACGAAAATAACATCAATTTTATAAAAAGATAACTTTTACAACGTCTCATTTTCAAGGGTTTTTCAAAGGAAGTGTAAAAACACCTTATTTACAGTACCCAAAACACAAGAGACACTAAGAGAAGCTCAAACTAACTAGGAGAAAGGCTTAGAAGTCAAGATTACCTCAGAGAAGCTACGAAAGAAAGGATTGAGGGCTTATTCTCCACCAAATCCTTGAGGTGGATTCTGAGGATTCTGCTCCGATTAAAATATTCTTTTCGTGTGGTGGTTCGAAGGCAAGCAACGACGGCTTGTGGTGGCCACCAGTGGTTATGGGTGGTGGAGAAGAAGGTTTTAGGGTTTCAGTGGGCGTTTAGAGAAGAGGAGAATGAAAAATCATGTTTTTCACGATAAGTAGGAGTCCACTTTTGGCGATAAGCGTGACAATTCATGCTTAGCGCAATTCCCTCTCGGGTTGGAATTGCGCTTAGCGCGCTTCTCACACTAAGCGAGAGGTCAAAAATTATTATTTTACAAATCCCAACGGTCTAACTTTGGGGGTGTGGGTTAAAAACCTACAGTCCTAATTTGAAGGTGATCCAACAATTAACGAATCTAGGATTGCAATTTTACCATAATAGGTTTAGGTAATACATGAAATCTCATGATTTCGACTTAAGTCAATAAAACTCCACATAACTCAACATCCACAACAAGAAAAGCACACATGGCTAATTCACACAATACCTTAACTCATCCAAGTTAATTACATAAATCAAATAACACGATAAACGCATTTAAATATCGATTTACAGTTAGCAAAATTTAGGGGTGTTACAATAATCACTAGCTGCAATGGAGTCAATGATTACAATTGCTTCTTCCAGGATTTTTGACATCATAGTACCTCCAGTTAAGGCATCGAGAATCATTGTTGTTTGAGGTTTCAAATCACTATATAAAATATGTAGTTGTGCCGCATCATTGAAATTATGGTTTGGGCACCTCCGCAACAAAGCTTTGAATCCCTCCCATGTTTCACAAAGCAGTTCATCAGACCCTTGGGAAAAAGTAGCAATGGAAGAGTTTACACTGATGAATCTAGATGGGGGAAAGAACCTTGCAATGAATTTTTCCTCCACCTCTTCCCAAGTGTTGAGGCTTTTGTTTGGATGTGATTAAAGCCATGTTTTTACCTTACCTGCCAAGGAGAATGGGAAATCTCTAAGGTAGACAACTTTAGCATCTTCGTTAGAAGCTCCCATGGTACTGCAAAATTCCATGAAGGTAGACAGAGGTGTGTATGGATCTTCATGATCCATTTTAGCAAAACGGTGTGAGCCAATCAGACTGAGAAGTGTTGGCTTCAATTCCACAACCTTGTTGCTGAAAGGAGGAATGACTCTGGTGTTGTAATGCTTTGGTCCTTGTTGATAAGCATAGTCACCAAGAGTCCTCCATGGTGATCTATTTCCTTCTTCTCCTCAATCAGCCATGTTATCTTTTAGAAGTGGCTTTTTGGTTGAAGGATAATCAATAAAAGAAGACTCACTAGTGGTTTAGTGGTTGCTTATTTCTTTTTCTTCTTGTTCTTCCTTTCAGTCTTTGTAATTCCCAGATCAAATGGTGATTTATCTGCAAGAAATTTACCTCGCAGAAAGGAAAAAAGGACACACTACAATAACTCGTAAGCACCAAGGTTAGTGAAAATAAAATCTAACAAGAGAGAATTTATACAACATCAAAATAAAAGAAATAATTACAAAAGTAAGGAAAATAGCCTATCTAACTGAAAAATTTATATCCGAAAGAACTAAGTGGGCAACTCATGTCCCCGACAACGGCACCAAAAACTTGTTAGACTTTTGGCAAGTGTACAAATTTTTGTTTGCAGGTTACATATTTATAAAAAGAGATCGTCTCCACAGGGACATGAGTTATTTAATTCATTCGGATAAAGGTTATCAGTTTAATAGTTATGTACAAATTTAATCAAAATATCATGGGTTTGTCTAACTAACGAAAGATAATTTAAAGTAACAAAATTACGGAAATAACGGAATTTACTGCATCAGAAATACGTAAAGTTACGAAAACAATAATAACGAGTTTAATTAATTCAAGGAAAATGTAGGATTGAATTTCATCGTTCATCCCCTCAGTATCCTAATAAGATTAACATATATGAAACATTTTCTAACATTATTGATGCATACATTAAGTTACCCCGAGTTGATTCCTCGCACTCGAGAATCCTAAGAATATTTACTGAATATCGATCCCTCGCATATGAAGTAAATATCCTAGAATTTCAATCATAATCTTGTGCTATTTGCAATCAAAATGTTAAGCTATATTCCTAGCAACGTAGCGTAAAGAGTAAAATCATTCAATTCAAATTCTAAGAGTACTTTCCAGTCAATCTTTAAATCCAATTTCATGAAACTAGTGATTAAATAGAATCAAGCATTACGAACAAAATGAAATCACCAATAATGAGTAGAAAAGATTCATACATATATAATATCAAAAGAGATACATAAGGGTACAAAGATTACATTCAATTTGCAGTGCCCGAGCTCCACTTTCCACTTTCTTCTTCACTTCCAGAGCTTCTCACGTTTCTCTCTGCTTCTGGATGTCCCTTTCAGCTTCAAAGACATGGCTATTTATAGAAAAGAGCCAAGAGGTGCAAGTCAATTCGCTCAGGTGACTTGTAGCTCGCCCAGGCGAGTGTGTTGTTTATGGCTGAAGAAATCTGATTAGCCCAGGGGAGCTGGTTGCTAGCCTAGGAGAATGGATGTCTAAAATCTTGGGAAATGACCATTTTGACCTTCCCTTTGACTTTGTATCTAGATCAACAAACAACCATCAAAACCTACAAAATCATGGATGAATCATTCATATTTAAACAAAAACATTAGTAAATGTACAATATATATAAAACAACTAGATTTAAGGATAGTTTATAAGAAAACTATTACAATCGAAAGATAAGTGCTAACATTTTAATCCAAAAAATAACTAAAATATGGCACTTATCAGTTACAAATATGCTCATTTTTCTAGAATGTGAAAATTAAAAACATTTATACGATGTTATCATGCGAAAGCTAATGAATAAACTTATAAATTCACAACTTGAGTCCATGTATTATACAAAATATAACTCATTTCATATACATCATACAACATAAAAGGAAATACATTGAGATATAAAACAATATCTTCTAAGACAAAACTCCATGCTCCAATGACACGCGTTGTCACCTATTTTCCTAAAAAGAAGGGAACTAAAAGAGGTGAGACATAATGTCTCAGTGAGTGCTCTAGGGACTCTAAGGTTGGGTAAGACTTCTCTACTATAACAACCCAATCATTTTCTTCTCATATTTTATCCTCTTTGGGTGTCTATCAAACTCAATCATTTATACAGTTGGGTTTACATCCACTTGATTATAAACACTTTCCTCTGAATTATCCATTGTAATCGTTTACTACACTAGCTCTTATCTTCATTAATATCTTGAGATTCATTCATTAAACACTAAGTTACTTAATTTTATAATACTTCCTCTCTTGTGGTAACTCAAATTTCCTTACTCGAGTTTACTCCCAAACACACGCCTTATGTCAATCTATGCTCAAAGACAATATTTGTTCTAGCCTATACTCACATAGTGTCATTCTAGATATATCTTTCATCGTTCCCTTAAAAAGCTACATCCCATCTCATTACAAGTCACCATAATAATTTAACATATAGATATATATGCATTATTAAAACTATGGATAGAGTCATTCACACATTACATAAGTACAACACAAACCACACATGACATCCACTTCATAAACCACACAAGTTACCTACTCTTGCAAGGATACTCTAACCCATGGGATCAACATAAGACACATGGAGATTCCAAACTGGATAATCTCTGAGGACAAAGTCATACTTCAACTTATTCACCCTCTCCCCGATTAAGCTCAACCACATCCATCAACTTAAAAAAATAAGCACATTTATGATGCATGATCACATAGGATGCACATGGCTTCACTTATCACATCACATGGAGAATCCTATCGCACATGGACTAGGTTTTCTAAACATTTCAAATCTTAGTCATGTACCATGGAATCCACATCTCACACATAAGAATGACACATTACATGTCACACTCATTTCAATACACATAAAATAATGTTCATAGTCAAATTCTATATCATTTTCCTATTATAGCAATTATCTATTAAAACCTATAGTTTGTATATCATTTCTTAAGTTCCTAGGGTATTACCTCCTTTATTTACTTTTACACTCCTATGACCTTTGTACGATGTACATGATATATTTGGAGTTATAATAACTCAATAAAATTTATTCTTATCTTATTTGAAAGATGAGACAACTATCTACAACTTCTATGTTTAACTCAAAAGCTATTTCAATCGTCTACTATGCCTAAAAATAAGAAGAATACAAATTGATTGCATAATCCTGATAGCTTAACCTTTGCTCACTAACTATTCTATATATAGTTACAAAAGTCCAAATAAGGTGAAACCAAAAGCCATTTGTTAGCTAACATCTGGGGCTACTTTTCTTATGCAAACATCTAAGCCTAATTTGATCGTCTTTCTAACTCGTTTTTCACATTAAAATTGCGTCCCTTGTTACTCTTTCCACATCTCTTGATTTCCATATCATTCACCTAAACTAAGATATCTAATTCCTAAGAAAAGATAAAATACTTACACCAAAAACTAAAGAAGAAAATAGCTTAGAAAGGATAGGGGAAACAATCACCTAGAAAGTATAGAGACAAACTCCGACTAACCCGAACGAACTTGATGGCCCTAACTCTTACTAAGGCACATAGGTGTGATTTAAAACACAACCCCACATCACCTATATGCCCCAAGTTTGAAAACTCTTGGGAAGATGAAAATATTAACTATGAGGGGCTCCGCACTTAATCCTAAGACCACTCTATTTTGTGGTGCTCCAAAGGCTTGATGGTCTTCTCTATATATAGGGAAAGGAAAAGACTAAGGTTATTTTCCCAATGTGGGACTCAAGGTGTTTTTCATGATCTAGTGGCCTACTTCGGAGCCAATTTTCTCTAAGATAGAAGGTGCAGGGATGAATTTTAGCTTTTTTAGCAAGCTTTCCAATGTTGCAAACAACACCTCAAACGGACAACTAAAACTCAAGATAGGACATGGTCTTTCTAAGATTTTAATTATAAAACTAACACTTATACAAATTTTCAAGCATTCTAATTATAAGAAGGTAATCTAATACTCATATAACACCAAATATAATATAATATAATATAGATAACAACAACAACGACAACAACAACAACAACAACAATAAAAATAACAACAATAATATACACAAAATACACACGTGTATAGAAATACACACTATCACAACACAAGTACATGCTTAGGACAAAACCAACAATATACAAATAATAATATCAAATATTTACAGAAAATATAACAAAAGGATCCTAATAGGAGTTCTCCTTATAGCATATTTCTAGTACTCAGAACTTGGGGTATTACACTTTTGATCACTAAATTTTTTTAGTGTGGGGCTCTCAAACTCCACCTACTTAATGTCATCCTTAGCCTTGCCCGAATCTTCTGCAAATTTAGAATGCAGCATGGAGAGTTCATCAAAGATGACATCTCTACTCAGAATGAATTTTCTTTCTAAAAAATACCAGATTTTGAATCCTTTATCTTCATAGCCTATAAAGACACCCTTCCTGGCTTTGGGCTCTAACTTACCTTCAACATTGAGTATTCAACAGGTTTGTTAGACCATACCTCAATAAGGTTCTTGAAATCTATGTCAATGGATGGGGAGCAATTCCCAAGATAGTATGTTGTGTTGATTTCCGCATCCCAGAAACTTCCATTCAACCCTGAATTGGATAGCATGCATCTAGCCCTTTCAAACAAGATCTTGAAGGCCCCTAATAGTCAAAATGGACATAGTCCAATGTGGCCTTTGCAGTGTTCACAACCTTGGGGAATTTCGTCTGATGTTGTTTCCCATAGACACAATGCTCACAAAACTAAAGAGGTTCCACCTTGTGATTTCCAAGTAAACCTCACTTGCTTAGAATTTCCAATCCTTTTTCACTCTTGCGGCCCATACGCAAATGCCACAAAGAATTATCATTGGACGCCTAGCTCCCGGCTTGTGAAACAGTTAAGACTGAGCTTGTCATAATGTGATGCTATCCTCCCTAGAAAAGGACCAGTTACCAGAGCCATGAGCAAGAGGCTCCAAGAGGATTGGGCTAGAGCTGATAAAGAAGGCCTTAGGGTTCTAATGAACCTTAGGGTAGATTTTTGAGCCCATGGGTCAAGGTTGGGTCCACTCTTCTTTGTAAATATTAGAATAGGTTTTTTTTTCTTCTTTTGGGCCTTGTATTTTGGCCATTCTAACAGTATAGGGTTTTAGCCTTGTATTTCAGGGCATTTTGAGTAGTCTTTGTAGTAGGATTTTTTTGTATTTTCATGTATTTTGTCATGGGGGTGAGCTTAGCTATTATAGGGGTGTGTAGCTAAGCTCTAGCTTCTCTTCCTAAGGAGGTGAGCTTAGTTATTAGAGGGGTGTGTGTAGCTAAGCTCTAGCTTCTCAAGGAAGCTTCTCAAGGAGGTGAGGTTAGTTTTTAGATGGGTGTGTGTAGCTAAGCTCTAGCTTCTCAAGGAAGTTTTCTCAAAGAAGCTTCTCAAGGAAGTCTTCTTAAGAAAGCTTCTCAAGGAAGCTACCTAGTCTATAAATAGAAGCATGTGTAACACTATGAAAGTCTTATGAGATACACTTCAAAGTTCCACTTCTCTCCCTCTTTTATTCCTTCAATTTCGTGCTCCCCCCCCCCCCCCTTCTCTCTTTCTTTTCCTCCATTAAAGCATCCTCTTCAAGCTTCTTATCCAAGGCAATTCTTGGTGGTGAAGCTCCCTCTTCCTTGGCTTATTCCCTAGTAGATGGTGCCTCCCCTCTCCTCTTCTCCTTTGCCTTCCGCTACATCTCCATGGTGTAAAATCACCATTGAAGGACCTCATTGAAGCTCAAAGATCCAGCCTCCATAGAAGCTCCACAAGCAAGCTTCCATCAGAAAATTACTCCAAGGGACGCTTTGGAGACAGACGCTTTGGCTTATCATTTTGCCTTCGTCGTCCCGTCGTAGGGTAGGTTGTGACACATTTTGAATTGATTAATTCTTTGATAAATAAATTTTGATAAAAGACTTTGAAGCCAAACTATAGCAATAAAAAATGAGATTCTTTTATCAAATTGACTAAGTCCTTATCTTAGATTTTCTTGATCATGTTTTTTTGACTTGAATTAATCTGTGCTTATCAAATAAACATTTTGGCATCATCAAAACCTGCATGATATACATTCACAATGTATTTGTTACTACATGTCCTCCCGAGCTTCTTTCGCAAATGTTTTTCTAGTACCACATGCATATGAAAAAGAGAAAACAACAT
Source organism: Glycine max (assembly GCF_000004515.6). NCBI lineage: Eukaryota > Viridiplantae > Streptophyta > Magnoliopsida > Fabales > Fabaceae > Glycine > Glycine max. The sequence goes on along the minus strand of NC_038246.2, from coordinate 20,000,375 downwards.
TACATCGCATAATGCATTATTATGAGTTTGTATGATTTGTGTGATTGATGATGTGGATGCCATGAATGCCTTAGGTTGTTGTGTTTTGTGTGAATGGTTTCATCCTTAGTTATGATATTTTGTGATGTGAAACTATTGTGATGACTTAGAATGTGATGCAATCCTCCCCAGAAAGGGATCAGTCACTAGAGCCATGAGCAAGAGGCTCCAAGAGAATTGGGCTAGAGTTTCTGAAGAAGGCCCTAAGGTTCTCATGAACCTCAGGATAGATTTCTGAGCCCATGGACCAAGGTTGGGTCCAATTATCTTTGTACTTATTAGATTAGGATGTCATTATATTTGGTCCTTGTACTTAGGGCTCCATAATGTAGGTAGGGTATCCTAGAAATATAGGATTTTTCAGCCCTTATATTTTAAGGCACCTAGACTAGTTTTTGTATTAGGGGTGGTTTTGTAATTTCACATGCACTAAGTGAATATTTGATGTGTGTGTTGGGAAATAAATTTAATTGAATTGGTAGAAGCCCAATCCAATTAAATTTTAGACTGGGAATTGGTCACTACGTGTTTTAAGCTGAAATTTTTACTTAATTTTCTAGACATCTGGACCAAAATTATGAAAAAAGAACCAAGCGATTTGGATTAAAGGAAAAAATAAGAAAAATCACACAAGTTGGCAGAAAAATCAGTGTCCAGGAAAAAAAAGTGAAAGGGAAGTGTGCTTGTTGTTTTGGCTCAAAATTTGTTCTATAATTGGTGCCTATTTTATACCAATCCTAGTTCTGAAATTTCAATTGAAAATTCGTGTGAAAAAAAAGTTCCAAAACTAGAGGTTTCTTGAGTCTTTTTAGTTTGGTTTTTTTACTCTACTCTAGAGTCATTCTAAGTTTCTCTTTGAGTCCAAGCTTGCTTTTATGTGCTTTTCATTGCTTTAATTGTTAATAAATCCCTGAAAATTTGTCTTGTTAAAACTCTATTGATTTAGCTTTCATTTCATTTTTTGGGTCTTTGGTTATTGCTTGTCTCTTTGTTTCCTTGTTTGTGAGTTGCCATATAGGGAATTGGAAAGGAGGATTGGTGCCATCCCTTGAAGAATTTGAGTCAAGAAGCAAGGGGAAAACCACCTTAAGAGCTATTGGACTAAGAAGCACTCCAAATTGAGTGAATCACCAAAAAGAGAACAACCACCAAAATTGAGGACCTTGTTGTAATTTTGTAATTGACAATTTACTTACTTTCATTTCTTTCAAATTTTGTAACAAAAAGGCCTTTCATTGGAAGTAAGTTGGGAGCCTCCAATAGGTCACCCTACTTCCATTTGTGTGTAATAATTTTAGGCAATTTTCCCTTAGGATTGTGAGTGTTTTGTTGGGAACCTTAAATGTGGTCATCCAAACACTCTTAGGATTCGCCTAGTTTACATTTCTTGCTTACTTTCATAGCTTATTTCCTTTACCTTCCATTGTCAAACTACCTAGATAGCTTGCCTTTTACCAATTAGTTTTTAATTTATCATTCACACCTCTTTTAGTGTTTATTTTGGCTAGTTTCAACCATAGTTTCTTTTACCTTTTGTTTTCAAACCCCCAACAAGAAAGAACCATAACTTAGGAACCAACATGAGTCTTCATTCTTCATCTAGTGTTAATGGTGAGGGTTCTACTCCTAAGGACCCCTTGTATAAGATATTAGATGAGTCAAGATCCCTTAAGTTGTGGAAAGAAAGGACTAGCAACATTAAATGCTTCAAATGTCTTGGGAGAGGTCACATTGCCTCTCAATGCCCCACAAAGAAAATCATGATCATAAGGGGTCAAGACATTTATAGTAGTCAAGAGGAGACTACTTCTTGCCTTTCTTCTAGTGGAAGTGAAGATGAGGTAAGGGGTGAAAAGTCTAGTGAGGAAGTTTACCCCCATGAAGAAGGTGACCTCTTAACGTTTCTCTCCTTTTCAAAAATCAAAAGATCGTTTACAGGTCCAATGCCTTAAATGACCTTTTGTTCAGTTAAAATATATCTTGCGAAAAAAATAAAAACAACTTAACCAAACATTTAGTTCTCAAATAACTTTGTAGGTCTGATTTCCTCATCACAATTGAGGAATACGTAGGAGCAAGGTAAATATCCTTGTTGACCACAAAAAGATAAAAAATACAAAAGGCATAAAAACATAAAAAAAGGGAAAATAAAACAAATCGAAGACATGATATTGCACACTTGGTTAAAGGTTGTCGTCCCTTGTGACGGACGCGTGGGGTGCTAATACTTTCCCCGTGTGTAAAAACAACTCTCGAACCTTTCGCAATTAAAGTTTGTAGACTACACCTTTCCTCAAATAAACGTTGGTGGCGACTCTACACGCCTTCCTCCCTTGGAAGACGCACACGTGAGCCCAACGTCACCCTCCCGCTGAAGGGTAGGTCATGACACTATACCAACAAGATACATTTACTTTTCGGTAGCCCATCACTTAAGAACTCCACAGTTAAGCCTGTTTGGCTTGGAGCAATTTTGGTATAGGTGACCTTCTGGAAAGTTTTCTAGAAATCATCCGAGTGAGGACAAAGCACGTTGAAATATTCTCATGTTTATTTGTGGGGTTAGTCATTGATCTTGGAAGCAAGAAGAGTTGATTGTCAAGGTCTCGAAAAGGCTACCTATGGAAGGTTTTGACCGGTGGAGGGTTCTGACCAACAAGGTTGTTGAGTGAAGTTCCACCGCGTGAAGTGTTATAGTGTGAGAGTCATCAAGAAGTCAACAATTAGTGGTGTTACAAATGGCATCAAAGCAAACCTTTCTCCTAGTACAGTGTGGTTTGAGGATGAACCAAGCAGAAGCTGGTAGGCATGTAACACCCTAGACGAGTCACACTAGAATGAGAGGGTCTAGAGGCTGTGCAGGTATGAGATTGTACAATTGAGGATGACTTAAAGGAATTATTTGGTATTACCTGATATAGCTCCATGTAGAGCTTGTAGACCTTGGATCTTCTTCATCAATTGAGTCCCTTGCTTCTTAAAGATCAATGGCAGCAGAATGGAGAAGGAGGAAAGGTGATTGGAGACACCACTTCAAGGAGAAAATGAGTCAAGAACAAGCTCACCACGATAGGAAGCCATGGATAAGAGCTTAAAGGTAGAAGAAGATGAGTGGAGGGAGAGGGAGAGAAGGGACACAAAATTTATGCCATAAATGAGGTCTGAACTTTGAAGTGTAATTTCTCAAATAATCAAAGTTCAAAAAATGCAAACACAAGGCCTCTATTTATAGCCATGTCACACAAAATTAGAGGGAAATTTGAATTTCTATTCAAATTTCACTTAAATTTGAATTTGAATTTGTGGAGCCAAATTTGGAGTCAAAATTTCACTAATTATAATTAGTGAATTTTAGCTATGGTTCAGCCCACTAATCCAAGATCAAGTTCAAGATTCTCCACTAAGTGTATTTAGGTGTCATAAGGCATGTAAAACATGAAGGATATGCACAAAGTGTAACTATATGATGTGGTAATGGGGTGTAGCAAGCAAATTGATTGAGGTCGTACCCGAATCAAATAAACATTAAAAATGCAGTATCTAGGAAGTGATCCTAGGTCGTCTCCCAACGAGCAATGGTCAACCAAACGTTCATAACAGATAGTAGGAAAATAGTAACGAATTGGGGGGGGGGGGGTTGTTTGCTTTTGTAAATTAAACAGCGAATAGATGTGAATTAGAAAATATCATAATTAAAACACGTTGCTTCCCCATTGATTCACAAGCAAGTCTCTTATCCTAGGTTAAGAGAGTTTATCCTTTATCAGTTCAACCACTTAATCCAACCCTAAATTAAATTACTAAGCGAAATTTAACATAAGGCATTCATTATGTGATTAAGCAACACATACACCAATTAATCATGAACGATCATTAAGCATGAACGTAACATTAAGCGCAGACACAATTAATCAAGCACTAAGCATGCATGAATTAATAGCAACAAATACAGAGTAATTTGTGAAGAGGAAAAACTGATCAGAATTTAATAGTAATAATAGAACCTCAAAGAGAGTTGTGCTTGATCCTCAAGAGAAAACAACGTTGGAGACTTAGCCTTCCATTAATCAATAGAAAACGAAATTGTAGTAGAAACGAAGAAAACTAGAATTATTCTCCAAAACGAAAAAGAAACTAAAACAAATTGAGAGTAGCACTCTAAAACTAAAATGAAAAAGAGAGAGAGGAGAGGAGAGAGAGAAGAGAGAGAAGAGGGAGAGAGAGAGAAGAGAGCCTAAACTAGAACCTTGGTGCTGTTATATAGTTTTTAGCCCCAAAGCTTACAAATCTGTTTTAAATCCAAGCCCATAAATAAAATAAAATCTAGATAAGATAAGATAAGATAAGATCTAGATGAAATAATATTTAGATGAGATCAAATCTAAATAATATCTAGATAAGATAAAATGTAGATAAGATAAATTTGGTAGAATAAAATAGTCTGCTCTCTTCAAGTCCAAGCCCAATTCTGGATTCAAGCCCAATTCTGGATTCAAGCCCAATTGCTTATAATCCTCCTGAAATTAAATTAAAAACACAAAATTAATCCAATAGGCCCAAATGATAAAATTGCATAATTAATTTGACAATTAAGGCTAATCAGTAATTAAAATGGTGACAAAAAGGGTTAAGAAATATGAGAAAATGATGACACATCACAAATGCTTACCTCCCCCTTAGGAAGGTCCAACATTTAATTGGATTGGGTTTCTCCCAATTCAATTAAATTTCTCTCTCAACACATACACATCAAATAGTTCACTTAATGCATGTGAAATTACAAAACTACCCCTAATACAAAAACTAGTCAAGGTGCCCTAAAATACAAGGGGTAAAAAATCCTACATTACTAGGGTACCCTCCCTACACTATGGAGCCCTAAATATAGGACCCAAAAATAATGAAACCCTAATCTAATATGTACAAAGATAAGTGGACTCATACTTAGCCCATGGGCCAAAACTCTACCCTAAGGCTTATGAGAACCCTAGGGCCTTCTTGAGCAACTCTGACCCAATCTTCTTGGTGTCTTCTATCCAATGCCCTTGGGGGGTAGGATTACATCATCACCTATACCAAAACAAGATGCATATACTTTTTTGTTTCCCATCATTTAAGAACTCCACAGTTAAGTATGCTTGACTTAGAGCAATAATGGGATGAGCGACCTTCTGGAAAGTTTCCTAGAAAGTGTATGAGTGAGGATAAAGCATGCTAAAATTCTCGTGTTGGTTTGCATGGACAATCATTGATCCTGAAAGCAGCCAAAGCAGATTTTTGAAGTCTTGAAAAGGGCTATCTACGGAGAGTTTTGACTAATGAGAATGTTGAGTGAAGTGTCCTAGTGTGTGAGCTGCCAAGAAGTTGACAATTAGGGGGTTACAAATGGTATCAGAGCCAACCTCTTTTCCAATACAGTGTAGTTCGAGGACGAACTAGGCAAAAGCTAGTGGGCATGTAACACCCCGACGAATCACCCCAGAAAGAGAAGGATCTAGAGGTTGTGTAGGTATGAAATTGTACAGTTAAAGATGACTTAATGAATTAATTGGTACTACCTATACCAACAAGATGCATCTACTTTTTGGTAGCCCGTCACTTAAGAACTCCATAGTTAAGCGTGTTTGGCTTGGAGCAATTTCTAGATGGGTGACCTTCTAGGAAGTTTCCCAAAAAACATGTGAGTGAAGATAAAGCACGCTGAAAAAGTCTCGTGTTTATTTGTGGGGTCAGTCATTGATCCTGGAAGCAGGCAGAGTTAATTGTCAAGGTCTTGAAAAGGCTACCTATGGAAGGTTTTGACTGGTGGAAGGTTTTGACCAACAAGGATGTTGAGTGAAGTGTCACTGTGTGAAGTGTCGTAATGTGAGAGACTTAAGAATGCATCTTGTTGGTCATAGCCACAGAGATTTGCAATGGGAGGACCCTATAACAATGATATAAAACACCAAGTTAGAGAGGTTCTAACTACAACGACCGACCTAAGAATGCCTAAGTCATCCATAGTGCTAAACCATGACGACCCTCTGTTAGTCAGAGTCTTCATAAACAACATAGAGGTACATAAATTACTTATAGATATTGGTAGCTCAATAGATATCATGTTCTGTGTATTTTTTAAGAAGATGAAAATACCTCAAATAGAATTACTGCCCTTCAACGAATACATGATAGGATTTTTAGGGCACCATATCACTCATGTTGGGTATGTTAAACTGCATGTCATATTTAGGACAACAACAATCACACAGACAATAGCTGTAAGGTTTATAATGGTAAAGATCAAGTCATCCTTATTAGACTATTGAGAAGTGTACCAATGTCGTCGCAAGTTACAGATTTTATAAAAGAGATCGTCTCCACAAGGACATGAGTTACTCAATTCCTTCATATAAAAGCAAATAGTTCAATAGTTATATACAACAAATTCAATTGAAATATCATGGGTTTAATGGAAATAACAAAAATAACAAAAGTAACAGAATAATGGAAATAACGGAAACAACGAAATTATTGTGTTGGAAATACGTAAAATTACGGAAACAATTAAAATAGTTTTCAAGAAAAACATAGGATTGGATTTCATCATTCATACCCTCAATATCCAAATAATATTAATACATATGAATCATATTATAACATTACTGATGCACACATTAAATCACCCTGAATCAATCCCTTGCATTCGAGAATCCTAAGAATATTTATTGAATATCGATTCCTCACATATGAAATAAATATCCCAGCATTACAATCATAATCTCGTGCTATTTGCAATTAAAAGATTATGCTTTATTCATAGAAATATAACATAAAGAGTAAATTCATTCAATTCAAATTCTAAGAGTACTTTCTAGTCAAACTTAAAATCTAATTTCATGAAATTAGTGATCAAATAGAATCAAGCATTACGAATAGAATGAAATCAACAATAATGAGTAAAAAATATTCATACATATATAAAATTTCAAAAGAGATACATAAGGGTTCAAAGATTACATCCAAACCTTTGGAGAAACTAGTTGATCATTGTGTAGAGCACAAGATCAATAGGAGGCGATCCGTGGTTGCAAATCTGCAGCTCAATGCCACTTTTCTCCCCTTTCTCTCACCTCTTTGTGGTGTCTTCTCCTTTTGGTCTACACTCTAGGTTTTTGCTTCCTTGTTGTGCATGGCTTTTTATAGAAAATGAGCCAAGAGGTGCCAGACCAACTTGCCCAAGCGAGCTGATTGCTTAAGGCCGAAGACATTCCACTCGCCCAAGCAAGTTGTTTCCTTAAGGTTGAAGAAACTCCACTAGCCTAGGCGAGCTGGTTGCTAGCCTGAGTGAATGATACTCTGAAATATTACAAAAATGACCCTTTAACCCTTCATCTTTGACTTGGTTTCTGGATCAGCAAACAACCATCAAAACATAAGGAATGCATGGATGAATCTTCCATATTCAAACAAAAACAATATATAAAACAACTAGAATTAAGGGAATTTTATAAGAAAACTATTACAATCAAAAGATAAGTGCTAGCATTTTAATCCCAAAAACAACTAAAATATGACACTTATCAGTCTTATAACACATCTTGGGAAGGCAGACATTTAACGCCTTAGGAGTTGTAGTCTAGATAGTTCATTTGGCAATGAAGTTCCTTAATCATAATATGCAGGTCATAACCTTGAAAGGAGATCAAAAGAATGCTCGGGGATGCTATAAAAAGGTCATTGAAGAAGATGGATGTGGAAGATATGGAGTACGAACCTAGGCTGAGAGGATGATCTAAGGTAATGTTTACAGAGTTAGATTGCAGGGATGACAATAAGAAAGAGAAATGGATATCACATTGATTTTAATTTGCAGGTTTGGTTTCATTTAACAAATACAAAAAATATAAAAAAATTACAAAAATAACATCGATTTTGTCAAAATCGATGTTGTATTATGCTATATAACATCAGTTCTTTCCAAAACCGATGTTGACATAACCAATATTGTAAGGGAAAGACCCGATGTAGAATACGATTTTCAACATTGGTTTTATAATCAATGTGAAAAATGACCTACTTTTAATTTTGGTCATTTCAACATCAATTTAAAACTGATGTCGAATGTCCTCTATAACCAATGTTAATGGCTTATTTGTTAGTAGTGTAGGGGAAAAACACACTCGTCTCAAAGTCAGAAAAGAGGATGACCAAACAACTTCCATTGGGGCCTATCTAGAAGGAAACATGAAAATAAAGTTGTCCTCGTTTTTACAGGAGAATGTTGATGTATTCACTTGGAAACCAACAAAAATGCCAGGAATAAACCCTAATTTTTTTTGTCACAAATTAGCAGGTAATCACTTTGTGAAGCTGGTATTTCAAAGGAGGAGGAAAATGACTTCACAGTTATTAGATTGAGAAGGGGGTCAAAGAATTGTTAGATGCCAGGTTCATCAGGGAAGTGAAGTATACAACATGGTTAGCTAATGTTGTACTCGTCAAAAAACAAAATGACAAATATGCATTGATTATACTGACCTAAACAAATATTGTCCTAAAGACTCATATCCACTGCTGAACATAGACAAATTAGTGGATGGATCATTTGAGTATAGGTACATGAGCTTTAGGGTACAACCAAATTTCATTGCATCTAAAGGATGAAGGAAAGACAACTTTCATGACTGAATACAACAACTATTGCTATAAAGTCATATCTTTCAGGGTTAAGAATGTAGGTGCCACATATCAATAGATGAACACAATTTTTTAGAAATAGAGAGAATGAAACCTAGAAGTGTATGTTGATGACTTGATTGTTAAAAGCAGCAGCACTCCGAAAGAACACATAGAAGACTTAAAAGAAACTAAAATATTATAATTGAATAGTTGTTCTATTACAATTTTTGTAATTAAGTAATTGAAGTTATTTTTAGTGACTTGAAACTGCTAGAAAAATAATAATGTGTAACAATTATTACAAAATTGTAAATGATCAAAGAAGTAGTTACATTTTTTTTAATTTAGGAACTTAATTAAAAAGATTTCAAATAGTTTTGTATCTATTCATGTATTAAACATTTTAATTAGGGTTAAATATTTTTTTGATACATGTAGTCTATTTTGATACACGCATATTAAAATTTTTATAAATTATAAAATTACATATTTATCTTATTCAAACGTTAAAATGTTAGTAAGTAGTATATAAATAATTAATATTATTAATATTAATAGCAGTCACGTGTAAAATAGTAAAATACTAATTGCATAACTAATTTTTAATCTATTTTATAAATATATATATATATATATATATATATATATATATATATATATATATATATATATATATATATATATATTTGAGAGTAGAATAACAATCTAGAATAATAAAAGATTTAATGATTTTTTGGGTTCAATTTATTCATGTTAATGTGTTCAATTAAGTGTTATATTTAAAAAAAATATTAAATTAGGTTCTTTATATTTAAAATTTTAACAAGTTTTTCATTTTTTAAAATATTTTCAATTTGGTGTGGTTTCATTTAAAATAAATTATGATCATATTTATTTAATTTTTTTTTGGAGTATATGGAATAAAAGGTGAGACTAAATTGAACTTATTTTGAAAAAATAAAAAATCTAATTCAACATTTTAAAGTAAAAAACTGAACCATTTTTTAAAAACATAGGACCTAATTAAATTAAACTATAGAATAATAAGAGGATGATATTGAAGACTAAGTAATTAAATCATTATAAAAAGAAGATAAAAAGTGGGATAAAAATTATTTGGCTCACGTGCATGGCAAACATCGAATGGACGCATCACGCACGGAAGATTATATAAGGAATAGCCTCAGCGACTCACTCTTCCACTCCTCAACGCTTTCTCATCGCTGATCAAACTTCAAACCCTAGCTAGGATTTCAAGGTATGTCGTACCCTTTTTGATTCTTTCGATTTTGATCTCTGTACTTCTTCTCTGTGCGTTTGCTTTGCTTGATCGTATATCATCACCAAGGCGGAATTTGATTTTTGGAATTTTAGGGTTTGATTTCGCTTTTTTCTATTTGTTTTCCTGATTTTATTTCGTTCTTGCTTTTTGACAGCAGAACTGGTAGTTTGTGTTTGTTGTTTGTTTTTTGGGTTCTTGGAGATTGTGATATTTGGTGCTGGGCACTCAACTATGCGTATGTGAACCATGTGTAGCGTAACAGTTGTTGTTAACTAGGGGTCCTTTGATTAGTTTGGTCGAAATCTAAACGATGGTCGCGATAGAACTTAAAATATTTTTTTACTCGTCGTAGTTAATAATCTTAAATTCGAGATAGATAGTACAAAAAAGAAGTTTGGTTCTGAATTGAATTTAGATTGCTCTGTTGCAAAATCTTTTTGCTGTATGGTCTACTTAGTTTGAAGAAATCAGAAGAAGACAATTCTGTGTTTAAATATGGTTTCCGTGATATTTTCTACGACGGATTTTTTTATTTTATTTTATAAATTAACTATTTGTACTCCCCCTTGAATTGGCTATTATGCTATCATGGTGGCTCGCTTTTGTTTTTTGTGCTAATTTAAATCAGTTCCTCTGTTTTCTTTTTGTGAAATGAATAAGCTGGTTTATATGTTGTCCCCTCCTGCTGAAAAGAATGGTCATTTTAGAAGCTTAGTTTGTTTCAAATTGTCTGTCATTTTGAAAATCAAACCAAGAAAACATTAATGTTTTTATTTTTTTAATTTAATGGTTGTTTCTTGGTGAGTGTGTGTGTACCAATCCTGCAAATAGCTTCTCTGCTGGCAGGGTTCCCCAGGCCCCACCTCCTTGTGCTCTAAGCAGCCCATTTGGTGTTTTCTTCTTATGGTTGTATTGTGGCATTCTCATGAAGTGGAAGGATTAAGAGCCATCCAAACGAAGGCTTAAATGATAATTATTTTTGAATGAAAAGAGTAGTTTTGTTTACCTGTCAAAATTTTATCAATTATTTTGTATCAAGTTTGATTCAAAATTGACTTTTGATCTTTTGCAAAAATCCTTTTTAGATATGGCTAATTGATTTGAAAAGGCTGCAATAATTTTTTACTTATTTATTGTTTGTACTACCTTCATTTGTTGTAATTTTAATTTAGTTTTGGATTTCTTAGACTGAGTGTGAGTATATGGCCCCCTTTTTCTGTCCTCAGAATTAGTGCTCAAGGTTTTATTCATTCTGTTTTGGAGACTGAGTAATGGGCAGTATTAAATGCATTTATATTGGTTCACAAATTGCACCGAAAAGTAAGAAGCCTGAAATTTGTGTTTTAAATTTAGGTACACTTAACGATGGCTTCAAAACGCATTACTAAGGAGTTGAAGGATCTGCAGCAGGACCCTCCTGTTTCCTGCAGTGCTGGTTTGTTTGCCTGACATTATCTTTATTATTTAATTTCCTCTTTGTCTCTCACTCTATTGTGTGTATGTGTGCCTGCATAATACATTTGCAAGCAAAATAGATTAATATTTCTATTTCTGGAGCAGTCTACTTTCTCATGAGTACAAATGCTTTTCTTATATTCTCTTTGGACTTCTTATCGTAATCTTTTATTTCTTTTAACATATTTGTCATTTTGTAATATAAATTGTGGCTATTAAACTTGCCATACAGTTCTCTCAACTGATTTGGAGTGCGGTTTATTTATTGGCGTAAAACAGTTATGGTGCCGATATAATGCCATGGCATGGTGTCTTTTATGCTTGCCGCCAAACTGTGTTTTATGGCACTGTGTGCCATTTCTGCCACAGTGGACCTTTTTTTTTAAAATTGTCCTCTTACGACAAAGGGGTTTTCTCCTCATCTCACACAAACCTGCCAAGCTACACCAATACTAACTCTGATGACCTTCATGACCACCACCCTTGCTAGTAGTGACCTGAATTATGGCTGCTGGAGCTCTGGCAGCCATTTTCTGACTACTATTTCTGGCTGCCACCACTAATGTTTTCTTTTTTCTTCTTCCTTTCATCTTTCTTCTGCTCTGCTTGTTCTTTGTCTGTCAGTCTCTGTCTTCATCTGCCGTTTTTTTTTCTATTCTTGTTCTCTGTCACTTGGAATTTTCTTTTTCTTATTCTCTGTTATTTGCTTTGTTCCCCTGTTCCTTCAGTGTTTCTGCAACATTTATTCATTGGGTCACTTCAACATCTTGTTATGCATGCTTGTTCTGTTCTGTTATTTGCTTAATTTTCTGTTCTCTGTTATTTTTAATACAATTTGTTTTCTGCTTAAGTTTTTATTTCCCCAGAATTTCAGTCCATATTCTCTGTTTTCTAACTTTCTCTATATGTTGCTACCAATCCTCCTCACTTCTAGGACAACGTCAAGCCAAAATGAAAGTCAAGTATATTCCGTTTTTAATTTATTTGTGCTATATTTATGCTTTTGCCATAAGCTGCCACACCGTCTGCCATGTGTATGGCATATTTTTGGCTGACTTCCTAAGCTGCCATCCACCATTATACGTGGACAATATGAAAAAATGGTCTTTTGAGAACATTGTGATTTGTTTGAATTGAAGATATGATAGTTACGTAAAGTTGCAGGTCATTCGTGTTTGGCGTGTACACCATTTTTTCATGGATGGTATGGAAATGCAAGAACTGTAGGAGAAACTGTGGGTAACACAGTTGCTAATGATAACATATGTGGATTCGATTTTAATTAAGAGAAAGAAAAGGAAACTTACTCCAATCTCACTTCTATTTTGCATTACACAAAATCGTTCCTATTTATAAAACCCACACAAACCCCTCCTATTCTATTAATATAAATAAAATACTCTTAATTGTAACATATTTATAAAAATAGAAGTTTCTAGTTGTAATGTTTAACATATAGAAGGGGTTTGTATCTATGTTATCAAGAGCAAAATATAGTGCTGCTAGAGTGATGGAGCAGAGCAGAGCAGCCAAAGGTCGCGATCTGGACATTGTAGTGTCATTGTGACCACTACGGTGTCACATATAATTTGGCTGTGACAGTGAAGTCTACCTAGAATCTGGAAAATGCTCTAAAATCTTATGTGTTTAGTGTTAAATTGCAGGGTGTTTTCATTTTATTTAAAAGAACAAATTGTTCCTGAGTTTTTTAGCCTGAATCTGCACAACCCAATCCTTTTTTCCTTTGTTTTCCTCCTGTCACTCTGTTTTTCCACTCATTAGACAGCAGCTCCTAAACATACTTTCCATGTCCTCTTTTTCTCAGTTTTGTTGTTTCTAAATTCATGTTCAATTCTTTTTTCCCTTTTGTTGTTTTCTTTTGTTCATTTTTTTGTGCTATTTTTTTTTGGAAAAAAAACTGCTATGCTTTTTGTCCTTTGTTCAAATTTTGTGGTTTGTTAATTTTTATTGTTAATTTCAATTATTTTGAATTGAGTAATTTTTTTATTTTTCAGAATATACATGTATCTAGTATTAATTATTTATTTAATATGTCTAATGTGTGTATATGCACCACTATTTGGGATTTTGATAATTATAATGAGACAATCTTTAATTGGGATATTTTTGTCAATTTTTTATACAAAGTAAAGATTTTGTAAAATAGGTGGGCAAATGCCTAACTATTAGAGAAGGGTACTATTACTGAATAAGGATTAGATGGAAAATGCCTAATATGTCTTGGTTGAGAGTAGCAGAAGCTATATGTAGATAGGTTATGATGTTTTGATAAACGGTTCATGTAGGCCCAACAACTAAGTAGGGTTTGTTTAGTTACATATAAAAATGGAAAACAATATGTAATATTGAATATTACCTTGTAGTTATGTATCTATGGGAAGCTTATCATGAATCTTATGTATTCCATTCTTGAGTAGGCCCTGTTGGTGATGACATGTTTCATTGGCAAGCTACAATTATGGGTCCAACTGACAGTCCTTATGCTGGTGGTGTATTCCTGGTGACCATTCACTTCCCACCAGATTATCCATTTAAGCCACCAAAGGTAACTAACTAGGCCTAAAGCTTCTTGATGGATTCAAGTACTTGCTATGCGTGTTACTTTATAAGCAATTTCTTATAGGATATTGAAATCAATATATATATATATATATATTTGCGGAGTGAAATACCTGTCCTTTTTCTTTGAAATTGAATTGTTTGTTTTGCACTTTTTCTTTTGGCTAAATATTCTTCTGTAGTTGGCATGGCATGACATTGGGTTCAACCATTTTTTGCTTTCAGAATATAATATTGAGACATCTCTGATTAATAATGCTTTCATTCGTAAACTACAATGAAAACAAAAGCCTTCCTATATTGACATGTACTCAACGAGATATTTGAATCTGTAGGTGCAAAGTGATGAAGTACCCCATTGTCAGTTTTGTATTAGCATCTTCGTGAAGCATTTATGGTCCACTGTCTTATATTTCTTATTTACAATGTTTTGCTTTTGACCTTTTCTCTGATTTCACTGAATCTGTTTTCCCTTATATTGAGACCCAAAGTATTTTTTGTGCATATGTTATCTTTGGTTGAATATGTCGGTAGTTTAGGTTTGGGCAATGTATTTATAATGTGGCTTTTGTAGGTTTCCTTCCGAACCAAGGTATTTCACCCTAACATAAACAGCAATGGAAGTATCTGTCTGGACATTCTGAAAGAGCAGTGGAGTCCTGCCCTTACAGTTTCCAAGGTATTAGGCTTTATACGTGTCATTTTCCTTGCCTAACTTCACCAATTTGTTTTCTTGATGATTTAATGCATCAGTAGATCCTTGAACTTTTTAGGAATTTTTAATTAGGTCCCTAAACTAAAAAATTGTAATCAGGTCCTTGATCTCGTAAAATTTCTGGAGTTAGTTTATGGCAGTTTGAAACAACCAATAAGTAACAATTTGTTGTGGTTTTACTAACTCCAAGGACTCCATTACAAAAATTATAGGAAGATCTCAATTACAAATTTTATTAGTTTAGGGACCTAAATTAAAATTTCTAAAAAGTTCAGGATCTACTTTAATTAACCTGTTTTGATAAAAATCTTAAGGAAATAATAGCTATTCTTGTTGAAGTTTTGAATTTAACATCTAAAGAAAATGTGAAAGCTGTGGATTAGAGCCGATATTTATTCAAGTATTCAGACTTAATTACTTAATTATTAATGCAATTTGTTGTAGGTGCTACTTTCAATTTGCTCCCTGCTGACAGATCCCAACCCGGATGATCCTTTGGTGCCTGATATTGCTCACATGTACAAGACTGACAGAGACAAGTACGAGAGCACTGCCCGTTCTTGGACTCAGAAATACGCCATGAGCTAGAAGAAAATATCTTTATTGTTCTGGTGACAGCTTATGTGCGCAAAACAAGTTGTTTGGGGATATGTCAGTATATAATATACATATACAAGTAGTTCTGCTTTGATACTTTATAATAATTAAAACCCTGGATTTTTTTTTTCGATTTGATCGCTTTTTTTTTTCTTTTAGAATCGTTTGTTTTGTTTACTAATGTTGATAGAATTGGTCGGGTCATGGCAAAGGG
Organism: Glycine max; assembly: GCF_000004515.6. Classification (NCBI taxonomy): domain Eukaryota; kingdom Viridiplantae; phylum Streptophyta; class Magnoliopsida; order Fabales; family Fabaceae; genus Glycine; species Glycine max. Next base: position 19,984,832 of record NC_038246.2, on the reverse strand, counting down.
AATAATTCATGGTTCATTCATTACAATGGATTCTTATAATTTTAAAACTTGATTAAGTCCTCTAAGTTAATCAATGAAATTTTACTAAATCTTATTAAAATGGATTCTTTTATGTGAAAAGTGACATTCTCTAGAAATTTCTCTTTAATCTCCCAACTTTTTGGGACAAAGTTTTTTGAATTGCAGGTATTTACCAATTATATCGTGAAGGTTCATGCTATTCTCAGTTTTCATTTAGCTCCACTCTTTCAACTCTTATTTTTTGGTTTTATTGATATTTCCAAAATATCCTCTCACCTTTGCATTTCTTATTTTGTAGATTTTTCGAAAACTGTAATTAGTTTTCATTACAAAATTAGATTTTGTTTACATTGTAGAAAGTAGTTTTCATAAAATTATTATTTTATTATGTTTCTGTTTATATATATATATATATATATATATATATATATATGAGATTTTGAAGAGTAGGAATAGTTTGTATTGGTTTTGCAGAGTTATTCGGTTCATTGGTCAAGTAATATCATTACGAATCTACAAAATATCACTAATGGGTGTGGCCTAGGGTTGGAAATGGGTAGGGTTGGATGGGGTTCTACAAAATCTGTTCTGATTTATATTTTTATAGTTTAAGCCTGAGTCTGGTATTTGTCACGAGCCTACAGGACCCTCCCTGTCTTTGTAAAAGTTTCATCAGATCAACTAATCCATTTAAAGGTTTCTTTTATATTAAGAAATGTAAAGAAATAATTTTTTAAATAAAATCAAAGATTTCCTTTAAAAATAATAAGACAACTTTAAATCATAAGATATGGACAAAATTTGTCTATAAATATTATATGTAACATGTTATCAATGTTTTAAGTCTCACCAAAAGAAAAGAGTATATATTTAACTTAAAAAATTTGTTAAAAAGTTTGAGCTTAATCTTTTTGTTAGATTAGTTGGATTAAGTCAGGCTTTAAACATGTCGAATCATAGGTCCCCACGGACAATTCAACCAACTTTCATCCCTAATCTCTGACTTATAACTTTTAAAAAAAGATTAAATAATTAATGACTTATAACTTCAACTCACCAAATAATATATAAATAACGGAAAATGTTACTAATAAACCTATGGGGGTGTGCTAGTATGTTACTTCTCCAAACTAAATTGTTTTACCAAAATATTTTTTAGAGCTCATCATCACTAATTAAATAAATGTGCAGCAAAGCAATAAAATAACATAAACTCGATGATAGTTCAGAAAACATAATGAACAATATATGTAACATTTAACCGAACTGCCTAAAAAAAACAGTACTTAACCAAACAAATCATTCTCTAAAAAAAAACCAAACAAATCATGAAAAATTCAACAAGTAAACAATTTAACCTGACAATTCTGTAGAAAAAAAAAAGCTTAGTTATCAATTTGGTCCTCAAATTATTTTAAATTATTCAATTTGATTTTCAAATTTTTAAAATATTCAATTTGGTCCTTAAGTTCTTAAAATAAATCAATTTGACCTCTAAAATTTTAAAAGGTTCAATTTGATCATCAAATTCTGAAAAATGAATCAATTTGATCCTCAAATGGATCATTTAAAATACTTTAAAGATCAAATTGATTTATTTTTAAAAATTTGGGATAATTAAGAAGAAAAATAAACTTAACCTGTCAATTAAATTCAACCTAACTCATCATTGACCAAATTGGGTTGGTGGTTTATGTGGGTTGAAGGATTGAATTACACAACTCAATTAAGCCTGTTTTTGTGAGTTAATGGGTTGACGTGCTCAATTTAACCCATTTTAACATTCCTAAATCCTAATTACACACATTTAAACTGTTTTTTTTTTATTCTTTATTCAATTTCTCCGTGGAGATCTTTGATTTTTGTATCCTATGGAATTCCATTAGCATTTTATAAAATTGTTGAGGACTTGGTTATAAGATTTTAAATTTATAAGGACTTAATTTAAAAAAGTAAACTAAGAATTTAATTTAAAGTTTAACAAAATTTTAAAGACTTATGATTTATAGATTAATTTAATATTAATCCATTTTTAATCTTTGATTATTTGACCAGTATTATGCATAAAGAGTGTTTAAGGGTGGGTTTAATTGATTGTCTTTTGAAAAAAAAAAAAAGAACTGTTGTCATTGAAACATATGTTTTAACAAAAAATAATAATTAAGTGTTTTTTAATACACATTTTTAATTTATTACTTTTATGTACTACTTGGATTCGGCCAGCCCATTTGGTGGTCGGCCGAGTAGTCTACTCAGAATCTGATAGATATAATTAAGGTAAGAGAGAGACTTTATCTTTTATCAAAAAGATAAACATAAACCCTAAAATTGGGAATTATCTATTATTAGAGGAAAAATAAGATAAAATTATATCATTTCCTATTTACATTATATTAGAAGAGAAATTGAGATCTTATCATCCAATTTTCCCTCAATAAAAAGGGATCATCAAGATTTAGGTAAACCAATTTCATTCCAACCTATATTCTAATACTTGCATACCTTTAAGCCTCTAACTTGAGCGTTAGGGTGTCTTCGCACGTACACACCACTGTCAATATTCGGCAGGACAAAGACGAATCATTTTACGACTTCATGGAGTTGTTCTCATCAATCTCATTTCAAATCCGGGACTTAAGCCTATAAGTAGCACTTACTTCGATGATCATGGCTTTGAAGTCTGGTCCCTTCTCGTGTAGTCTATGCGAGAATCTGTCTGCGACTTTTGGCGAGTAATAACGACTGTCGAACCGTTCCAAAACAAATATAACTATGAAATTCTACAGTACAAGATTAACCCAGGTCGACTCATAGATACAATTCAATTTGGTTCCTACTTCAATTCACTTATAAACAGCAGGGGGAATTTCAACGAATAGTTTGTAGGCAATGTAAAGGAATGCGAAAATACAAAAACAAAAATGCAGAAACAAAACAAAGTTTTTGGAAACTCAATAACATAATAGAAATCAGGTTTAATAGCATCAATCCAAATCACCAAACTAATGTAAAACAAATTATCACAAAAATGATGTTCAGATTGTGAAAGTCCAATCAATGTCATTAGAGATAGTTCAATCAAATTAATCCCTAAATTCATTGAGATCGTAAATTAGGTTAGAATATCATCCAAACAATTTGTGATTAAATTTTGAAATTAGGAAATGAATCCATAACCTAATTCGTTTTCAATCCTAAGCATATTCATAATCATGAAAATCACAAATACGATTGAAGAAAAAGATGAACATTCACACATAATTGAAATACTAAACCGGAACTCAAATTTATCCTTGTTGGAGTGGATCCTTAGATTGAATGAGGGTTTAGCCTTCCATGATCATCACCAATGGGAGAGCCACGAAATTTGTGGAAGATAAAGGAAGAAGAGAAGTGAAAAGAGGAAGAAGAATGATGAACAATCGAGAGAAAAAGAGAGAAAAGAGACTACCATTCTTAAATCTATTTTTTTTTGTACAAAATGAAGTAACTAACTAACTAATTAACTAACTCCACTAATATATATAGTTACTACTCAGAGGAAAGGGATGGGCCTTGATTAGGTCCATTTAATCTACCTAATTAATTAATTACACAAAGCAAAGACCAAATTCGTAGTCCAATTATTCAAGTGCAGAGGTTATGACTTCCAAGCCCAATTTGACCCTTGAAATGGTAGAATTGGCCCAAGCTTATTTCTGACAAAATTGAATTTCTTTTTCTTAGCTTTCTAGGGACTACTCATATGCTCCATTTGGAGTTCTATAGTATCCTATAGTCCCTGCACAAGGCAGATAGATCAAGTAAGCACAAAATCCGAAAATAAGCAACAAGTACTAATTAAGCTAAATCATTTGCCTAAGACCAAAACTGTATTAAGGTGAGAAAATAAGAGTCAAAGAGAGGTCAATTTAGCTAAGATGGATAGAAAAATACTAAACTACAAATGCTCAATCAACGAGTTAAGAGAAAGGGCTGTCGATTTCATTTAGATGGAGGAGAAGACAAAGTTTAAAGCGAAGGTGCGTGGGGAACCCTCCAACAAAGCGGGAGACGAAGATTGAGAGCGGTCGCAACCAAGGGAAATCTAGAGTAGACAAACCACCTTGATCTAAATTCATCTTCTACACCCCCTGGTGGAGAGTTAGGGTTGAGTGCTGGAGAGCATGCAATGTAGAGTTGATCCAACTATTGGCTAAGAATCGACCTCCACCAGGAGAAAATTGTTGGATCGAGATGGAATCTAAAAGGAAGATTTGGGGGGGGGGGGGGGGGGGGAGCGGTTGAATAGATTCTTTCAAAATCTTTACCAATTCATTCTTAAACACATTAAAAACACCCCATTAAATCAATCAATTTTTTTTCAAAAGATCATCATAAACCAAAAACTTCAATGATTATAACATGTTTAAAAACATAATCTATTATGATGGCCCTTGAGATTAATTCCAATACCAAAATGAATTCAAGACTCAAAGTTTGGAAAATAAAAGAATCACACAAGAGTTTATATTGATTTAGTCCAATTCGGACCCACATCCAGTTGTTCTAAGTCCTCTTAGAACTTCCACTATATAGAGAAAACAAGTACAAACACTATGCGCACACAGTTTTCTAATATAAACCAAATCTTTCTCTTGAACCCTACAAGAAAAAAGTCAGAATTGAAACTCTATCAATTCTTTAACCCTTTTGGTAACTCTTACCAAGAAACACAATCTAAAAGAATGAAAGATAAAGGATTGAATACACCTAAAATGTGTAGATCTTCAATCTTCAATTTTTCTTCACAAGATGATCAATCCATGATGGTATAATGAATGATTCTTTAATCAACTTTAATCTTCAGACTAAATGCAGTGAAATTCTTTTAGAAGACTCTTTTGAAAATGTTTTCTTTAAAATTGAGTGTATCAAGAGTTTCTAATAAAGAAGACATATGAGGGTATTTATTAATTTTGATAGTTAAAGCATATCTAATTGATTATGAAACTAGGTAATCGATTAATTCGTCAAAATCTCCTTTGATATGCATTTCTAGAAACTGGTTAATCGATTATCAAAAGGTAATTGATTATCATGTGTGGTAATCGGTTATAGAATCACACAAAGAGGTTCTCTTTGTTTCCAGGTGTTGGATAATTGATTACCTCATTTGAGAATCAATTGTCCTAAGCTACAAACCTTTCCTTGTTTAGAAATTGACTTGGGCATTTGATTACCAAATTAGACAATCGATTAGTTCAGTGCTTCTAGCCAAATTTCAAGTAGAAGTAAGTTCTTAAGAAACTTATAGAATAAGAACACTTCATTCACTTCATATTTGATCAATCACTAAGCATAAAACAGACTTATACTATATCAAACACATGCCTAGTCTAAAGCATTCAATACAAATGCCTCATCTATTAAACATGGTAGCCATTGCAATATTATCAAACCAAAACTAAAAATTGGGGCTTCAAGATAGAGAAATTGTATTAATAATTAAGTAATTAAGAAATTGTATTAACATAAACAAATTGAAGTATTGTTCTTATCGCGGAGGTGTTGGTCACAACATTGAAGAATGCACTACCTTTAAGGATAAGATAGAGAAATTGATCCATAAGGGACATCTTTTGAGATTCATCAAGGTTGAAGACCCTTTGCGTGACCAGGATTACGAAAGGGAGTGAGATAGGAGCCAGGAACACTGCTGGACTTGCGAGACAACAAAGGCATAATTTCAGGATGAGAATTCACCACTCGAAACTCGACTTCGAGGTGTGATCAACACAATAGTTGGAGGATTCATAGGAGGGGAATATCACACTCAACACGTAAGCACAATGATTATAGCCTTAAGTTTATCAACTTGAAGCTAAAAAGAGGGTTACAAGGAGCCTGCCCCCCCCCCCCCCCATTACTTTCACAGACGATGATTTTGAGGGGATAAAGTGATGTCATAATGAACCCATGGTAGTAAACATAGAAGTTTCCAACTTCTTTGTGAGCAAAGTTTTGCATGATAATGGGAGCTCAAACAACGTTTTGTATTGGTTTGCATTCAAATAGTTAGGCATATCAGAAAGCCAGATTGAGCAGTTCACGAAGCAACACATAGGTTTTGTGGGAGAGACAACCGACACGATGGGACATGTTACTATGTAAACCACTTTCGGATATGAGAAATGGTCAAAGTACATCATGATCAAGTACCTCTTAGTTGATGTCTTAACCTCTTATAACATATTGATAGGGCGTCCTTTGCTTAATGAGTTAGGAGTTATCATTTCAACTCTTCATTTGACTATGAAATTCTCGAGTGAAAGTAGGAAGATCACCATTAGGAAAGATATTTATCAACCAACTCAATAGGAATATGGAAGTATATGTAGATGACTTAGTGGTAAAAAGTACAAACACTACCTCTCACATAGAAGACTTAGTAGAAATGTTCACACATATATGAAAATACAACATGACATTAAACTCCAAGAAATGCATATTTGGGGTACAAGGAGGAAAATTCCTTGGCTTCATTCTTACCCACAAAGGAATTGAAGCCAACTCAGAAAAGTGTGTGACTATCATTGAGATAAGAATTCCAAACACTTTGAAGGAGGTACAAAGACTCATTGGGAGACTAGTAGCATTATCCAAATTTTTGCTAAACACGACCAAACCAATTTTCAAGTTATTGAAGAAACAGGAAGGAACATAGTGGAATGAGGAATGTGAAGCTAACTTCCTAAAGCTCAAAGAATTCCTTGCTTCACCACTCATCCTCACCAGACCTCTACCAGGTATGAATCTAATCCTATACTTAGTAGTATCAGAACATGCTATAAGCTCTATAATCGTAGTATAGGAAGAAAAAAAAATCAAAATCTAGGTTACCATGTCAGTCGAGTCCTCAAAGATGCAAAGACTCGATATCAGATGATTGGAAAACTCGCTCTAGCTTTAATAACTTCAGCTAGAAGACTAAGGTCATATTTCCACAACCATCAAATAGTGGTCCAAACCAACCACCTTATCCGAAGAGTCCTGAAGAAACCAGAACTCGTTGGTTGAATGATATCTTGGTCAATCAAATTGTTAAAATTTGGGATTGAATACAAACCAAGGGGGCCAATGAAAGCTCAATGCCTAGGAGACTTCCTTGTCAAATTGACAACCACTACTAAAGCTGAATCACTATGATTGAATTAGATGGTTTGTAAAACACAAAGGCTATACAGTTGGAGTTATTATAGAAAGTCTAGATGAAGTAATCCTAGAGCAATCTCTACGGTTCGAGTTTTAGACAACAAACAATCAGGTCGAGTACAAAGCTTTCTTAGCTAGTATGAGATTAGCAAAAAAAAGTAAGAGGAAAGCACTTGAAGTGCTGGAGCGACTCTAAATTTGGCATTGGACAATTGAATGAGGGGTTTTAGACTAAAGATCCTCAGATGACATGGTACCATTACATAGCTACTCAACTTAATGAAGCATTTACCAAGTTTTAGCTCAAACATATCGTAAGAGAAAACAATGAGCAAGTCGACTTGTTATCGAAACTCTCCATCTCGTAGAAGAAAGGCCAATACATAACATTCATCCAGGAAACAATCTTGGAACCAAGTATTTAAAAAGTGGTGGCAAGTGTAAATTTTGTCGACCGAGAATGATGACTGAGATCTGGGATTTCTTGGAAAAAGGCTCCTTACCGAAGAATTGTATAGCATAGTGGCCCCATGTCCCTTTGCCTCTTGAGGAGTAGATATTATAGACAGGTGAAGGGAGTTTATGGTTTTTTTATAGCTTTTGATACCATAGTTAGGGTCTGGGAACACAATTATGGGGATGTATGTTTGTTCCTGTTGCATGTTGGTTTTCAAGGAGAAACTAATGGGATGTGATATATTTGTTATTGATGAATATAACTATGAATAGTGTTGTTGTTTTATCAATTGGAATTTTTGGGAAAAGTCTTAATTAAAGAGGAGACTCCTCCCAAAATTTTATATATGTCCTCTTTATTATTTCTTTTATTAACTTTTAAATGGGCTTAAGGGTTTGTTGCTTGTATACTATAGTTCTTCTCTTTAATTTAGAATTTCCCCTAAAACATCAATCTCATTATATTACGAATTATTATTACATGTGATTTATGTTGTCCGAAGACCAGGGAAATGCAAATCCCAGACATGAGTTTATATTCATATATGTGGAATGCGATTGCTAGTGATGTTAATGACATGGAGATGAGATGATGTTGATGTTGATGATGACATTGAGATGAGATGATATTGATGTTGATGATGGCACTGAGATGAAATGATGTTGATGCTGTCATTGAGATGAATGCATGTTGTGTATGCACATTGGGGGGGGGGGGGTATAGTGACCTTGTTTGAATATCCTCGAAGAGGGAACGAGATTGGTTTAAAAATTATAAGTGTCCCTAGAGAGGCAAGGAGATTGTTTTAAATTTTTAACTATACAAGGTTAGTGTATTGTTGGAGCCCATGCTTGATACTGCATAATTGGGTGAAAATAGTATAAACTTGTCAGTAAGTACCTGTGGCTCTTCATGAGGAAAAATCCTGGTACTTGGAAGGTATTTCGTTTGGTTTGGAACTTCCTCTAGACTCATGTTGATCAACATGGCGGGTAGTGGCCTATGCATGACGTGACCTCGACAGTTGCTGCCAAGTTTTCCTAAGTGAGAGTGTCATGAGGAAACGCTTAGGCTATTTTCTTTCGAATGGTACCACATTGCATTTGAGAGTTGAGTCAGGTGCATGCATCATTCTGAGCATAATTGATTTGAATTGTTGAAATGTTGATGACTAGTTTGTTGTGTTTTCTTTCTAATCATTGTCATCTGATATTCATTAATCTTCTACTATAAACTCACTCTTGCATTTTGTACCGTATGGTTGGTGCCTGTGATGATCTCGAACTTTCGTTCGTGGGAGCAACTGAGCAGCAGTAGGTGTCTTTGGAAGGAGTTCTTTTGTTGGAGCCACCAAGTCGACATGATAACGTTGGAGTTTCTTTTGGGAGAGTTGTGTTTTGTTAACAAACTCTTCCCTAGTAGGTTCCTTGATATTTTGATTGGGCATGCAAATTCCAGGTTTAGATACATGTAAAAATTGAATTATACCTTGACATGTGAACGATGTATAGTGGTTATATATATATATATATATATATATATATATATATATATATATATATATATATATATATATATATATATGTATGTATGTATGTATGTATGTGTATGTGTGTGTGTGTGTGTGTGTGTGTGTGTGTGTGTTACCTGGTGAACCTATATTGCGGAAAATTTACCACCATTTTCGTAATCAAATTAGCAGAACTTTCACTTATAATTGGAATTTTGTGTTTTAGAGTAGTGATATCATAGCGACGAGATGAGTCATTACAATTCTTATGCGTTGAGGCGCATCTCTTCAAGTTCTTGTAGTTGTACCTTCCTCTTCTCTATTCCCCAACAATCAAAGACTTCTACCTCCCGCATGTTCTATAATGACATTTCATGTCATCTCAAATAACTTAAAACATAATGAATTTGATTCAAAACAAGGCCTAAAGTATACTAACGTATCAAATAAACATCTCAAATTGCATATGAAAATACGATAAATTTGATGTTTATCAGGTAATTGAAAGAAAGAACAGATCTTTAGAAGAAATGGCTAGAACCAAGCTTAATGATGATTCAACCCCTAAGCACTTATGGGCTGAAGCAGTGAATACTACATGTTATCTTAAAAACATAATTTACATAAGACCTATCCTTAAAAAGACTCTATATGAATTGTGGAAGGGATGAAAATCCAACATATCATATTTTCATCCATTTGGATGCAAATATTTTATTCTCACCACAAAGGATAACTTGGGAATAATTGATTCAAAAAGTGATAATGGGATATTTCTTGGATACTCTAAAAATTCAAAGGCATTCAGAGTTTATAACTCAGGAACCTTGGTAGTTGAAGAAACTATTCATATAAGATTTGACGAAAATAAGTCTGACAAAGATTTATTAGAGCTACACGATTTGCAGATTTAAGACTCGATGGTAACTCTATAGCAAGTAGCTTGTAAAGAAAGAATCCAGAGGTAGAAGTGTCCACTCAACAAGAAGTTCAAGAAGAGTTAAGAGAACCTACTAGATGCATCATGAGAAGAAATCATCTAGAAAGTCAAATGATTGATGATCTAGCATATCATGTTCAAACATGATCATCACTTAGAACACAAGGGCACACTACACTGATTTCTAATATGAAACGCAAACACATTGATGAGGCAATACAAGATGACAATTGGGTTAAAGCAATGCAAGACGATCTTGATCAATTTCAGAAGAATGATGGCTGGTAGTTAGTTGAATTGCCAAAAGGAAAGAAAGTTGTTGAAGCAAAATGGTCTTTCGCAACAAACTAGATGGAAATGGTAAGGTTGTGAGAAACAAAGCAAGGTTAGTTGCTAAAGGATACTCACAATGAGAAGGTATAGACTACAAAGAAAATTATGTACCTATAGCTCGTTTAGAGGCAATATGCATCTTACTTTCATTTGCAACTTTTAGCAATATGAAGCTATATCAATTAGACGTAAAAAACACATCTCTAAATGGCTTAATTCAAGAGGAAGTTTATGTTGAACAACCTCCAAGGTTTGAAAGTGAAACCCTTCCTCAACATGTTTTTAAGCTCAACAAAACCCTATATGGACTTAAGCAAGCTCCTAGAACTTGGTACAAAAAATTAAGTCAATTTCCATTCAAAAATGGCTTTGAGCAAGGAAAGGTTGACATAACACTCTTTCGCTAAAACTATGATTCTCAGTTTTTATTAGTGCAAGTATATGTGGACAATATCATTTTTGGTGCTACTAATAAAATGCTTTGTTAAGATTTTTCTAAATTGATGTAGACATAATTTGAAATGAGCATGATGGGAGAGCTGAAATTCTTTCTTGGATTACAAATAAAAGAAACACCCAAAGGCATCTACATTCATCAAACCAAGTATTGAAAGAATTACTCAAGAAATTCAACATGAATGATGCAAAAGAAATGAAGACTACACAATGCACCCCACGACATACCATGGATTGGACAAGGAATCAACAAAGGTGGAAGGGACTCAGTATAGAGCAATGATTGACTCATTGCCTTATGTCACTGGGTTTAGGCCTGATACTATGTTTAGTGTTTCTCTATGTGTAGGGTTTCAAAAAGAACCAAGGGAAGTTCACCTATTTGCAATTAAACACATTTTTAGCTATCTAATTCAAACTTCTAATCTTGGTCTTATGTTCAAAAGAAGTGAAAGTTTCAGACTTACAAGCTACTATGATCCTGACTATGTTGGTGATAAAGTTAAAAGGAAAAGCAAAAGTCAAAGCCGCCACTTTATTGGTGGCAACTTAGTAACATGGTTATGCAAGAAGCAAGGGTCAACTGCATTGTTCACTACTGAAGCCGAATATATGTCAGTAACAAGTTGTGCTTAACTACACTAGATAAAGAATAAGCTTGAAGACTACAATATTTATGAGAGCAAAATTCCCATCTATTGTAACAATAAAGCTCCTGTTAGTCTATAAAAAAATCCAACATTGCATTCTAAAGCTAAACATATAGAAATTAAAAACAATTTCATAAGAGATTATGTTCAGAATAAGACAGTGGACTTACAGTTCATACCCACTGATGATCAACTTGCTGACATCTTTACAAAATCATTAACTAAAGACAGGTTAATTTTGTTAAGAAGTCAACTTGGAATGATCTCTGTTAATGAATGATTTAATCTCTATATGTTGTCCACTATTACATCCAATGATTTAATCTCAATATATGGATGACATATCAAGCACTTATTATTATTATTATTATTATTATTATTATTATTATTATTATTATTATTATTATTATTATTATTATTATTATTATTATTATTATTATTATTATTATTGTTATTATTATTATTATTATTATTATATAAAATGCAACGTTTTCATATTGAAAAGTTGTAACGCTTTTTGCCGAGTCAGTTTTGGAAAGCAAGCTTAATGATTGCTTTTGATAAAGCCTACTATAAAACCTTAAAACATCAAAACTCTTGGTATTACTCACTACTCTAAATCACTTCATCTTCCTTTTCTAAAATTCAAGCCCTAACTCTCAAACTCTTTGCAATGGCCACCTCTAACTCACCTACTATCGAGATTATCCTAACCTTGGAGATCTCCACCATTCACATAGACAATGAAGCCTCTATTCATGTAGAACACTTTTTCAAAATTTAGGAACTCAAAAAAGTGGGTCTAAACCTCAATGAGACTTTATTATTCTATGGTGCCAAACATTTCATTATAAAGTTGCAAACTATATACCATGAACTCATTAGAACTTTTTGGAGGAATGTTGAGTTTGTCAACAAGAAGACGATAACATCCAGGTTTTGGAAGTCAAAGTTGTGCTATCCAGTGACATTATAGCCAAGGCAACAAGGTGCCCATGTGAAGGCAGAACCTACTAGGAGGGATGGGAGAAGAACTATGATTCCCATGTTACAAGGGCACTCTACCAAAAAAGTGATGAAAAAGCAAGAGATCAGAAGACTATTGTATATAATCTTATGTGCGAGAAGGCAAACATTTGGGCCAACATTCTGAATAAAAGTGTTCTCCACAAAGCAGGGTCTAAAACAACTCTATCAGACCTCTAGAAGTTTGTTCTTTTTCACTTGATGGAGAATCTCACCTTTGACCTACCACACACCATCTACATCAACATATTGAGAAACCTGAAGGGATTAGGTGGTCTAGACAACATCTATTACACTACTCTCATCAACACGATGTTACGGGATCAAGGTGTGTATCACGTTTTCAACAAGATAGACGAAGACTCTAAGCACACCTTAATAAATAAGGGTTTAGTTGTTGCTAAACAACAAAAATTTAGAAAGACTAAGTTAAAACCAATGAAGGTTGCTTTAGAACAAAGCCATAAGGAGGATCTTTTGGTGGATTTGGACACCATCAACAAGAGGAAGCTGAAGAGGCTAGCCAAAACCATTGCTGATGAAAATCAAGGTCTGAATAGCTTCAGTATCTCCAAAAAGATAAGAAGATTTTGGTTGAGCAATAGAAGAGATAAAAGACAAGGAAGCAATCCCAAAATGAAGAAGAGGAGGAAGAGTTACTTGCCAGGGAACATAGGACAAAGAAAAGACATTATCTATCTACTGCATCCACCCCTATGCGTCCAACAGCTGCAACCTCAGTCCCACAAAGGTTGAAAGACATAAGTGAGACTGATGAAGGATGAAGGCCTAGTACAAGTAGCCCTTTAGAAGAGGAAAGCAACTTCCCTAGTTGCTCCTACCCCAAAAAGGGCTAAGAAAGTCCTACCAGCCTCTAAACTAGGGGTATTTGTCATCCCCTCTATGATACCAAGATGTATCAAGACGAGGGCAACAAAAGCCAACCCCAAGATTAGTGATGTAACACCCTGAAATATTACTAATTATCAATCGATGTTTAATTGTATTTATTGTGTTATTTGACTATATGGTTGACTTGAATGAGTTTAGGTATGGCTTGAATTAGTCATGCGTGAATTTCTTGATGTGGATGTTGAGTTATGTGGAGTTTTGTTGAGCTAAGTTGAAATTATGAGATTTCAAATTTTACCTAAACCTATTCCAATAAAATCATGATCCTGGATATGTTAACCATTGGATCATTTTCAAATTTTGTCTGGAGGTTCCTAAGACAATTCTCCATAGTCTGACCTTTGGGATTTTGAAAATAAAAACTTTTGATATCCCACTAAGTGCAAGGAGCACGCTAAGTGCAATTCCAACCTGAGAGGGAATTGCACTGAGCGAGAATTAGCATGCTAAGCGAGAATTAGTGTAGAGGGAGTTGCGCTTAGCGTGAATTGTCGCACTAAGCGCGAAAAGTGGACTCCCACTTAGCGAGACAAGCTCATTAAGCGAGATCTACAGATTATAAATATGTTCCACAACGTGAAAAAAATGATTTTTCACTCTCCTCCTCTCTAAACGCCCACCCAAATCCTAACACCTTCTTCTCCACCACCCACAACCACCGATGGCCACCACGAGCCGCCGTTGCTTGCAGACGAACCTCCACACCAAGAAGAACGTTGTAGTCCGAGTGGAATCCTCAGAATCCTCCTCAAGGATTCGATGGAGAAAATCCCCAATCCTTCATTTTGTAGCTTCTCTAAGGTAATCTTGACTTCTAGGCCTTTCTCCTAGTTTGTTTGAGTTTCTCTTAGTTCCTCTTGTATTTTGGGTACTGTAGTAGGTTGTTTTTACACTTTCTTTGAAAAACCCTTGAGAATGAGACATTGTAAAAGTTATCTTTTTATAACATTGATGTTATTTTTGTGATCTTCACTGAACCCTGGTCACATTGGCATGAGCGAAATTTCAAAATGACGTCTCCTTTTAGTAGAATCCAAAACACCCCTCAACCCTTTATGTTTTGACAGGGGTATTTGACTCCAAATATTATTATTAACCTTGTTTTTGAAATCTATACTGAATTTCATTCAATTTGGTATATACAACCTTGTGTTTGGACTGACGAGCGTGAACGAGAGAGACCTCTGAGCGACACAAAGAGGAACTGACGGAGAACTCATGATAGGTGAAGGGAGTTTATTATCATTTACATTTTTTAATACCATAGTTGGGGGGTCAGGGAACCTAACTATGGGGATGTATGCCTGTCCCTGTTGCATGCTGGTTTTCAAGAAAATAATGTTTTTGACTAATGGGATGCGATATATCTATTATTAATGAATAACATTATTGTTTCTATTAGACTTGTATGGTCTGAAGGCCTGGGGAGTGTGAATCTTAGGCATGAACTATACATGTATGTATATGCGGAATGTGACTTACTAATGATACTATTATTGAGGATATTAATTGATGTGAGATGATGTTGTCATTGATGATTATGTTGATATGAGTTGATGCTGTTATTGATGATTATGTTAATATGATATGATGTTGTTGTTGTTGATAATGTCATTGAAATGAGATGAGGCAATGTTGATGTAGATAATGATATTGAGGTGAGATGTTATTGATGTTGAAAATGTCATTGTGATGATGTATGTTGTGTATGTACATGGGGGGTGTAGTGACCTTGTTGGATATCCTTGGTGGGGGAAATAGAGCGGTTAAAGAGTTTTAAGCATCTATGGAGGGGGATGGCTTAAAATCTTTAGTTATCCACGGTTAATACATTGATGGTGCCCATGTTTCATACGTTGTATGTTGTGTATGTACATGGGGGGTGCAGTGACCTTGTTGGATATCCCTAGTGGGGGAAATAAAGTGGTTAAAGAGTTTTAAGCATCTCTGGAAGGGGATTGCTTAGAATCTTTAATTATCCACGGTTAGTGCATTGATGGTGCCTATGTTTCATACTTCATATGACATGGAAATAGTATAAACTTTGTCACTAAGTACTTGTAGTTTCTCATAAGGAGGAATACTTGTACTTGGGGGCATGCACTCAATTTGGAACTCCCTTGAGACTCAGGCTGATCACTATGGGGGGGGGGGGGGGGGTTGCCTGTGCACAATAGGGTGACCTCGACACCTACTGCCTAGTTTTCCTAAGTGAGAGTGTCATGTGGACACGTTTAGGCTATTTCCTTGGGGATGGTACCACATTGCATTTGAGAGTTGAGGTCAAGTGCATGCATCATACTGAGCATGATTGATTGGAACTATGGACGGATGATGACTACTTGTTGAGTGTATGTTTGACTAATGGATGTTTGTGTATGTTTATGGTATCTGATAATGTTTTCTTACTAATTATGATTATTTGATTTTTGTATTAACTTCTTTTATAATGAACTCACCCCTCGTAATTTTTGTACCGTGTGGTTGGTACCTGTGATGATCGCAAACCTTTGTTCGTGGGAGCAGAATGATAGCAGTAGAGTATGAGAAGTGAGATTTTTTTGTGGAGCCGCCAAGTCGACGTGATGACATTGGGATTATTTTGGGAGAGAGTTGTGTTTTGTTAATCAACTCCTCCGTAGCTGGTTACATACTTCTTTTTTTGAATTGAGGATGTAAATCACAGGTTTAGGTATATGTATGAACAAATTTACTTTCCATTATGTGAATGATGTGTACTGAGTTACTATGCCTATATATATATGTATTCATTTAAGTAATGGTACGTTGTTTGGGAATGTATATCGTGAAAAATATTTACTTTAACTTTTCATAAGCAAATTAACAGTTTTCATTTAAAAATTGAAATTCTTGCGGTTTAGAGTGGTGATATCATAGCGACGAGGCGGGTCGTTACAAGTGACAAGGAGTGGACAATTTCCTTCACTGGGAATAAGGAGGATCAAGCCTCATCATCATCAGATAGTGAGTCCACATATGAGACTCCTATCTTTCCTCTCTGCAAACATATTTCCTCTACACAACCACGTCTACCTCCATCACCCATTCATCTAGAGAGATTAAGAAGGGATGCCCAAGGGAACCTTTAACAGATGCTTAGAGGTTTCCTCTAGCATTCATTAATGGTAATCCTACACCTAAAACCCCATACTCTGAGTTTATATATGTAGAACATGTTGAAAGGGAAACAATCAATGTCTAAGCACCTATAGGGACGAAGCATGACTATGAGCATACTCCATCTAAGGCCTTTAAGGCTCTACCAACACATGCCATAGTTCAACTTCCTCTTACACAATGGACTCGTCCAATGCAACCTAATGTTATCAAGATGCCTCCTCACTGGCTTGCACCTGACACTCAACAATGAGTTTGTCCTTCAACAGAGGTATCTCCAATAGAAGCATGGAGAAGTCTTTAAAAGTTCAAGACAAAAAGAGCACAAAAAACAACATCTCTAGGGATCTTCTTCAGAAACACAGAAAAGACCCTTTACAAGAAGTGGAACCCCCAAAGAATGAGTTTCAAAAGAAGGTCATCTGTGGATTCCAATCACAAAACTCTTACTAGTGCATCCAGCTGATCTTAATCTTTCTCAGGAAGACCACTTATCTCTTGGTAAACTACATGAACAAATGCACTTAAGAGATCAAGCCACTGCCTACCCTACCCTCTTGGTCTACAGATCTCAAGGGAAATTGATATAAAGATGGTTGCGGAAAAAGTTAGTCCACGCTTATCAGTTTGGGATGCTGTCAAAAAGAAAGGGTTCAAGCTATACTACAATGAAGAGATGCCCTCAAGAAAGATGAAGGTGGAGATTGTCAACTTCCTTCACAACTAGAGTTCATTGTTCAATGGGAAGAAGCTGTTTCGTATTCCTGATGATGCTTATGATGTCAAGACCTTCTGGAATCAGACTGTGTGGATGGACCCTCAAAAATCCTCCACTTATGGTTATGATAGAGGTGACAATGTTGAGCACCACGATGTCATTCAAGAATTACATCCTGTTAGGAAGAACCACTTTTATGATGCTTGTGTCTGCTTCACAAAGGATGTCAATAACTACTTATTTATTTAACACCTGCTTAAACTTCCTACTATTCAATGTGAAGGCTCTTTATAATCTGTAAAAAATGATTGAAGACTAGATGCTAGTCATGTGACTTCCATGAAGTTCAACAAAAGAGGAAGGCTGAAGAAGAAGAAGTTGTTGTTGTTGCTATGAATGAAGATGCTACCTCAGTCCAAGCTAAAGCATCTACTAAAGTTATGGACGACACTATTGTACGTGGGGTCATCATTTACCAACAATGGGGTCATGAACGAAACTCCTGAGGAATCTAATGCAGCCATAGTTGATGAAGTTGAACACACCGTTATAGAACTAGCATCCAAGTTGTCAACAACTTCAAATGAGGCTACTTCTAGAGGCAAGGGCGAACCTGATGTTGTCATCATCTACTCCACCAGTTTAGGCCCTACTCCTTTGAACTATGCACAACCTGCTATTGTTACCAGGGACCAAGTGCAAGATATGATAGGACAAGCTATGGAAACCTTTGTCGAACGACAACATTAAGAGAATGAGAAATTCAAGTTCTCCATGCAGAATGTCATCACCACTCAATTCTCCGATCTTGGTGTCATTCTCCTCCAAAACATTTAACAGGCTCAGATGTCCATTGTTGGATTTCCCCTGCAATTACTTTTTGGTCCAATTTTTCCTTTGTACAAATATGTTGAAGGGAAATCCGATTCGCCAGAAAGTGCACCGGATCGTCAAGTATTTAAAATTAAAATAGATGAATCCAAGTATCGAACTCAGGGAACTAGTATTAGACAGGGTTAAATTCAGAAATAAGGCATTATTGAAAGAAACATTGATAATTGATGGTTTAGAAGAAAATTAAACTAAGTCTAGGCTAAAAACAATAAAAATGCAAGTAAGTAAGATTGACAACAGTAGGTGAAAGTTGTTGGATCAAGTGGCCTCAGAGTAATTAAGAGGGGGGGGGGGTTGAATTAATTATGAATGTGTCTTGACTAATTAAAAATTTATCCTTCTTAATATTACTAGATTCAATTAGGCTTTACTACTAAGTTATGAGAAAGTAAAGAACAGAAACAATAACTTAGACAAAAGTAAAGAAGAAATAAAAGTACATAGCGGAAAAGTAAAGAGTGTAGGGAAGAAGAAGACAAACACAAGATTTATACTGGTTCGGCAACAACCCATGCCTACATCCAGTCCCCAAGAAACCACCATTTCTTGAGATTTCCAATAACCTTGTAAAATCCTTTACAAGCAAAGATCCACAAGGGATGTACCCTCCCTTATTCTCTTTGAACAACCAAGTGGATGTACCCTCCACTTGAACTGATCCATAAGAGATGTACCCTCTCTTGTTCTTAGTATTACAACCCAAGTAGATGTACCCTCTACTTGTACCACAAAGGATGTACCCTCCAATGTGTTAAGACAAAGAATTCTTAGGCGGTTGGTCCCTTGAATCTTTGTAAGGGGGAACAAAAGATATCTCAGGCGGTTAGTCCTTTGAAATCTTTTGTTTAAAGGGAAGAGGAAGAATCAAAAGAATTCTCTAGCGGTTAGTCCTTTGAATCTTTTGGCTAGAGGGAGAAGGAAGAATCAAAAGAATTCTCAGGCGGTTAGTCCTTTGAATCTTTTGGCAAGAGGGAGAAGGAAGAAAAGATAGCACACTTTTGTTTTTTTGCAGAATTTCCACAGAAAAACAAAGTTTTGAAAACAAAGTTTAGAAAGCTTTTTGGCAAAGAAAAAGCAATGGGCAATGGTTACAGAAAGATTGTGAAAAAGGATTGCTTGGAAGAATATATTATATCTTTTGAACATGTGCCAAAGTCATGCTTTTATAGACTCTTCATGTCTGGTCAAAGAAACCATTGGAAGAGTTATGACTTTTGAGAAAACCATGTAAAGAGTTATAACTCTTAACTTTTTTTCTTCAAAACTATTAACTTGTAATTGATTATCATAATGGTGTAATCGATTACACAATGTATTTTATGAAAAGCTGTGACTCTTCACAATTGGATTTGAATTCCAACGTTCCGATTCACTTGTAATCGATTACTAATATAGTGTAATCGATTACACTATTTGAAAATCATTTTGGAACGTTGCAAACCATTTGAAAACTAAATTGGTCACTGGTAATCGATTACTGATAACAGGCAATCGATTACCAGAGAGTAATCACTCTGGTAACTTAGAAAATTTGAAAAAATTCTTTTGTAAAACAAAACTGTGCTATTTGGTTTTTGAAAAATTCTTTTAATACTTATCCTATATGAAGTCTTGACTTGTTGCTTCTTGATTTCTTCTCTTGAATCTTGAATCTTGGATTGGATTCTTGATGCTTGATCTTGAAGTCTTGAATCAATCTTGAATCAATCATTTGGGCTTTTGGCATCATCAAAATTACTTGGTTCATCATCATGAAGCTTGCTTCTACAAAAGTGTTGGGTATTTCTAACAAACAAGTTGATGCATATAAGGATATTTCTCTAATCAATCATGCTTTTGTGTTCTATGCTATAGCCGAAAGTACTAAACCTCGACCCTCTTTAGGCTTGCTTAACTCAAGCTTCATCCTCAAATCCCTCTTGTTGGACTAGGCTTAACTTAAACAGCCCTTGTAGGTTTAGACTAATTTAAACTAAGCTTCGTCCGCAGATCCCTCATTTAAGACTAGGCTCAGCTTAAACAACTTACATAAGTTTAGACTAATTTAACCTAAGCTTCGTCCGTAGATCCCTCATTTAAGACTAGGCTCAGCTTAAACAACTTACATAAGTTTAGACTAATTTAACCTAAGCTTCGTCCGTAGATCCCTCATTTAAGACTAGGCTTAGATTAAAAAGCATTATCATAACATCATATTAAGAAAACTAAAACTTAATCCGCAGATCCCTCATTTAAGACGAAGTTTCAATCCTGCTTCTATCAAGTTCTAAGGCAACAGTACACTTCCCAATGCTAAAGTCACCTAACTAAACATACAAATGGGTGATCAAACCAAGAGCATGCAGAAATTAAGCATTGAAAGAAGCATTGAACATAGAAAACACAATCAATTAGATATTAAAGTAATTACATAAGCTGTTCCTTAGAAATTCCCAACAAGAGTGTTTAGCCAGCCATACAGAAAAACCCTAACACAATTGAGATTAAGAGTAGAGAATAATTGTTCCTTACACAAGAAGGGGGATCCCTCCTCCTGTTCTCAACATCTCACAACCTCTCTACAACTCACAAATCTCTCTCTAATTACAAAACCTAGGTCTCTCTACAAAAGCTATTCCTCTTGCTGCCTCCAGGGCTCTTTTCTCGAAATAGGCACTATGGTGTGCTCTGACTTCTATGTGTGATGTGTTTCTCTGGATTGTTACCCTAATTCTGCACAAAACAACTTTAAATAGGCTTTGAACCCGCACCCTCGCGCTTAGCGCCACCCTCGCGCTTAGCGCGAGTAAGTGGATTTGAGCTTAGCGTCGGTCATGCGCTGAGCTTGGCTGAAGACAACCACTGCGCTTAGCACACTGATCTCGCGCTTAGCAGGCAGCCTTGATATTGGTGCTATGCCAGATTCTCTATCGCGCTAAGCGCTCTGAAGCTGCGCTTAGCGTGGGATGCGCGCTTAGCCCAAAAATGGTGAGCTTAACCCAACTGACACTTTTACCACTTCATTACTTAGCCTCTTTTAACCTGAAATTTGCACAAATTTTATCATTAATTCCAATGGAAAGTATTTTAGAGACAACTTTAACAATAAAACAAGATTTATTTACAAATTACTACAAAATAACCATAAATTGGGGAACTATACAAGTTCTGGAAAATGTTTTCTATACAAAAGTTAGTTGTATAAGACGACTAACATCCATGCTTGGAGTTGTTGCTGCACTAGCACTCTTACCTCAACCTCGACCTACACCTACATCTCTTGAACCTCCACCACCAACCTTATCCACAACACTACCACATCATTCATCTTCACCACCACTTACTCAGGACTGACTATGATGCCCATCACTGTTTCTATCTTCAAACTTTTTTTTTTGCTTATGATGTCCATAGGAATTATGATAAAAGTGGTTTTGAAGTATATTCATGTGTTCTCTCTTTAGTTATTTGTTAACTATTATTATTTCACTGCCACATATGTCATATATAATTTATCTATCTTTTTCTTGGCATGATTGAACTCAGGGGGAGTTTAAATGCATTACATTCATTTTACTCTCTTAAAACTATGGTTACTTTTATAAATTAAAATTTATATTGTTTGTCATCACAAAAGAAGGGGAGATTGTTAGGTCTGGACGAACAATTGACTTATCCACCTTAGATTTTTTTGAATAACAGCAAGTAGAAATTATTGATGCTCTAATGAGTTTCTGACTAGTGGACAAGATCAATATGTTAAAGGACTTAACAATATTCAGTATCGTCCATACTCCAAAAGATAATGCTTTGTTTTATCTAGCTTCCAATGTGCTTAAACTAGAGAGCATCCATCATTACGAGAATCAGTGTTATATACTATCTTTTGGTTAATTCTCGCATCCAGCCAGTAAGAAACTCAAAAAGACTATGATAGAAAAAAAGGAAGTACACATGTTCTATTTTAAACAAATTCAATTTGCCTCTCTTTATTTTGAATTTCTAATGTTTGAATTTAAGAAAAAGACAATATAGAATGTATTCATGAAATATTCTCTTAAAGATCATTTTCACTAGAGATAAGGATCACATGATGTTGTTTGTACTATGGTTCATTCCTCTCAAATCAGAGCATTACATGTAGCCTTATCTTCTAGTGTGAGACAAAAGTCTTTTCAATGAAGTCTAGGTTCACCTACAAAGCTTCATTGTTTTCGGTCTCGATGAAGTTATGTCTGCTAATTGATATTTGCACTACTTCCACTTGGACCATGGAATACGTACCGTATACCAACCAGAAAAGTGTATTTTCTGTGAAAGATTAAGGAGTAAATCAATATGCTTATAGGACTTTAAGGAGTTCTTTGTCCCATCTTTCTTTAGCCTTTCCCAGTTGTTCCTTCAATTCTTCTAAATCACCATGTTAGCTGCTTTAGGCTGACCATTTGTTTGAGGCTACTCCATAAATGTTACCCTATGCTTGATACCAAGACCTATCATAAAATTATTCAACCTCTAGTCCACAAAATGTAAACCATTATTGGTTACATTGACGCATGTTATGCTAAAGTGAGTAATGATGCAAAGAAATTTTTGGACATTCTTAGTAGTGATTGTTGCCAATGGTTCGGCCTCTATCCTCTTGGTAAAGTAGTTGACTACTACTAACAAGAACTTGTGTTTCCCCATGGCCACAGGGAAAGGTCCTAAGATATCCATTCCCCAAATGGAGAAAGGTCATGGAGTAGTGATGAGGTGTAACAATTCGTGAAGTTCTCTAATGATATAGTCGGCCTGCTCTTTGTTGAGGCATTTAGGCAAGGGTGAGGAAAAACCTCATCAATATAGTTCACCAGCTACCATGCAGCTTGGGTTCTCATTTTCCTAGCCTTTTCCCTATCTCTCAAAAGTGTCCCTTTGACTAGGTACTCGACAATATTAGTTTTCAAGCTCTCGAGTTCTTCTCCTTCCATCTGCTGGCATTCCTTGGTTGACACACTAAGAATAGGGAGAATTTGTTGTATGGAAGTTTTCAATTGTCCGGGTTTAGGGGAGGTTTCCAGCCTTGATAGCTCATCAGTCCGACCATTGATGCTCGATTAATTTGTGATACTTTGACTTCATCAAATTCATCTTTAAGTTTTTGAAATGTGTGATGATAGTTCAGTAACTATGGGGTCCTTTATCTGAAAAATCTTATTGATTTGTTTAGGCACAACCTTGGAATTACTTCGACATTTAACTTTCTAGGCTCCTACTTCTTTGGCTTGCCTTAGGTCGGATAGTAGTGTTTCACATGCAGCTTGATTGCAAGTGGCTTTGAATCCAAAATGTAGAAACGAGACAATGCTACAATGTTTGCGCCTTCCAAGATGATTCCAACTCCACTACCATGTTGATTAGATGAGCCATCCACTAGTAAGGTCCACCAATTGTCTTGTGGTTAAGGCTAGGTGGATGGAATTCGTTCACAAAGTCTTCCAAGCTCTGTGCTTGGATGACACCTTTTGGTTCATACCATATTTCATATTTTGACAACTGTATGGACCGTCCATCATTCTTCTAGTTAGCTCGAGCATGTGCAATACTTTAGCGATTGGACAATCGGTTTGAACAGTGATCTTATGGCTTTTGAAGCATTGTCAAATATGCCACGTAGCACTGACTAACACCAAGGCCACCTTTTCCATCATCGGGTATCGAGTTGATGGGTCTTGCAACACTCAGCTGACAAAGCATATAGTGTTAGACATTGGATGATCTATGATCGAGGCCATACGCGAATCAAATAAACATTAAAATGCAGTATCTAAGAAGTGATCCTAGGTCGTCTCTCAGTGAGCAATGATCAACCAAACGTTCATAACATATAACAATAAAACAATAACTAATTGGGGGGGGGGGTTGTTTGTTTTTGTAATTTTAACAACAAGCAAACTTGGATAATCTAAAATGTGTTGTTTCCCCTTGATTCAAAAGCAAGTCTCTTATCCTAGGTTACGAGAATTTATCCCTAATCAGTTCAACCACTTAATCCAACCCGAAATTAATTTACTAAGCGAAAATTAACATAAGGCTGCCATTATGTGATTAAGCAACAAATACACCAATTAATCCCTCTCACATGTCCATTAAGCATGATCGAAACTGATCATTAAGCATGAACATAAATTAAGCACAGAGACAATTAATCAAACATTAAGCATGCATGGATTAATAGCAATAAATATAGAGCAATTGGTGAAGGGGAAAAACTGATTAGAATTCAATAGTAATAACAAAACCTCAAAGAGAGTTGTGCTTGATCCTCAAGAGAAAACAACACTGGAAACTCAGCCTTCCATTAATCAGCAGAAACAAAAAATGAATTCAAAGGCAGAAGCAGAAAACGAAATTGCAATTTGAAGCAGAAAACAAAATTTGATTGCTACGTGAACAGTGCGCGTAAACAGTAACACGGAACTGAAAAATGCAAAATCCTAAAATTTTTCTATGTCAAGAGTCTCCTCTCTACTAAAACCCTAGTGCTGTTATATAGGTCCTCAGCCCCAAAGCTTACAAATCTGTTTTAAGTCCAAGCCCAAAACGAAATAAAATAAAACTGGACAAAATAAAATAAAATTGGACAAAATAAAATAAAATTGTCTCCTCTCTTTAAGTCCAAGCCGGTTCAGCCCAATTCCGGATCCAAGCCCAATTGCTTATAATTCTCCTGAAATTAAATTAAAAACACAAAATTAGTCAAGTAGGCCCAAATGATAAAACTGCATAATTAATTTGACAATTAAGGCTAATCAGTAATTAAAATGGTGACAAAAAGGGTTAAGAAATAGGAGAAAATAATGACACATCAATCTATCACTAGACGACCCATACATCTCTTAAGGTATTGATGAAAACAAAGATATAAATTTGTGTTAACCATTCTGTTGCATGTATGTCAACAAGTTTGATGACTAGAAGCAATACCAGGTGAGACTCATCCACTAGTGGATACCTCATCTAATGAAAGCAAGAAGTACTCTTCCAGTCTATCAAAACACCAATTGGAATATACACATTTATTTGAATTATCAATTTATGCCAATTTTTTATGATTTTGTTTAAAAGGGATAAATTTGTGAATAAATCTTATATTTCCTTTTATGAGTCTAACAACAATATTGAGTTATGAATGACAGATATGAAAAGTTATGATCTGATTAGACAAAGACATGCAATATCTGCATATTTTAGGAAACAAGATCAAGCTGGACAACCATCATATTATTCAATCCTAAAGATACTCTCCACAATTACGAGTCTTTCTCTATAAATTCGACATCAAGATTTAAAGAATGATGACAAACACGTATAGAAAAAAGAGTCGTGAATCAAGAAATAAGAGAAAAGAAAAGCATATGTTGAGAAATATACTGAGCTTAAGAGAGTCCATCATTTATGATATACAAAGTACTTGTGAGAGATTATAACTTCATTGTAAATTCACTGTTTGAGTGTTGTGAAAAATATTTGATTCTATATCAAACTTCTATTTGTGAAAGCCAGGAGTAGCTTAGTGATAAAAAAATAGTTGGGTTTTCTTAGATTAAGATGAAGTCTAAGGTTCGTGCCAGTAATGACCTTGAGAATACATTGTAAGCCAGAAGTGGCATAAAAGAGTACTTGTTGTAGTAAAGTTTGATTAGTGGAACCCTTTACTAGTTGGTAAAGGAGAACTAGATGTAGCTCATGTTGAGTAAACCAATAAAAATGAAGTATTTTTACTGTTATTCTTTAACTTATCAAAGTATTTCAAAGTCTATTATTGATACATCCTAAACACCAGGTTTTTATTGAAAAATAAGTTTTATACATCACTGGACGACCGTCCACTTGTACTTAAGAAAACTTATCTAAGTCATTAGATGAGGGCTTTTAACAGACCTGTTTATTAAATAAACATCTTCCATTCTAAAAGGTTTTATATTTTGACTAACACACTATTCAACCTCTCTCCCCTTCTAGTGTGATTTATTGTATTTCATATAGGTCTTAGCTCATTGTCATGCTCTTAAGGACTGCACCAAGGGCTTCAGCGGACACTAAGAGGTACATGATGAGTCTCTTATTAGTATTTGGTTTTGTGAGTATTAAGGGGTTGCAAGTGTAATATTCAATTTCCAAAAGGTTTCTTCACATTAACCATTCCATTAAAAAAAATTCTTTTTTAAGAGGTTCATAACTGGTTTTACCTTCTTGGCTATCCTTGGCAAGAATCTAAATAAGGAGGTTATACAGCTAGCCAACCATTGCGCTTCTTCCAAGTTCATGTGACTTCTCATTTCAAAAATGGCTTGACACTTATCAAGGTTTGCATCTATTCCTTTATGGGTTATCATCAATCCTAGAAACTTCCCCCTATCCCAAAGACACACTTTTCAGGGTTTAACCTCATGCTGTATTTTCGGAGTTGAGCAAACACTTCCTCTAGATCCTTGATGTGTATTGACAAGTCATTGAATTTGATGACCATGCCATCTACATATACCTCTAAATTCCTCCCTACCTGCAAGCAAAATATCTTTTCCATCAGTTGCTAGTATGTGGCTCCAATGTTTTTCAATCAGAGTGGCATGACTTTGTAAAAATAGTTTTTTGATTAAAGTGATAAAGGTTGTTTCATATTTGTCTTCCAGATCCATTTTGATATGATTGTAGCCTGAATAGACATCAAGGAAGCTTAAAATCCTGTGACCTGCAACCCCATCCACAATCGGTTGATGTTGGGTAGAGGATATACATCCTTTGGGCCAACATGGTTTAGGTCTATATAGTTTGTGCACATTCTCCATTTACCATTAGACTTTTTGACCATAACTTTGACAACCATTGGTGCAATCCACCTCCTAGATGAATTGGGATGGCATTAGTTTGGAGACCTCTTGTCGAGATGCTTGGCACCTCTCTTCTCCCATTTTCCTCTTCCTTTGAGTTATTGGCTTGGCATCTCGACATCTTGGCATATGGACAATTTGTGGAAGTGAAAAGCCGGATCGATCCCTGGCATATCGATTGTGGACTATGCAAATAGGTTTGCATGTGCTCGGATAACTTGTTGCAAATTTCTCTTATCCTCAATGGTGAGTTTGGTTGTCGAGCTGGGTGACTTGTTCCTCCTTAATGATGAACTGGAAATTACATGTCTCTTCAACTGGTTTGGCCCCTATTATCATCATTGGTTCTAGGATCAAATTCTAACTCCTCTAACCCCTCATCCCTTGTCACAATCTCCACATAGTGTACAGCTTTGCGAGGCTTATCTTTCGTTAAGAGGCCTAGCTTAAGACTTGTCATGTAACATTCTCTAGCTATTCTCTAATCTGCATGAATTGTTATTATGGACTCAATATCCGTGGGGAATTTAATAGCCATGTGAAGGGTGAACACTATGGAACTTAAAGCATTCAAAGATGGACGACCAAGAAGTATGTTGTAGGAGGTGTAGGCATGTGCTATTACATATTGGATTTTCATATCCTTCTGTTGTGGTCCTTCATGACCAAACTTATTGTACAACCATATGCATCCTCTAATACCTACCATTTCTCCAACACAATCGGATAGTAGGTCGTCATGGGGAAGAGATTTGACTATAGTATATTCAGTTGTTTTAAAGTGTTCCAAAATAGGATATCAGTCAAACTTCCTTGATCGATAAGTGTTTTTCACACCATGTAGTTAGTGATTTCAACACTTATTACAACTGGGTCTATTGCATTGAAATCAGCCAATGTGGAGGTAATAAGTGACATGTTTGGGGCTTTATGCAGGGAGACCATGTTAAATGTCTAGACCTAACGCAATGGGCCAACACCGTCAGCCCCCCCCCCCCTCTCTGGAAAATCTTCCTGCAATAGTATTAATGACACATCTTGGATGGTCAAGGGGCTTTTCCTCTCTTTCTCTAGACCGACTTCTATGCCTTTCAGCTTGAGAGTGTTGGCTATGATCTCACCAAATTTGGATAACATGTGATAAAGCAAAGTTAAATTTTAAAATGACAGCAAACATAATAAAAGAAATATAGTGCACCTTGAGTAATTGCCATAACACTTGGGGTCTAGGAGTGGTTTTATTGAGGCCCCACGATGGGTGCCAGAATGTTAATGCCTAAAGATGACTTGATGCTTTGCTCTTAGACATGTCCTTAACTTCAGTGCATCATTCCCTAGTAGTACTCATTGAAACACTCCTCCGAAGGATGAGGTACCTACAAAAGGTATACTGATACTTAAGTAAAGTTTCGGCTCAAAGCCATAAATATAAGTAATAAATGAATGAACAATAGACCTTTAAATTGAGAATCTCAATCCTATATATACAAATCTTATTGGCATTTGGACCTATGGGTTTTAGGATGATTACAATCTTAGGTAATTTGATCCGAAAGATTATTACGGAGATTTAATCCATATTACTTTGTTAAGGGTCCTACAAGGACCAAGGTATGTGTACATTGGCAGAAAACCTATTTAGTTACAAGCTTTTAGGTACTTGGAGCCTTAGATAACTGGTTGACCGTATACCTATTTGGTATAAATAATAATAAAATTGATTAACCAAAAACTAATCTTTTTCACCAAATTTGGAAGACTTATGATAAAACAAAGTAAAGTTTTAAATTGAAAAATGAAAGCAAACTAAAATAAAAAAAGGTTTAATTAAGTTTTTCATACCTGGAATATAGGCCGTTTTCATATTACTACCTAACATTCATTTTTTTTCAACCAAGTACTTGAAAAAATTTTCAGTTTCATTTTACTACATGCCGTTAGTCGCCTTTCGTTAAGTAATAACGTGACAAATGGAGTATCATGTATTGTCATGGACACCTCATTACCCCATCATCACCTTCAATGATGTGGCAATTATGTCTCAGTGACAAGCCGTGATGACGTGTCACTCTGAATGTCATGTCATCACTTAATGGAAGGGAATTAATGATATGTAGTAAAATAAAACTGAAATTTTTTCAGGTAGGTATTTAAAAAAAATTAATTTTTAGGTAGTAATCTGAAAACGACCTAGTTTCCTGGTATGAAAAACATATTTAAGCCAACCTGAAAACAATTTTTTAGTTAACAAATGATAAGGAGGAGTTTCATCAAAATAAATAATTTTATTTCAAATAAAAGTAAAAATGGTAATCGTAAATTTAAGTTATGTTTAAAAACAAATCTTATAAGTCAATAAGAAAAAATGTTTCTCAAACACTTTTATTTGATCAAATATTTGTAAACTTGTCAAAAAAACTAAAAATTAATTAAAATCACTTTATGGACATATATGTAATTTACTTTTGTATAGACTTAAGAAACTTTATCCTATTTAGTTTTTTAAGATAATTCTTCATTCAAAATAAGAAATATATTAAATTAATAAGACATTTTTTATTGGTAGGAATAAAAAATTACTATTTGAAATTTACAATAACTCACCTATCAATTTATTGTGTTTAATCAATTGAACTATATTAATAAGATAGTATTAAATGTGAAATTAAAGGGTTAAGATCGGTACATTTAATATCTGAATAAAGCTTAAAGAGAACCCAACAAGATCAAAAGATGAGATATATATTTTGGGTCCATAAAATAATGAAGGAAGAGTAAGGAAAGACATGACATATTACACGTGTAGATTGATCATGGACCAGAAAATACCAATTATATATGAATTAAATAAGTTTTTCATGTCATATATTAAATAAGTTTTTCATACCTGAAAAATAGATCGTTTTCATATTACTACCTAAAAATTCATTTTTTGTCAAATTCCTACTTGAAAAATTTTTCTATTTCATTTTACTACTTGTCGTTAGTCGCCTTCTGTTAAGTGATGACGTAACAGATAGAGTGTCATGTCATCATGCCCAATCACTGACACGCTAGTGCCACATCATTGAACGTGATGACATGACACTCTATTTGTCATGTCATCACTTAATGGAAGACGACTAATGACAGGTAGTAAAATGAAAATCAATTCTTTTTAGATACTTGGTTGAAAAAATGAATGATAGGTAATAATTTGAAAACAATCTATATTACAAGTATGAAAAACTTAATAAAGCCAAAAAGTTATACATGTAAATTCAGATATCCGAACCTTGATTTAGCCAAAAAAATGACTCATTATAAAACAAAATAAAACAAGTATCTTGATAATTTACTATTTTGTTTATGCATGTGACAACTTCTTCCTATCTCACTTTTTGATAAATTGGTGGCAATGCAAGTTAATTTGTTTTGACAAGTATACTTTTTATAACTCATTTTAATAAGTTTCCAATAAAATTTATTTAAATAAACTTATTTTATAAATAATTATTGAATAAGTATTTAATTAAATTATTTATCTGAATTAGCCATAATCTAAATTTAATGAATATATTTTTAGATTTGTTAAAAGTGCCAGGGGGATTTAGTTGATTTCCAATACAAATATTTTCCACACGATAGTATCATTGTCACATGGATGCCACCATTCTGTTTTATCGATCCTTACATTAACCTTTACCTTATGTTTGGATGGAGGATTTAAAAATTTCTAGGAAATTCAAATACACAACATTTTAATTGCCTTGATTTAAATTCCTTTCATTTTGTAAATATTTTGTTTGGATGAAGCAATTCAATTTCTTGTATTTTAATTTCCTTGTTTGGATAAAGTAATTCAATTTCAATAAAATTCAAATTTTCATTTTTAAATATTTATTTAAAAATTAAAATATCAATATTGAAAAAAAATAAATATTAGTTATTTTTTAAATAGTTAAATATTCAAAATAAATTTAATGCTAGACAATATTTAATAATTAAATAATCAAAATAATTTTAATGCTAAATAATTTTGAATCTTATACAATATTCTTGTATTAACACACACAAAAATTTGGATTAAACAATACTGAAAAACTAAAGATGAATGATACTTAATTCCTTGTTAAAAAAAAATTCAATTACCTAGTCTCGCAATAATTTAAAAAAACGTATTGAAATTAAAAAATTACATAATTTAAGGACAATCATCTCATACAAAACTCAAATATTGATATTCATTTCATTCTTCGTAAGAGAAGAAAATATTTCAATCCATATCAAGACCTAAAATCATATATTATCCACATTGATGTCACTTCACTAATAATACTCAACCATTCACGAACTATTTTGCAAATCAGAGGGTTCAAAACAAACAACATAATCAAACAATTTTAGAAGAATCAACTTTTTTTCTTGCTTTGTAGGCCACAACTCGTCTCTATTCTTTGTTCACAATAATCTGACATGGAAGAAACAAAATAATATAAGTCACGATAGGAAAGATAGATAACTATAGTGAAAATATCACTTCAGCTAGGCATAAAAAAGACATAATTTTCTAATTTGAAAGTTAAAATTGAGAATGTAGACAAAAGGTTACTCACCAAGTTTCATTTTGCAAGATGTGTTAAAACATAATTTGTCTTTTCGTGAATTGGAAGGACTTTCACAATAGCTAACTGCTTTGGATCATCAACTAACCATTTAATAGCTTTAGCCCACTGTTGTCTATTAAGATCTGGTATCAAAGCTGCCTCACGTAACACTTCTTGAATATCTTCATCATCGATTTTACCATCCATTTTTTCTACCATTCGGTCAAAAGAGTTGGCCATTTTATCCAAAGAAGCAGAAGCTGTTATTCCTTCTTTTTCTCCAATCTTTCTCTTGTGAGAATGTATGCCAAAAGAAGTTGAACCTTGTCTTTTTCCTTTTGTAATAGAGCTTGGTTCTTCTAAGTCTATAATAGCAGCAGCACCTAAACCTATGAATTCCACTTCATTTGTTTCTCTACTCATCACTTCATCAGCATCCATAGCAGTTTCAGCTCCATGTCCAATGGCTCTATCTTTAACACACAAATCCACTATATCATCCCAGTTTTGAAGCACTTTGAATCGAAATGGTTTAGCCGATTTATGCAACTGGAAAAATAGAAAAAGTCAAATCCAATATGCTTTGAATAACAAATAGCAATACATTAAAGAATACTTATAGTGCAATATTCATTCCAGGCATTTTCATTCTCAACTGTGATCATGTGGTTAGTGCCATCCCAATCAAACCCACTTTGACCAAGGATGTCACTTACAATTGTACTATTGTTACTATTGTACTTTGCTATTGAAGATAGACTTTTACGTACTTTGCTATTGCATAAAAACTTTGCTTGAAATATTTTCTATGATTGTGCAGTGGACTAATCAAATGACTAAAGTAGGTTGTATCTAATATTTGTTATGTGTAGGTTAAATAAGTGACATTAACTTCAATGGAGTCATCTAATGAAAAAATGGCGAGCAAAAGAAAATTTTTAGGAAAAAATAATGAGGAAACAAGAAGTTATTTTACATGGAATTTGGAGATGGAACATGTATTAGTTGATGTAATGAGAGACCAAAGGAATTTGGGCAACAAGGGTGATAGAGGTTGGAAAAAGTCAACATTGAATGTTGCAGCCACAATGTTGTCTACAAGCTTCAATGTTAATGTCACATCATATAATCTCAAAAACCATATCAAATTATGGAGATCGTGGTTTGGTATTGTAAGTGACATCCTGGGCCAAAGTGGGTTTGATTGGGATGACACTAAGCACATGATCACAGTTGAGAATGAAAATACTTGGAATGAATATTGCACTATAAGTATTCTTTAATGTATTGCTATTTGTTATTCAAAGCAGATTGGATTTGACTTTTTCTTTTTTTCCAATCGCATAAATCGACTAAACCGTTTCGATTCAAGATGCTTCAAAACTGGGATGATATAGTGGATTTGTGTGCTAAAGATAGATTTAACCAGCACATAACAAATATTAGACACAACCTACTTTATTCATTTGATTAGTCCACTGCACAATCATAGAAAATATTTCAAGCAAAGTTTTTATGCAATAGCAAAGTATGTAAAAGTCTATCTTCAATTGCAAAGTACAATAATAACAAAGCACACAAAGTTTGTCTGCAATAGCAAATTACATTTAAAAAGAACTATCCCTAAGCAAAGTTTCTTCTAACTTGATAGTTAGCAAACATATTCGTAGCTAATGTATCTCAAAATCTTGTCCATTCCTTACTAGCTTGAATAGTTGTGATATCATATATGACATTATTTTGAACTCCTTCCCTTGATTGATGGACTAACTCTTCATCAACAACAAATAAGAATTCTAAGTCTTGAACTTCTAAAAGTTGATTAGTTTGTTGTTCGTCTCTTATGAAATTGTGTAACACAAAACAAGCATTAATAATTCTTATTTGTGTCTTTATATCAAAAAATGAAGGAGTTCTTAATATACTCCATCTTTTCTTCAAGATCCCAAATGACCTTTCTATTGCATTTTGGGCACTTGCATGATGAAGATTAAAAACTCTTTGTAACTTTGAGGGGTGTTTCCAATCCACTCATTGAGATGATATCTAGTCCCTCGATATGGTGCTAAAAATCCTGAACCATTGGTATATCTCGCATCCACAAGAAAGAACTTACCTACAATGTTTAAAATAAAAATCATAGGCTTAGACTAGACAAAAAAAAAAAGAAAAAAAAAATATTTCCAAGAAATATTACTAGTTGGAATTTCAAGTTTGTTTTAATGACGTAATACTCGAGAATCTCCTATTGACCCTTCCCACCCAGGTAACACATAAATAAACCTTAAATTTGGACCACAAGCGGCTAACACATTTGTAAAGACATCATCCTTTCTATTATGAAATCTAGGTCTCTCATCAGGAGAAATTGTAACCTAAATATGATTCCCATCAAGTGCTCTAATAAATCTCTACAAACAAGACATTTTTTTTTAAATTCTAAGAAAATTTTATAATTAACTAATCCCTCCTAACAATTGATAAACTTACCTCAAACCATCTCAACTTGTTTGCTTCCGCACCTTCTAAAGTACAGGGTTGAAAATTCAAATAATCTTTGCTCAGTTTCATTACCACTCTCAAGACGTCGATGAATTACCTACTTATTGTTTCTTTAGATCTACAATAACTAAATTGCACTATCCTATACTTTAGGTTATGAGCAAGGATATGTAAAAACATTGCTACGTTGGAACATTTCTTGTTCTTAGTAATCCACCCTTTTCTTGTAAAATTTTACAAAGGTTAAAAAGTGCACTTTTACTAAGCCTCAGTTGTTCAATGTAAACTTTCTCTGTCCCTCTATAAAGACGATTAAGGAAGCTGCGACATTCTAGTTCCCAATTACGGGTTGGTTCCTTAACAAAATAATTATTATGATACCATGTCACTACACCAATGACCATATGAACAAAACAAGTAGTAGCTAATAAGATTATTTTCTTATACTCTTCTCTTTTATGTTTTCTTGAAGTAATTGTAGTGTCAACTATGCTAGGATCCATTTCTTCTCAATCCAAACTGCATGATAATGATATAAGATAATCTATGCATATACTATTTTGAGATTTAAAACAAATATGAAGGTAAGAGATGTAAAACAATGTAAAACAATAAGTGACAAATCAAAGAACTCATGTAGGTAGTAAGAAAACATGTGTATAAGGTAATGATAAAAGAGAAATTATGACATGATATATCCAATACAACATCACAATCTATGGTCCTAATAGTTTTCAACTGACTATATAAATACGTATATATAATTAATGTCCAACTCTAATTAACTTTTAGGGTGGTAGTGTATTATAGATATGTTGTAGTTATGATAATTTTAGTTTTCAATTTTTTTGCTTTAGCTGATTCTTTATTCCCTGGATAGTTTCTAGCATGGATCTGAATAATTTCCAATGCAGCAACGATGTCTATATTATGATGCTAACATACTCATGAAGTACTATGGTCTAAGTACTAAGCAGTATGAGATAGGAGTGATATCTATTGATTCTGTTTGCATATGTTTGGTATGCAGTGTCCCAATTATTTTGTTGTAGGTTATGGACTAGATTTCGCTGAACTCTATAGAAATTTACCTTACATTGGTGTCTTGATGCTTGAACTTTACAAGTGATCGTATATTTCCTAGTGAAACCTGTCACACGTGGTTCTAGAAGTTTTTCTGCCACACATTCTTCCAAGAGTAGCAGATAGAAACTAGAAGAAAATTAATAACATGGACTTGCTATGCACTTTCCCTGGCTACCATGAAATAAATTGTTTCAGAGCTTTTACATTTTCATTTTGACTATTATCTTATTAAAGTAGCATGATAGTGTGTTACTTGGACCAAGTATTAGACAAGGAAAATGTTTGTCAATACAAGATCAAATCAACAATATGTGTTACTTGGACCAAGTATTAGACAGTGTGTTACTTGCCACCCTAAACTGATTCAAGTTCCAATCATTCATTATTCTGAGCACAGCCTATAAACTTAAGAAACCTTCATGCGAAGCAGAATTTTGACACGAGGGTATAATGGTATATCCGCTTGATATATACATAAAAGATAATTTAAGTACAAAGAAATGATAGTATAGGTACATTACTGTATGTATTCTTATTTTTTTAAACTGCAGCTTATTAGTATATTGCAGTATTGTATATTTTTAATAGATGGTGGTAATCAATTTGTTGTCACTCTCATCTGCAGAAGTAACAAATCCGGGAAGTCTTACTCTAGAAATAGTCCAGCAGGTAGGTATCTGACTTAAATGATCCATAGAAAATATCAGAAACTCAAATATTTAAAAAGTCTACAACTTTTTACAAGACTGAAGCTGAAGTAAAGAGACTAGATCAACTAAAATAAAGCAAGATGAAGGAGCGATTCTAGAAGAAGTGGGAGGAACTGGAATTGATATGCAAGAAATCACATGTGGAGATTCCTTTAAGGGAAGAGATGAACAATATAATTAACCTCATAAACTTAGGTGAATCTAACTAACATGTGTGTATTCAATTTCAAAAAATGTAGGTGTTTATTTACTTTAAAAGACCAGCCTAGAAATTGACTTACATCTACAATAGGGGAGATTGATCATTCTGATCTCCTCCTGAGCATGGATGAACAGATATCAAGAGCAAAAGAAGAGGCTTCTAGTAGGAAGGCTATCATGGAGAAGTGGGTGTTAGCATGTGATGAGGAGTGATGGCTAGAAGAATATATCAAGGTTAGAATTTTCATTTGAATTAATATTCATAAATAGGTTTAAAGGGTGATTGTATCTATTGTATTGTATGTTTCACTATCCAAGTGTGCTATATTAGGATGAGAATTGATACTCAGTCAGTAGAGGAGCTCACAAAAACTTGAGACATACCGAATGTGCCCGTATAATGGTCAGCAGAATGCTAGGTACACACACATATGATGAAAACAGATAATTTGGACCAATTGGCAGCAAACACACTATGCTTACAAACAATCCACAAAACCTTCTTCTGCTTCTAAGTCAGAGAACCGTTCAGGAAGAAGGCACATCAATCCCTATTCACATTTTCAATCCCCCCAATAAGACAATTGTGACCTAAAATAGCTCAACAAATAATAACTCCCAGTTTAATAAACACAAACCCCTTCATTGACAAAAAAACAAACAACAAACAATAGCAACTACACTACAGAGGGTGATGAACCCTAAATTAGACATTGAAGGAAAAATCATAATACAATTAAAAGAAGACTCACCAGAGAGTGATGAAAAAAGTGTGGAGCATAAAACCCTAGAGAATAGAATAGAGCATGTGAGGGAGAACGAGAATGAGCCACTGCAAGAGAGAAGAACCCACCGCGGAGAGAGTGAACCGAGTGAGGAAGAATGAGACTAGAAGGGAGAACGAGAGTCACGCGAGAGAAAGGGTCGCTGGAGAGAAAATGAGGTCCATGAAAGAGGAGAAGTGAGGTCTGTGAGAGAGAAGATTCGTTGGAGAGGTGAGAGAGAATTTCAAATTCTCTTTATTAGGTGTAATTTTAATTCTCACATTTTCAAGTGATCAATTGGTAGCGACATCGATATCCACCGCCACTGCGCAGCGGATTCCAGCGGGCGACAAGCATCGGCTATTGAATTCACTTTTGATGCACTATTCATAATAACTATATTTTTGGGTTTAAATATCAGTTGGATTGGGTTCAAAATCTTATCCTAAGATTAAAAATAATTATTATTTCTAAAGGATAATTTTAAATCACTTTATAAAACAAAAAAAAACTAAATTGAATTTTTTAAAACATAGGAGACTAAACTAAATATAATCAAAAATAAAAAACTAAAAGTGTAATTTAATTTAAATTAAATAATAAACAAGGCATCTAAATTTAAAATTTAAATAATTCTAAGTTCTAAACTTCTATTCATCCTAGGAACTTTTTTATTTATCAAACGAAAAGAATTAAATACATTTTGATGAGGGATTAATTTATTACAAGTGTAATTCTTTTAGAGTTATTCTTTATTCTCACTATTCATTTTCTTGAAATGGTTGTAATAACCAGTTAATCTTAACCATTAGATTTTAAGAAAATCAATGATTAGGATAAAGAGTAATTCTTTTAATAAGTCGATCCCTCCTTATAAATTTTATGTATATAAGTTATTAAATACATGAGTGAGACTTTTATGTATTTTTAGTGTAAACAAAATTGAATTATTTTAAACTAAATTATACAAACTTCCATCGAGGTTTAAAGAAATTGCACATGTCTCTCACCCTTTTTGAAAACCTACACAAAACTCCCCCTAGGTTTATGAAAAT
Organism: Glycine max; assembly: GCF_000004515.6. Classification (NCBI taxonomy): domain Eukaryota; kingdom Viridiplantae; phylum Streptophyta; class Magnoliopsida; order Fabales; family Fabaceae; genus Glycine; species Glycine max. The sequence goes on along the minus strand of NC_038246.2, from coordinate 19,946,824 downwards.
TACACACGTCTCCTCTCCTTTTTAAATATATTTGGATTTAATGTTATCATTGATGATATGGAGTTGGTTCAAGTGATTTTGTCCATTGGATCATTGATGGCTTGTTTGGGGTAATTTCATTTGGTTTATGAAACCTATATCATTCATTTGGCTTATATGTTAGCTACAATGATGTTTGTCCAATGGTTATGTTGTTGACTATAGTGTTCATTTGGCATATAGTTTTACCGGTAGTGCAACATGATTGAGTTTTATGCAACCTGTTTTTTTTATCAAAATTGTTTCATACTTGAAAGAGGAAGTCAAGGATAATTTTGGAAAACAATACTCATTAAATGTCATCTGCAACTTGGCAATGCACATGACTTGTTATTGTAACGACTTGTGATGGAAGCTTGCTTGTGGGGCCTCTATGGAGGCTGGATCTTTGAGCTTCAATGAGGTCCTTCAATGGTGATTTTCCACCATGGAGATGCAGCGGAAGGCAAAGGAGAAGAGGAGAGGGGAGGCACCATCCACTAGGAAATAAGCCATGGAAGAAGGAGCTTCACCACCAAGAATGTGCCTTGGATAAGAAGCTTGAAGAGGATGCTTTAATGGAGGAAAAGAAAGAGAGAAGGGGGCAGCATGAAATTGAAGGAATAAAAGAGGGAGAGAAGTTGAACTTTGAAGTGTGTCTCATAAGACTTTCATTCATCAAAGTTAAAACAATTGTTACACATGCTTCTATTTATAGACTAGGTAGCTTCCTCGAGAAGCTTTCTTGAGAAAACTTCCTTGAGAAGCTTCTTTGAGAAAACTTCCTGGGGAAGCTAGAGCTTAGCTATACACACCCCTCTAATAACTAAGCTCACCTCCTTGAGAAGTTTCCTTGAGAAGATTCCTAAAGAAGTTAGAGCTTAGCTACACACACCTCTCTAATAGCTAAGCTCACCTCCTTGAGATGAGAAGCTAGAGCTTAGCTACACCCCCTATAATAGCTAAGCTCACCCCATGCCAAAATACATGAAAATACAAAAAAAGTACCTACTACAAAGACTACTCAAAATGCCCTAACATACAAGGCTAAAATCCTATATTACTAGAATGGCCAAAATACAAGCCCCAAAAGAAGGAAAAACCTATTCTAATATTTACAAGGAAGAGTAGACCCAACCTTGGCCCATGGGCTCAAAAAATCTACCCTTAGGTTCATGAGAACCCCGGGGCCTTCTTTAGCAGCTCTAGCCCAATCCTCTTGGAGTCTTCTATCCAATACCCTTGGGGGGTAGGATTGCATCAACTTGCCTTGTCGCTACGATATCACTACTCTGTTAGTTTTTAAATAAAAAAACTCTATTAATTTGCTTATGAAAAACGAGAGTAAATTTTTTGCAATATATGTTCACCAAACAACACACAAATACTCAAATGAATATATATAGATAGATATATTAACTCAGTACACACCATTCACATGACAGAAAGTAAATTAGTTCATACATATAATTAAATCTGTGATTTACATCCTCAATTCAAAAGAACTATAGAACCAGCTCGGAGGAGTTGATTAACAAAACACAACTCTATCCCAAAATAATCTCAACATCATCACATCGGCTTGGCGGCTCCAGTAAAAGAATCTCACTCCATGTAATCTACTGTTGTCCGTCTGCTCCCACGAACGAAGGTTCACGATCATCACAAGTATCAACCACACGGTACAAAAATTGCAAGGGCGAGTTTATTACAAAAGAAACCAACAATTGTCAAATAACCATAATTAGCAAGAGAAACAATAACAAGTACCATGTTCATACACAATTATCAATCAATACAACATACACTTAATAACTATTCATCAAATTTTTCCACAATTCCAATCAATCATGCTCAGTATGATGCATGCACTTGACCTTAACTCTCAAATGCAATGTGATACCATTCGTCAGGAAATAGCCTAAGTGTGTCCACGTGACACTCTCACTTAGCAAAACTAGGTAGCAAGTGTCGAGGTCACCCTGTCATGCACAGGCAACTCCCCCCATGGTGATCAGCCTAAGTCTCAAGGGAGTTCCAAACTGAGTGAATGCCCCTAAGTACAAGTATTTCCTCTCATGAGAAATTACAAATACTTACTGACAAAGTTTATACTATTTGCATGCAATATGAAGTATGAAACATCAGCACCATCAATGCACTGACCATGGATAATTAAATATTCTAAGTCATCCCTCCCCCAAGAGATGCTTAAAACTCTTTAACCACTCTATTTCCCCTACCAGGGATATCCATCATGGTCACTACAACCCCCATATACATACACAACATACATCACCACAATGACATTTTCAACATCAACATCTCATCTCATCTCATCTCAATGTCATTATCAATATCAACATCATCTCATCTCAATGTCATTTTCAACATCAACATCTCATCTCATCTCAATGTCATTATCAATATCAACATCATCTCATCTCAATGTCATTTTCAACATCAACATCATCTCATCTCAATGAAATTACCAACACCAACATCATCTCATTTCAATATTATCATTAATAACAGCATCACCTCATGTCACATTATCATCAATAACATCATTCTTATATCAATATTATCACCAATAACAACATCATTCTTTATCAATATCATCATCAATAACAACATCATTCTTTACCAATATTATCATCAATAACAACATCACCTCATATCAACATTATCATCGATAACAACATCATCAGTAGTCACATCCCATAAATACATACATATAAATTTCATGCCTGAGATTCACACTTCTTAGGTCTTCAAACAACATAAGTCTAATAAAACGATACTATCACTTATCAATAGTTGATGATGTATCACATCCCATTAGTTGAAAACATTATTTTTCTTGAAAACTAGCATGCACAGAGACAAACATACATTCCTATAATTGGGTTCCCTGACCCCAATTATGGTATCAAAGCCATAAACTATAATAAACTCCCCTCACCTACTGTGAGCTCTCCGCCAGCTCTTCTCTGTGTCACTCAAAGGCCTCTCACGTTCACGCTCGTTGGTCCAAACACAGAGTTCTATATACCAAATCAAAGGCAATTTGGTATAGATTTCAAAAACTAGGTTAACAATAACATTCGAGACCTATTACCCCTTTTAAAACATAAAGGGCTAAGCGGTATTTCGGGTTCTACTACAAAGAGACAACATTTTGAAATTTTGACCATGCCAATATGATGGGGGTTCGGTGAAAATCACAAAAATAACATCAATTTTATAAAAAGGTAACTTCTACAACATCTCATTTTCAAGGGTTTTTCAATGGAAGTGTAAAAATATCCTATTACGATACCCAAAACACAAGAGACACTAAGAGAAGCTCAAACTAAGTAGGAGAAAGACATAGAAGTCAAGATTATCTCAAAGAAACTACGAAATAAAGGATTGAGAGTTTGTTCTCCACCGAATCCTCAAGGTGGATTCTGAGGATTTCAGTTCCACTAAAGTGTTCCTCTTTGTGTGATGGTTTAGCAACAAGCCATGGCGGCTCGTGGTGACCACTGGTGGTTGTGGGTGGTAGAGGAGGAGGAGTTAGGGCTTTTGGGTTGAGGTTGAGAGGAAAGAGAGCTCAAAATGCTAAGCAGGAATCCACTATTAGTGCTAAGCGCTACTTTTCTCATTGAGCGCAATTCCTCTCGGGTTGGGCTTTGTGTTGAGTATAACATTTCGCGTTGAGCACAATTCCTCTCGAGTTGGCATTTGCGTTGAGCGCGACATTTCGCGTTGAGCACAATCCCTCTCGGGTTGGAATTGTGCTTAGCGCGCTTCCCTTGCTAAGCGAGATGTATTAAAGTGTTATTTTTCAAATCCCAATGGTTAAAATGTGAAGACATGGGTTACAAACCTATAGTCCAAATTTGAAGGCGATCGAATGTTTAATGAATCGAGGATCGTGACTTTACCGGAACAAGTTTAGGTAAAAATTGAAATCTCATAATTTCAACCTAAGTCAATAAAACTCAACATAACTCAACATCCATATCAAGCAAATCATACATGGCTAATTCACATAATACCTCAACTCATCCCAATCAATCACGTTGTTAAATAACACGAGAAATACATTAAACATTGATTTACAATTAGTGAAATTCAGGGTGTTACATTTACTGTCAAATGTTTGGACTACCTTTAGGGGGATTTGTGTAGGTTTAAAAAAAAAAGGGAAGACGTGTGTAATTTCTTTAAATCTCATTGGAGGTTTTATAATTTACATTTTTTAGAATTTTGGGATCAAATTAAATCGTTTATTAATTATTATTTTTAAAATAAAATATTTATATTATTTCCACAAGAATAAGAGATTCACTACAAGTAGAATTGAAATCAAAAGTTTTCTAACAAGAAAAAGATCTAGATTGATGCAATCCTCCCTAGGAAGGGACCAGTCACTAGAGCCATGAGCAAGAGGCTCCAAGAGGATTGGGCTAGAGCTGCTGAAGAAGGCCCTAGGGTTCTCATGAACCTCAGGGTAGATTTCTGAGCCCATGGGCCAAGGTTGGGTCCAATTATCTTTGTACATATTAGACTAGGATGTCATTATATTTGATCCTTGTATTTGGGGCTCCATAATGTAGGTAGGGTACCCTAGAAATATATGGTTTTTTAGCCCTTGTATTTTAGGGCACCTAGACTAGTTTTTGTATTAGGGGTAGTTTTGTAATTTCACATGTACTAAGTGAATATTTGATGTGTGTGTTAGGAAATAAAAATTTAATTGAATTGGTAGAAGCCCAATCCAATTAAATTTTAGAGGGGGGGTGAGCATTTGCTTACTACAACCCATTGCCACATCATATAGTCATACTTTGTGCATGTCCTTCATGCTTTACATGCCTCATGACACCTAAGCACACTTAGTGGAGAATCTTGGAATTGATCTTGGATTAGTGGGATGAACCATAACTAAAATTTACTAATCATAATTAGTGAAATTTTGGCTCCAAAGTTTGGCTCCACAAATTCAATTTCAAATTCAAGTGAAATTTGAATTAAATTCAAATTTCCCTCCAATTTTGTGTGACACTTAGGTTATAAATAGAGGTCATGTGTGTGCATTTTTTTTAACTTTGATCATTTGAATATTAAACTTCAGATTTCAGAGCTCATTTAGAGAACAAAATTTCGTGCTCTTCTCTCCCTTCATTCATCTCCTTCTTTCTCCAAGCTCTTATCCATGGCCTCCTATGGTGGTGAGCTTCTTCTAGACTCATCTTCTCCTTGAAGTGACATCTCCTCTCTCTCTTCCTTCTCCATTCCGTTGCCATTCATCTTCCAAGAAGCAAAGGAATCCATTGATGAAGAAGATCCTAGGCCTGCAAGCTCCAATGGAGCTTACATCATAGATGCCCTAGCTAAACTACAAGCAACTATTTACTTGCCTGTGTGTGAACTAAATACAACAATTTTGAAGAGGTAAAATACATGCAACACAATTCCTTAAGATACACCTAGCTTTTGAATCATGAAAATTTTTTGAATTGATACTCTCCACTACTAGTTTTTAGTTAGTTTCAAAAATAATATTGCTAAACTGCAATTTAGACACACAATAAATAGCTATAAAGAGAGTTGGAGATTATGCTTCATGAGATGTTGGTATTCCTTTGAACTAGGTTGTTCCTTCAGAACAAAAAACTATTTAAGTCTCTTATGCAAGCTAAATGGCCGAAGAAGAAAGAAGGAAAAGGTGACAAAAAGAGAAAAGTTGATCCTAAGGACATATGCAATTACTGCAAAGAACTAAGTCATTGGAAGTGAGATTGTACAAAGAAAGAAAAGAAAGATTTTGTTGCTATTGTTATTAAACAAAGCAATTTGATTTGGTTGTTGGTAAACAACTACAACAACACTTTGAACAATGGCTACTACATTTAGGTTGTTCTTATTATATGTGTCCACACAAACATTGGTTTATGACATATGAGAAGAAGTCTGGTAGTAATGTTCTCATGGGTAACGATGCTCCTTGTAAGTGTGTTGGTATAGGCTCAATACAAATCAGAATGCATAATGGTGTTGTTAGAACCTTAATTGAAGTTCATCATGTTCCACAACTTAAGAGAAATCTTGTATCTGCGGGTGTCATGGATTCGAAAGGTTTTTCTTGTGAGGTCAAAGGTGGAGTTATGCAGATCACAAGGAAAGGGAAGTTTGTGGTAATGCAAGGGACCAAACAAGGAAATTTGTACATTTTTCTATGGTCCACTATGACAGAATCTGTCTTTGCTATTTCACAATCTAGGAGCCATGTGTCCAGTGGCTCATTTGATAATTCTCTATGGCATTTGCGTTTGGGAAACATGAGTGAAAAAGGTTTGGATATCCTGAGTAAGCGAGGCTTACTTGGAAATCACAAGGTGAAACCTCTTTAATTTTGTGAGCACTGTGTCTATGGGAAGCAACATTGTACAAAGTTCCCAAAGGTTGTGCACACTACAAAGACCATTTTGGACTACACCCATTATGACTATTGGAGGTCTTCGAGAGAGTTCCATCATTGGGAGGGGCAAGGCATTTCCTCACTATCATCGATGATTACTCTAGAATGACATGGGTATTCATGTTGAAGTAGAAATCTGAACCTTTCAAAATTTTGAAGCATTGGACGATTCTTATGAATAATTAGACAGGAAAGACAATAAAGTGTTCTTAGGATTGACAATGGCTTGAAATTATGTACAACTAAATTTAATGGATTTTGTAGAGATGAAGTCATAACAAGACAACATACTATATGCTATACTCCACAACAAAATTAAGTAGTTGAAAGAATGAACAAGACCTTGTTGGAAAGGGCCAAATGCAAGCTATTCAATTAAGGCATGAATAAAATTTTATAGGCTAAGGCAATCAACACAACATGTTGTCTCATGAATCGCTCATTGTTCTGTAAAATATGTATGTGCAAGGACAAGTGTACCCTACATAGTAGTAACAGTGGACCTAACTTTGGATATCGTACCCAAGAGAACAATTATGTTGCCCAATAGCTAAAATTATTAAATGATGGAAGCTTGCTTGAGAAGCTTCTATGGAGGTTGGATCTTTGAGCCTCAGTGAGGTCCTTCAATGGTGATTTTCAACCATGGAGATGCAGCGAAAGATAGAGGAGAAGAGGTTAGAGGAGGCACCATCCACAAGGGAATAAGCCATAGAAGGAGGAGCTTCACCACCAAGAGAGTGTCTTGGATAAGAAGCTTAGAGAGGAAGCTTCAATGGAGGAAAATAATGAGAGAGAGAGAGAGAGGGGTGGGGGGCACGAAATTGAAGGAGAAAAAGAGGGAGAGAAGTTGAACTTTGAAGTGTGTCTTACAAGTTTCACATTCATCAAAGTTATGACAAGTGTTACACATGCTTCTATTTATAGCCTAGGTCACTAACTAATTGAAAGCTTCATTGAGAAGCTAGAGTTTAGCTACACACACCCCTCTAATAGCTAAGCTCACCTTCTTGAGAAGCTTCCTTGAGAAGCTAGAGCTTAGCTACACACACCCCTCTAATAGCTAAGCTCACCCATGCCAAAATACATGAAAATGCTTAGCTACACACACCCCTCTAATAGCTAAGCTCACCCCCATGCCAAAATACATGAAAATACAAAAAAGTCCCTACTACAAAGACTACTCATAATACCCTGAAATAAAAGGCTAAAACCCTATACAACTAGAATGGCCAAAATACAAGGCCAAAAAGAAGGAAAACCTATTCTAATATTTACCAAGAAGAGTGGACCCAACCTTGGCCCATGGGCTTAGAAATCTACCATGATACAATCCTCCCAAGGAAGCGACCCATCCCTAGAGCCATGGCTAGGAGACTCCAAGAAGATTGGGCCAGAGATGCAGGAGAAGGCCCTAGGGTTCTCATGAGCCTTATGGTAGATTTTTGGGCCCATGAGCTAAGTATGAGCCCACTTATCTTTGTACATATTAGATTAGGGTTTCATTATTTTGGGGCCTTGTATTTAGGGCTCCATAGTGTAACGAGGATACCCTAGGAATGTAGGATTTTTCAGCCCTTGTATTTTATGGCACCTAGACTAGTTTTTGTATTAGGGGTAGTTTTGTAATTTCACATACATTAGGTGCACTATTTGTTGTGTGTGTGTTGGGAGAGAAATTTAATTGAATTGGGAGAAGCCCAATGCAATTAAATTTTAGAGGGGGAGGTGAGCATTTGCTTGCTACACCCCATTGGCACATCATATAGTCATACTTTGTGCATGTCCTTCATGCTTTACATGCCTCGTGACACCTAAGCACACTTAGTGGAAAATCTTGGACTTGATCTTGGATTAGTGGGCTAAACCATAGCTAAAATTCACTAATCATAATTAGTGAAATTTTGTCTCCAAATTTGGCTCCACAAATTCAAATTCAAATTCAAGTGAAATTTGAATAGAAATTCAAATTTCCCTCCAATTTTGTGTCACACTTAGGCTATAATAGAGGCCTTCTGTGTGCATTTTTTTCAACTTTGATCATTTGAGAAATTAAATTTTAAAGTTCAGACCTCATTTGAGGCATAAATTTCATGCCCCTTCTCTCCCTCTCCCTCCACTCATCTTCTCCTACCTTCAAGCTCTTATCCATGGCTTTCTATGGTGGTGAGCTTGTTCTTGACTCATCTTCTCTTTGAAGTGGTGTCTCCAATCACCTTTCCTCCTTCTCCATTTTGCTTCCATTTATCTTCAAGAAGAAAAGGACTCCATTGATGAAGAAGATCCAAGGCCTACAAGATCCACATGGAGCTACATCATGTGGTATCATGAACATCTTCATCTAGGTGATGCTCCTTTGCTTCTTTGTTCTTCATCTTCTTCTCCATGTATCTCCTCCATTGTCTTGTGGTTTGGTGCTGTTTAGAGTAGATTCAAAAAAATAAACCGATTAAATCTTAGATCTACACTTGTTCTTGCATTTCTATGGTTCAAATTTTATAGATATACTCTTGAATCATGTTTTTGTGTTGATTTTAGGTTCTATCATTTTTCAGTCATAATATTCTTGTGCTGAACCTTTATATCTCAATTTTCTTGCCAAATATTGATTAGAAAAGAAAACACAAAAATCTAAGTGTAAATCACTTATTCCATGTTGTCTTAGAGTCATGTTTAGTCATAATAATTGTCACATTATGTTCTAAGTTTGTGTTCAATTTTGATTTTGTTGATTGAATTCTAGATACATTTGTTCATGTATTCTTGAAATTCTTAGCCTATCATTTGAATTTTGAGTCTAATTCATGCATGTTATTTAGTTCATAACATGTTCTTAATCAATTCCTAGAAGTAGGCTTGTTGAAGTTTTTTTGTTTTCTAAGTTTCCTTTATGATGCCTATGAAGAAATTGAGTTGTGGTGCTGAGTTGTGGCTGGATTTGTGAATCAAAATAAGTCTTAAGCTCTCTTAAATTGTGTTATTCAAGACAATTGAGCATAAGCAAACACAAATTGTAACTATCCAAGCCTTAAGCAACATAAACACTACTCTTAATTTCTAGGTTGAAATTCTAGTTGTTGTCAGTTTTGGCACACTGTCTTCTTAACTTCACCATGGCTTGAATACTTTGAGTTTTGAGCTGAAATTTTAACTGCATAAAATAAGCATCTGAAAAAAAAAACAATTGAAAAAGAATGAACAAAAAAGAAAAAGAAACGAGCAAGAAAAGGTGATAAAGATTAACATCAAAATACACATCCAAAACAACAACAAAAAAATGTGTATGCTTGATTTGCTTGAAAATTGTTCATTATTTTGAGTTGTATTACAAGCCTATTTGACTCCTGGGAGTTTTTCATCTTTTAGATGTGTTGCTAAATTGACATAACTAGAATTTTTCTTTTAGTCTTGTTTTTAATTTGTCAATCTAATCTAGTGTCATTCTAGGACTTCCTTTGTGTTCCACCTTAACTTGTGGTGTTGTCCTTTAGCTTTATTTTTTCTTGAATCCCATTGAATTAATGTCACGTTAAATTTCATTTTGGTTTAGCTTTCATTTCATCTTTTGGTTTCTTGCTTGTCATTTTTTTTTGTGTTTAAGTGTTGCCTACTATAAGGATTGGAAAAGGAAATTGGTGTGTTGCTTGAAGGAATATTTTTGAGTCTTGGGGGTTAACCATCCTAGGAGCACCATTGGATTTGAAGCAGCAAAAGCCTCACCAAATTTTGAGTGAAACACTTGAGAAAAAAAACAAGCATTGAAGACAAATTTGAAGACCTTAATTGCTTTGTTAAATTTGTTGCAATAGAACAATTGAGTGCTGAATTATTTTTTCTATTGGACATTCTTCAGGGGTGTATTGGGAGTCTCCAAGAGACCACCCAAACCTCTATTTGTTTGTAATAGATTAGTGTAAACCATGTAGACTAAGTGAAGAGCTAGTTGGGACCTCCAAAGGGTCATCCAAGCCTTCACATAGGAAACTGTCTAGCTTGCTTTAAATTTCATTTACCTTCCATTGTCAAACCACCTAGATAGCTTGCTTTTTACCAATTAGTTTTTACCTTATCTTTCACACCTCTTTTAGTGTTTATTTTGGCTAGTTTCAACAATATTTTATTTTACCTTTTGTTTTCAAACCCCCAACAAGAAAGAACCACAACCTAGGAATCAACATGAGTCTATATTTTTCATCTAGTGTTAATGGTGAGGGTTCTACTCCTAAGGACCTCTTGTATAAGATATTAGATGAGTTGATATCCCTTACATTGTGGAAAGAAAAACAAGAGAGAAAAGAAAAAGGAAAAAAAAGAGTGAAAGAAATAAGTCTAGATGAAAGAGAGAAAATAAGAGAGGAAGAAAGAAGAAAAATAATGAAAGAAATGAAAAGAGAAAAACATGCCTCCTATAGTAGTCATGACTCTTGCAAGAGTTTAAGTGAAGAACTTAGTGACTATTATAGAGGGTGCTATAGGTCACATACTAAACATCACTCCCAAAGAAGAGAAAAGGATAGAAGGCTTCAAGAGGTTAACATTAGCCTCCCATATTTCCATGGAAAAGATAATGTTGAGGCCTACCTAGATTGGGAAATGAAGGTTGAACAACTCTTTGCTTGCCATCATATTAGTGAAGAGAGAAAAGTTCCATTGGCTACCCTTAGCTTTCAAGGGTATGCCTTCTATTGGCGGACTTCCCTTGTTAGAGAATGAAGGATTCATAGGGATCATCCAGTAGAGTTTTGGAATGATATTAAGAATGCCCTTAGGAAAAGGCACATTCCCTCGTACTATGAAAGGGAGCTTATGGACAAGCTCTAAAGGCTTAGATAAGGGAGTATGAGTGTAGAAGAATATAGACAACAAATGGAACTACTCCTTTTAAGAGCTGGACTTAGGGAGGAGGAAAGAACAAGCATAGCTAGGTTCCTTAGTGGGCTTAATATGGAAGTGAGGGATAAGGTTGAACTCCCTCCATATATGGACCTAGATGAGCTAGTCCAACTTTGTATAAGAGTGGAGCAACAACTTAAAAGAAAGCCTTCTTCAAAATCTTATGGGTTTCACTCTTATCTAAGGAAGGACCAAGCTTAAGGAATTTTGGGAGTTGCACCTTCTAAACCCAAGGAAGATAAGGGTAAGACCATAGAGAAATCCACCCCTAAGACTATATCCCAAGAAAGGACTAGCAACATTAAATGCTTCAAATGTCTTGAGAGAGGTCACATTGCCTCTCAATGCCCCACAAAGAAAACCATGATTATGAGGAGTCAAGACATTTATAGTAGTCAAGAGGAGACTAATTGTTCCCCTTCCTCTAGTGGAAGTGAAGATGAAGTAAGGGGTGAAGAGTCTAGTGAGGAAGTCTACCCCTATCAAGAAGGTGACCTCCTAATGGTTAGAAGGCTCCTTGGAGGTCAATCTTGTGATCTATCTCAATCCCAAAGAGAGAACATCTTTCATACAAGATGAAAAATTTTAGATAAAACTTGTTCTCTCAATGTGGATAGTGGATCTTGTTGCAATTGTTGTAGCACAAGATTAGTTTCCAAGTTGAACCTCACTATCATTCCCCACCCAAAACCTTATAAACTTCAATGTCTCAATGAGCAAGGGGAAATGATAGTTAACCAACAAGTTAAGGTACCTTTCTCCATTGGGACGTATAAGGATGAAGTTAATTGTGATATAGTTCCCATGGAGGCAGGGCATATTCTTCTTTTAGGAAGGCCATGTCAATTTGAAAGGAAGATCATTTACAATGGCCTAACTAATGAGATTACCCTCACCCATCTTGGCACTAAATTTGTGTTACATCCTCAAACACCTTCATAGGTGGCCAAAGATCAACTAACTATGAAAGATAAGAGGGATGAGGAAGAAAAACTAGAAAAACAAAAGAAAAAGAAGGATAGTAAGGCCTTGTGTTCAAAGGCCAAGGGGAAGGAAAATGAGGAAAAGGATTCCTCCAAGAAGATTTGTTAAGAAGGAAAATCATTATGCAACAAAAGGTGATATCAAAAGAGCACTCCTTAAACAATCTTTCTACCTTCTCCTATCAAGGGAAACATCCCTTAGCACCGCCATACCTCTTGAGCTTGAGGTTATTCCTCAAGTAAAGGAGTTGTTGGATGAGGGTTTGGTTTGTAAGAGCTTAAATCCTTGTGCTTTGTTGGTGCCCAAAATAGGTATTATAAGGCACCAAATCCCTATGATAGGTGGTATGATGAATATGTTGAGTGGTGCAACCCTCTTTTGTAAAATCACTCATACACCTAACATCTTCATGATTTGTGTACATAGGGACTCATTAGGTAGGTTTGTTCTTATTTTTTTGTTTCAATACAAACCTAGGTGCTCATATGGGACACCTTAGGTTTGTCGTAATTTTTTGTAGGAATAATCAACATGAAAATAAAGAAAAAGGTATGTTTTATTCCATTACTTTCCTTAACTTTTTAAATAGTGATCAAGGGCTTCCCGTGGACCCTAAGAGAATAAAGGTCATTCCTGAGTGGCCTACTCCACCAAGTATAAGGGAAATTTGGGGCTTCAATGACTGAACGAACTTTTACAAAAGGTTTGTCCCATATTTTTCTATACTTGTAGCACCACTAATTGAGTTGGTGAGGAACTATGTTCTCTCATGGGAAGATGGCTAGGAAAGGGGTTTTCAGTCCTTACCCTACTCTAACATACCCAACATCACTAATACATATGTTTTTATTCTTTTTATAGGTGTTGAGGAAAGAATCCCTGAGTTTCAAGAACCTCTAGATTTTAGGTCAAATCATTTTCAAGGGGGAGGGAATGATACAATCCTACCCCCCAAGATTTCGTGCTCCTTCTCTCCTCCTTTCACTCATCTTCTCCTACCTTCAAGCTCTTATCCATGGCTTCCTATGGTGGTGAGCTTGTTCTTGACTCATCTTCTTTTTGAAGTGGCGTCTCCAATCATCTTTCTTCCTTCTCTATTCTGTTGCCATTGAACTTCAAGAAGCAAAGGACTCCATCGATGAAGAAGATCTAAGGCCTACAAGCTCCACATGGAGCTACATCACTTATGGAGGTACACTCCTCCTTAACCATTAAAGGTTGTCCTTCTTCTTGGGGGTATATTTCTTCACTAGATTCTTCCCCTTTTGCTTCTTCACTTTCACTAGAGGAAGGTGAAGTAGTAGCCTTATAATCATGCTTTTCTTGGTGGGGCATTGAGAAGTAATGTATCCTCTTCCACAACATTTAAAGCACTTTATAGAGCTAGTCTTCTCTTGCATATTAGCCTTAAGGGGTTGCTTTTCTATTGTCTTCCCCTTATCATCTTTGGGCTTAGAAGGTGTCACCCTCAAGATGCCTTGACCTTCGTCTTGCTTTGGATAATAGTGAGAGCCATAAAATTTTGAAGTAGACTTCCTTTTAAGTTGTTGCTCTACCCTTATTTCCCAATCTAAGAAAGCCTCTACATTGTCCTTCCCATGGAAGTATGGGAGGTTAATGTTAGCCTCTTGAGGCTTTCTTTCCTTTCTTCACTTAGGCTCTTGCAAGAGTCATGACTACTGTAGAAGGCATGCTTTTCTTTTCTTAACTCTTTTAGTATTTTCCTTCTTTCTTCTTCCCTTATTTGTTCCCTCTCATCTTGATTTATTTCTACCCTCTCTTTTCCTTTTTCTTTTATTTCTAGTTTTTCTTTCTATAACTTGAGGGAACTCAACTCATCTAAAATTCTAGACAGAGGATCCTTATGACTAGTACCCTCACCATTAACACTAGATGAATGATGACTTATGTTGGTTCCTAAGTTGAGATTCTTTCTTGTTGGAGGTTAGCAAAACTTAAAAGCTAGGGTTCCAAAAGAACTCAAGATAAGCGTGATAAGCAAGAAGAAACTATTATGCAATAACAAGATAAGCTAGGCGTGACTAGTAAAGAAAATAAGTTATGAAAGTAAGCAAGAAATTAAAGTGTAAGAAATGTAAACTAGGTGGATCCTAAGAGTGTTTGGATTACTACATTTAAGGTTCATAACAAAATACTCACTATCCTAAGGGAAAATTGCCTAAAATTATTACACACAAATGGAAGTTTGGTACCCAATTGGAGGCTCCCAACACACTTCCAATGAAAGGCCTTTTTGTTACAAAATTTGAAAGCAATGAAGGTAAGTAAATTGTCAATTACAAAGTTACAAAAAAGTCGTCAATTTTGGTGGCTGTTCTCTCTTTGGTGTTTCACTCAATTTGGAGTTCTTCTTAGTCCAATAGCTCTTGTGGTGGTTGGCCCCTTGCTTCTTGACTCAAATTCTTCAAGGGATGACACCAATCCTCCTTTCCAATTCCCTATATGGCAACTCACAAACAAGGAAACAAAGAGACAAGCAATAACCAAAGACCAAAAAATGAAATGAAAGCTAAACCAATAGAGTTTTATCAAGACAAATTTACAAGGATTATTCAACAATTAAAGCAATGAAAAACACATAAAAGCAAGCTAGGATTCAAAGAGAAACCTACAATGGCTCTAGAGTAGAGTAAAAAACAAAAAAAAAAAAAAAAAGACTCAAGAAACCTCTAGTTTTGGAACTTATTTTCACACTACTTTTCAACTGAAATTTCAAAACTAAGATTGGTATAAAATAGGCACCAGTTATAGAACAAATTTTGAGCCAAAACAACAAGCACACTTCCCTTTCACTTTTTTTTCCTGGACACAAATTTTCCTACCAACTTGTGTGATTTTTCTTATTTTTTCCTTTTATCCAAATCACTTGGTTCTTTTTTTCTAATTTTTTTTCCAGATGTCTAGAAAATTCAATAAACATTTCAGCTCAAAATTCACAGTGACCAATTCCTAGTAATTTTTACAAGTTCGTATATTCAAGCTGTCAGAACCAGCAATTTCTGACTTTGAATTTTTAAAACATGGTATATTGATTGCCTTAGGCTTACTTTCAACCTTCCTATGTATGTTGAACTCACTAGGCTTTTTTACCATAGTTTTAGGAGTTCAAGATTCACTCAGGATCAAAATTTCAGCCAGCAATTCAATCACCAAAACTCAAATTCACAATAGACACAATCATAAGGAAACCTAAAAGTTCAAGAAAAAGTTCACAATCAAAGACTCTCTAAGAATTTTGCACGAACATGTTAATGACTAATTAAGATGCAAGATTTGACTCAAATCAACTAATAGGCTAAAATAATTTCATAAACTCATGAAAAAATGAGTTAGACAAAGAAACAAGAAAAATAAAATTCAGCACAACATAAGAAATCTTATGTGACAAGTTTCATGACTAGACATGACTTTTATGACAAAACTACAATAGGTGAACAAGTCACTCTAGATTTTTGAGGTTTTATTCTACTTTAGAGTGCGTTTAGATAGAGAATTTTAATTGAGGAAAGTAATTTATCAGAGAATTTGAATTTCTGTAATTTAGAATTCATTGTTTGGATGCTTTTTATGAAGAATTTAAAATTTTGGAATTTTAAAACAAAATTTTAAACAACTAAAAATCTGGAATTTCAATTTCCTTCTAAAAGGTGAGAAATTGAAATTCTCTTCTTACAGTCTTCTTCAATTTCCTTCTTAAAGGTGAGCTTCTAAAATATCGATCGGGTGTGAGCATAGAGGAACACGTATAACTAGCACACCAACCATATTTTCTCTTTTTTTCATCCTTATAATTTTAATTTTTTTATCCAAACACAAAATTTCTAAAATAAAAGAATTTCAATTGAAATATTTGAAATTCTTAGAATTTAAAATTTCTCAAAATTTTAAATTTCTTCATCCAAACACACTCTTAATGTTTTTGTAAGAATTTTATGGTTTAGGTTTCAACCACAAATGAAGAAACAACAATGGAGGAGAAGGTAAAGCTGAAAATTAATGGAGGTTTAAGGAGCACCTACTTGAAGCTCCTGTGCCCTGATACCAATTGATGGAAGCTTGCTTGAGAAGCTTCTATGGAGGCTGGATCTTTGAGCTTCAATGAGGTCCTTCATTGGTGATTTTCAACCATGGAGATGCAGCAGAAGATAAAGGAGAAGAGGTGAGAGGAGGTGTCATCCACAAGGGGATAAGCCATGGAAGGAGGAGCTTCACCACCAAGAGAGTGCCATGGATAAGAAGCTTCGAGAGGAAGCTTCAATGGAGGAAAAGAATGAGAAAGAGAGAGGGGGGGGGGGGGGGAGGGAGGGGCACAAAATTGAAGGAGAAAAAGAGGGAAAGAAATTAAACTTTGAAGTGTGTCTCACAAGTTTCACATTCATCAAAGTTATGACAAGTGTTACACATGCTTCTATTTATAGCCTAGGTCATTGACTAAATGAAAGCTTCCTTGAGACGCTAGAGTTTAGCTACACACACCCCTCACCCCCATGCCTAAATACATGAAAATGCTTAGCTACACACACCCCTCTAATAGCTAAGCTCACCCCCATGCCAAAATACATGAAAATACAAAAAAGTCCCTACTACAAAGACTACTCATAATGCCCTAAAATACAAGGCTAAAACCCTATACAATTAGAATGGCCAAAATACAAGGCCAAAAAGAAGGAAAACCTATTCTAATATTTACAAAGAAGAATGGACCTAACCTTGGCCCATGGGCTCAGAAATCTACCCTGATGCAATCTTCCTAAGGAGGGGACCCATCCTCTTGTAGTCTTCAATTCAATACCCTTCGGGGATAGGATTGCATCATTAAACTAAACAATTAGAGTAATTTAAGAAGAGATTTAATTATTTTTCTGATTTTAATTTTAAAAGAAAACATGTAATGTAAATGTAAAAGAGAGAATTGAGTGATATTAAAAGAGACCAGAGGTTATGGTTCACTAGTACCAATTTTCCCCCAACCTTGTTCCTATGAAATTCCTACCCTGATCTAATTACCAATTCCCAAAGTCACCTAAAGCCTTTGATTCCTGTTAATAGATGTTTTGCCTTAAATCAATACTCCAATGATCATGAATATATCAATTGAAAGCAAAGGATAAAATAAAGTCTAGGGTTGACTAATTTAATGATAAACTAATCTATTGGAGATTACCCAAACAATTTGATAATGCAATTTGGTATAAAAAATTCACTACCTAGATCCACTAAATACACGCGGATGATTACCATTGTATATTCGATTAAGTTAAGATTGATCAAGTCCTAATTGACAATAAAAATAAGGTAGAGAATTAATTAACATAAAACATCAAGAAATTTCATTAAGAATAAGAGAAGGAGTACAATCGGATACTTACATCATAAGCCCTGGACTAGGGGAGACTAGATGCTCATGGTCAAAGCAAAAGTAGAAAGCCTAGAAGAAATAAGCATAGAAACACTAGTAGGGAAGGAACGATGATCACGATCCGTCCTCATGGTGTTCTCAACACCTCAAAACTCTCAAAACATTCTCAAAGATCTAAAAAACATAAACTAAGTACTAAATTTTGAATGTTCTCAAGTATAGACTCTAGCTTCTTATTTATAGACTCCTAAAGTTAATTGCTTTTAATTAGACACACTATAGATAAATATTCTGATATGATCTATGAAGATAATTACTTTAATTAGCCATACTATAGATAAATATTCTGATTAGATCTCTAAATATAATTACTTTAATTAGTGCACTATAGATAAATATTTTGATTAAATCCCTAAAGATAATTACTTTAATTAAACTCTTAAAGACAATTTCCTTAATTATTCTCACTACGCCCATGGTGATATCCACCAGGGCCATTATTGAAATTCTGAGTTAAAGCTTGAGATGTTTTGAAATGACAAGGGCCCTCATGGTTGTCCGTGACTATTGTAGGAAGTTGTGACATTTTGGGACGTTGCAAACTGATCACAATGTTCATGATGTTGACCATGGCCCTCTTGGAGTTGACCACAATCATAGTCAATGTACCATGGCCGTTATCAAGTGAAATTAACATGAAAACTTCATGAAATTGTACATTTTTAAACTTTTTCACTTAATTGAGCGGTTATACTTCTGCAAGGTAATAACAAAAGTGGAAATGTGAATATTGCCAAGAAATAGCATGAAAACTCATAAAATATCACTCAAATTATGGTTTATCAAACTTCCTACACTTGAGCATTGCTTGTCCTCAAGAAATTATGCTAATTCCAAATTAAACAAATTCTTTCATGTCAGAACTCATGTATCAGAATCCCTATTTATTCAAAAGTAAAAATCACACATAAGGGTACCAGAGATTAACTCATGAATGCATTAGGCTTTTCAATTAACATGCAAACAATCTTAAAAAACTTCCAGTTCACTCTGCCCACTGTCTCTCAGTTTTTAGAAAAATTAATAATTACACTCATAATTGCAATTCAATAACACATTCACAACTATGTAAATCCATCAACTCAACTCAAATAAATCACAAAAATTCAGAACAAGTGAGACATAATGGGTTGTAATGGGGCCAGACACGTAATGTAAGGTAGGTACTAAAAGA
This sequence comes from Glycine max, assembly GCF_000004515.6. Taxonomy (NCBI): domain Eukaryota; kingdom Viridiplantae; phylum Streptophyta; class Magnoliopsida; order Fabales; family Fabaceae; genus Glycine; species Glycine max. Next base: position 19,927,843 of record NC_038246.2, on the reverse strand, counting down.
AAGAGGCTAATCAAAGGGTTTCACTCAATCATATGAAAACACTCAAATAACAAGGGAACTTTTACCTATTTTTGAACCTTCCTTTTGATTTAATTTTTTTTATCCTTTTTCCTTCTCTCTCTTTTTCTTTTTATTTGTGGGCTTTTATCTCAAAAATTATCTTTTTTTTTCCTTTCTTTTTACTTGTCAATCCCCTTTTTATTGTTTTTTTTTTCTTTTCATTATTTAACTTGAGAGAAGGAGTTTGGATTTACTTACTGGCACATTAATATTTCACATAACCACGGTGCAAGGGACCAACATAATTAATCATTTTGGCTCAAAAATGGTCAACTAAGGGATATGTGTTAGGACTTTTGGCAAGCGTACCAATTGTCGTTGTAGGTTTCACATTTATAAAAGAGTTTGTCTCTACAGGGACTTGAGTTACTTAATTCATTTGGATAAAGGTTATCAGTTTAATAATCATGAAAAAATTTAATCGAATGTTATTGGTTTTGGTTTAACTAACTAAAGATAACCGAAAGTAAAAGAATAGTGAAAATAATGGATTTACAAAAATAACGGAATTTAGAATGTTGGAAATACGTAAATTACGGAAATAATAATAACGACTTAAATTAATTCAAGAAAACATAGCATTGAATTTCATCATTCATACCCTTAGTATCCTAATAAGATTAACATATATAAATTATTTTCTAACATTACTGATGCATAGATAGTTATCCCAAGTTGATTCCTCGCACTTGGAACCTAAGAATATTTACTAAATATCAATCCCTCACATATGCAGTAAATATCCCAACATTATAATTATACTCCCGTGTTGGATCAAGTGGCCTCAGAATAATTAAGAAGAGGGGGTTGAATTAATTATTCCTAAACCTTTACTAATTAAAAAATTACTCTTCTAAGGCTTTTACTAAGTTGTTAAGAGAATAAGGAGTAGAAGAGAAACTTAACAGAAAGTAAAAGCGAAAATTAAATGCACAGCGGAAATTAAAAGAGTAGGGAAGAAGGAGACAAACACACAAGAGTTTTTATACTGGTTCGGCAACAACCTGTGCCTACATCCAGTCCCCAAGCGACCAGTGGTCCTTGAGATTTCTTTTCAACCTTGTAAAAATCCTTTTACAAGCAAAGATCCACAAGGGATGTACCCTCCCTTGTTCTCTTTGAAACCCTAGTGGATGTACCCTCCACTAGAACTGATCCACAAGAGATGTACCCTCTCTTGTTCTCAGTCAAACCCAAGTAGATGTACCCTCTACTTGTACCACAAAGGATGTACCCTCCAATGTGTTAAGACAAAGATATCAGGCGGTTAAACCTTTGATACTTTGTGAATGGGGATACAAAAGAATTCTCAGGCGGTTAGTCCTTTGAATACTTTTGTATAAGGGAAAGGGAAGAATCAAAAGAATTCTCAGACTGTGTCGTTTTGAATTCTTTGACAAGGGAGAAGGGAGACACAAAAGAATTCAGGCGGTTAGTCCTTCGTTCTTTTAGAAAAAGGGAGAAGAGAGACACAAAAAGAATTCAGGCGGTTAGTCCTTGGCGAATTCATTTTGGCAAAGGGAGAAGAGATGAAAAGAATGAATAGCACAAGTTTTCAAGGTTCAGAAAACCAAAAAACTTTGGAAAGCTTTTGGCACAAAGAAGAAGAAGAAGTTCAAAGAGATTCAAGGCTTGTAAAGGATTGTATAAGATTGATTGGAAAAGTATATTGAGAAGCAAATCAAAGCCTTGCTTTTATAGACTCTTCATGTCTGGCCAAGAGGACCATTTAGAATAGTTATAACTTTTAGAAAAACTTAAAACCAATTTGAAAAATTCAAAAACCTTTTGAAGAGTTACATCTTTTGATTTATTCAGAAACAATAACTGGTAATCAATTACCAAATCAATGTAATCGATTACACAAGGCTTTTATGCGAAAGAATGTGACTCTTCACATTTGAATTTGAATTTTAACGTTCAAAGGCACTGGTAATCGATTACCAAAACATTGTAATCGATTATAGCTTTTTGAAATTAATTGGAACGATGTAAATTCAGTTTGAAAACTTTTTCAAATCCATTTTGCTACTGGTAATCGATTACAATAATCTGGTAATCGATTACCAGAGAGTAAAAACTCTTTGGTAAACATGTTTTGAGAAAAATCCATGTGCTACTCAGTTTTTGGAAAAACCTTTTCATACTTATCTTGATTAAGCTTTTTCTTGATTCTTCAATAGCCTTTTCTTGATTCTTGAATCTTGAGTCTTGAAACCTTGATCTCTTGAATCTTGATTCTTGATTCTTGAATTCAACTTTCCTCTTGAATCTTGAAGTGTTCTTGATCCTATCTTGAACATCTTGAACTCATTCTTTGATTGACCTTTGAGCTTTTCGTCATCACCTTTGTCATCATCTTTTGTTATCATCAAAACATCTTTGAATCACTCTTGATTCACCATGAAGCTTTGCTTCTAAAATCTCCCCCTTTTTTATGATGACAACTTCTGAAATCAAGAAAAACACACACACACACTTTTTCCTAGTCGATCACTCACATAAATTCTCCCCCTTTGTTTTTGAATTTATGCTTCTCTTAAGATTAACCTGATTACTCATGTGAGTTCTTGATTTAATCCCTATTTCTCTCCCCCTTTGGCATCAACAAAACGCCAAAGTTCGTATCAAATTTGAAGTATTCAAATATAACTAAACATCCATACAACATTCATGGAAAAACTATCAACCAAATCATGAAGCAAGAACCATGAAGCAATAATCATGAATAGATTAACTATAAAATCCACATAGTCAAATAACATACTTAATATTTGTTCAAACATACCATGCAAATAAGGAAATAGTAAATTGTTTAAATACCATAATAATATAGCCAAAATAAAAGGCTGAAAATCAAAGTACTAATAATATAGAAATCTAAGATGATGGTGGCGGCGGTGGTGGAAGATCGAAGCTTGAATGAATGTAAGACACATCTTCTTCAACCTTTGTGATTCTTGACTCCATTTCATTGAAGCACATATCCACTTGTAATTCCAAAGTGTCAAACCTTTCACCAACAAAGGTTTGAAGACCATCAAACCTGTCCATTATCTTTGAAAGGAGAGATGAATCCTCTCCATCATGTCCTTCTTCACCAACATGTCGAGCACCTTTCTTCACCCAAGAGCCATCATGCTCCTCTTGATAACCAAAAGATGCTATGACTGAAGCGCCTATAAGGAAAGATCTCTTGATTGGAACATAAGGTTCAGAATCAAGAGGGATGTTGAAGTGTTGAAGGAAAAGGGTAACAAGATGGGGGTAAGGCAATGGAGCATTCAATCGCAAGGCCTTATGCATGCGATATCTAACAAGATGTGCCCAATCAATTTGTAAACCTTTATGAAAGGCCCACATGACAATGAGATCTTCTTCAGAAACCTGAGCAAGGTTTGAAGATCTCGGAAGCAAGATGCGAACAATAAGGTAATGGAGGACGTGGCTTTCAAAAGCCAATGAACCGGCAAGAAGCCTTCCGGTCATATCCGCTTGGTTGGTACAAACCAACCGGCGGGCATCATGTACAGAGAAATCAAACTTCCAATCGTTAATCAGTGCACCTTCAAATGGTACACCTTCGCTTGGCAATTGGGTTAAATCATAGAATAGGGACTGGTCAATGACCATCTTAATCCCATAAACTTCAGACATTAGGGTACCTTTATGGATTTCTAAATTAGAATAAAAAGCTTTGACTAGTTCAGAATAAACAGGTAATTTCAGATACATGAATGGAATAAGATTGGAGTTTTCAAATGCTTGAAAGCATTCCAAACTCTCATTTGAGAAGAAATCCATATCTATGAATTTTGGGTCTATAATGGAACGAGAGGAAAAGAGGTTTGTGTACCGTATACGCTATTCCTCTGATGAAAACAGTGATCTAGAGGGAATGGAGGAAGGAATTGGCATTTCCTGTGACCCGAAATGCCGTTGACTCTGACTCGAAGTGCCCTTTCACTTCTTCGAAGGTTTAGCCATTTGAAGGGATTTTTCAAGATTTCAATCAGTTCAAATGAAAGAGAGTGGAAAAAGAAGTTTGGGCTTTGTGGGGAGTGATTTGGACAAGAATTGAGTGAGATATGGCTGGAAGAAAATTTGGGGGCGAGGGTTTTCGAGAGAGAGAAGAGTTGCAGGTTTCAGAATTTGAAATCCGAATATATAGGTGCAGGGATGCATTGTAATCGATTACACGAATATGGTAATCGATTACCAGAGAGTAACATTGCCAGAAATAACTGCTTGTAATCGATTACACTATTATGGTAATCGATTACCAGTGGTTATTTTAGCCAGAAAACAAAAACCAAAAGGCTTTCTAGGAGAAAAGAAATTTTGAGTGATTATCAAAAAACACTTTTTAAAGAAAAAATACTAAGAATACTTTATGAATAATTCTCAATCATGTAATTCACATATCATATCATGCAAAAACATTAAAACATGTAGATAATCAATTTTATCAAAAACAATCAAAACACAAGTATAAAGAATATTGATTTTATTTAAATATATGAATAAATATTTCATGCAAATAAGATGAAATCAATCAAGAACACATACTCATGATTTCAAACAATCAGAAACAAACAAATAAAGAATTGTTAGTCATTGTCATACCCTAATTTCGTCCGGGGACTTTTGCTTGATGACATGCGACCTTTCTTTGGTCCTTGTGAGGTGCTTGGCACCCATCATTAGGCAATTTGTGAAATTCCAGGACATGCCGGAAAACCAAAAAAAATATTGATGCACAATCCGTAAGTTTCCGTGATACACCGGAAACCAAACGGAAGCATCGTTGCGTAATTAAGTGAGGTTCCGTAACATTCCGTAAGTCAAAAAAGGGATGATTATGTAATCCGCAAGGTTCCGTAACATTACGGAAAGAAAACAAGTATCGTTACGAAATTCGTAAGTTTCCGTAACTTTAAGAAAAAGAATCACCAAAAAAAAGCAGAGGGGGTGTACTTAGTAAAAATGGGGGTGCAAATAGCACCCAGGCCCACTTGGGCCCTCCAGAATATTCCTCCAGAAGGCTGTTGCTTCTGGAGGAAGCAACCTGGCTCGCCTGGGCGAGCTGAGCTCGCCTGGGCGAGCTGGGCGGCAACCACCTCCCCTATTTTGCTATAAATAGGGGAGGAAGTGAAGAAGAAAAGGGTTCAGCCCCTTAGGAACTTCTCTCTCTTTCGAATTTGCTTGGAAAAATTGTTTCCGAGAAGAAAATCTAAGCCGAGGTGCTTCCGAAACGTTTCCGTAACGTTTTCCGTGAAGAAATTCGCAAAGGTTTCAACCGTTCTTCGACGTTCTTCATTCGTTCTTCATCGTTCTTCGATCTTCAACGGGTAAGTACCTTGAACCAAGCTTTTCGATTCATTCTATGTACCCTTGGTGGTCCACATTGTGTTTCGTGCATTTTTATTCTCGTTTTGTTTACTCTTTATACCCCCTGTTGACGTGCTTAAGCCATTTTACTTAAGTCATTTCTCGATTAACTTAAAAATAAAATCAATTTCCACCGAACGTTTGAATTGTATTATCCGTTAACTTTGGTTAAAATGAATTCCGACCGTTCGGTCGTGCCGTAACCACGTTGGAAATCAAAAAAGAGGTAAAAAATAATATAATAATAAAAAAAACATCTTTTAGTAAAATAAAGCGGAAAATCAATCGGACGTTTTCTCTTTGGGATTTCTCATTCTTAATCGAATTGATTAATAACTAAAGTGAAACTAAGGCTAAAATCAACTCGCCTAGTCAAGCTCGTCCACAAAAATAGGCTTTTGAAGTTTGTCATTTCAATTTCTTACTAAGTAAAATGGATCATTTTCAAGGTCCAACGCCTTAAAATGATCACCACTTAAGTAAAAAAGGATCACTTGATAAAGAAAGAACTACGTAGGTCTGATTTCCTCATCGCAAATTGAGGAATACGTAGGAGCAAAGGGAAACACCCTTGTCGACCACAAAAAAGGAAAAATATAAAAAGGGTATAAAGGATATAAGGACATAAAAGGGAACGTAAAAATCAAAGTCATGTTTGCACATTCGATTAAAGGCTGCCGTCCCTTGGGACGGACGTGTGGGGTGCTAATACCTTCCCCGTGCGTAAATACAACTCCCGAACCTTTCACTTAAAAGTTCGTAGATCACGTCTTTTCCAGTTTTTCCGACGTTTTCCTCAAATAAACGTTGGTGGCGACTCCGTGCGCATTCCTTTCGTGGAACACGCATCCCGCGAGTCACGCGTCGCCCTCCCGCCGAAGGGTAGGTTGCGACAGTTGGTGACTCCACTGGGGACTGTTTTTAGAGAGTTAGGCCATTTAATCTTGTGCAATGTTTTACCATGACGTATCCCTTTGTTAGTTTTCCTTCATTATGTTCTTATGTGTATAAGCTCTGTATTGCTTTTAGTGCGTTTTAAAATGTATGCATGAGGTAAATGTTTATTCATTTGATGCACACAAACACCAACACTATTTGCACACACTGTGAGTGAAAAAGGGCCCTATACCCGGGTTCGTGGGAACATAAGGAGTGGAGGTGAATCTGTGATCATGCTAGGTCTCCGACTTGCTTGATTACAGTGAACCCTCATCTAGAGCTTTTTTCTTTGAAAACTTATTGTTGCTAGTAGTCCCTACTGCTACAATATGTTCTTCAAAGAGGATAATACCTCTAGAAACTATCAAAAGAGATATGACTACCTTGGGGGGTTATCACTAAAATGCCTAGTTAGTTCTCTCCCTTATAGGTCCCTTAAATAGGGGCACGGAGCGAATACGCTGTGTGCCATTTTTCACAACTGCCATGCATAAGTACCATATACCCTTTTGCTTATGCTCAGTGAATATTGTCATACTGTGTACATTCCCGCATTGTGTCTTTTGCATAGGCATCGCATATGGGTTCTGTCTTGATCCCTTCTGTAAACAAACCAACGGAGGGTCCGTGTCGCTTTCTTAAAAACGTACGTTGGGGCATTTTGCTACCCCTAGACGTCGTATCTAGGAAGGGGACAAATTCCCCGGACCCCCGCATTCCTAGATTGCATCTGTGTTATATGCATTCCTTCATGCATTCATCCATTCCACCCATGAGATATCGGAGTTTTGATTTGCACCAGCTTTTTGTCTCACTTTAGTAAGCATGGGGACAAATCAAACCGGCAAGAGGTTTTACCAAGTCAAGGTTAAAAGCCTAGATACCACCAGTATCAAGGAATTAGGGCGGTTGATGGAACCTCTCCAAATGCAAGCTTTCCGCAAGACTTACGGAAAGATCTTAGAGTTGACCTTAGCAGAGGTATCCATAGAAGCCATTGCATCACTCACCCAATACTACGACCAGCCTTTGAGATGCTTCACATTCGGAGACTTCCAATTAGTACCAACCATTGAAGAATTTGAGGAAATTCTAGGATGTCCTCTCGGGGGAAGAAAACCATATCTTTCATCCGGGTGTCTCCCCTCTTTGAGCAGAATTGCAACTGTGGTCAAGGATTCAGCAAGAGGTTTGGACAGCATAAAACAGACTCGGAACGGCATAGCGGGCCTACCACGGAGGTACCTAGAAGACAAGGCGAGGGGTATGGCCAATCAAGGAGATTGGGTCCCGTTTATGGATGTGTTAGCTTTGCTAATTTTTGGGGTCGTCCTCTTTCCAAACGTGGATGGTTTTGTGGACCTAGCAGCAATCGACGCTTTCCTTGCCTACCACCATAGCAAGGAAAGTCCGGTGGTAGCTGTCTTGGCAGATCTATTTGACACATTTAACCGAAGGTGCGAAAAGAGTAGCGCACGGATCATCTGTTGCTTGCCCGCCCTCTGTGTTTGGTTGGTTTCGCACTTGTTCCAACAAGACACAAGACATCCATGTCCGCTCCTGAGCCATCGCTCGTGTACTGAAAAGAGGAGAATAGATTGGGACTAGCTTTTGGCCGGGATAGGAGGTAGAACAATCGGTTGGTTCCCCCGATGGAAGGAAGGAAAAGAAGGAGTCCTTTTCTCATGTGGAGGATACCCAAACATTCCGCTGGTAGGAACGAGGGGTTGTATTAACTACAATCCCGCGCTCGCTATAAGACAACTAGGGTACCCCATGAGGGGAGCACCGACGGAAGAAAGCATGTCTCCTTTCCTTATGAGGGATTTCGGCGCACAAAATTCCAAGACTATACAAAGAATCCATAAGGCATGGGAAACCCCGTTAAGGAAAGATCAAGAACTTAGAGGCATTCGTAATGGCATCATTGGTGGCTACCATGAATGGCTGAAAGTTCATATACGAGGTTTAGATTGGCTTGCCAAGTTAAAAGTCGTCAGCGAAGAGAGTTTTGAAGCACCGGAAGAGGACGAAGAAGTCCAAGCTCTCAAAAGCGAGTTAGGAAAGGCGAAATTAGCCAAGGAGAAGTTCAAGTTGGCCGCAACACACATTCGGATGCAGTGTGTCGGGTTACGGGAAGAGAATGCAATTACCGCAAGAGCCCTTGAACAAGAGACCAAGAGGGCTCGCAAGGAAGAGTATGGCCGGAATAAATTTCGCGGAGCTCTATGGGGTAGCAATAGTGAACTCAAGTTGCGAAGGGAAGAAAGGGACCGGTCGCGAGCACATAGCATGGTTCTGAAAGAGGAGTTAATTGCTTGTTTAAGGTCCAAAAGAAGCTTGTCTCAGCGTTTATGCAAGACGGAGACCAACATGCTAGCTATCATCGCCAAGTACCAAGAAGAGTTAGGTCTAGCCACGGCCCACGAGCATAGAATCGTGGACGAGTATGCTCAAGTATACGCGTAAAAAGAGGCTAGAGGAAGGGTGATCAACTCTTTACACCAAGAGGCAACCATGTGGATGGATCGGTTTGCTCTTACCTTGAACGGGAGTCAAGAACTTCCCCGCTTGTTAGCCAAGGCCAAGGCGATGGCAGACACCTACTCCACCCCCGAAGAGATTCATGGGCTTCTCGGCTATTGTCAGCATATGATAGACTTAATGGCCCACATAATTAGAAATCGTTAGGGAACTTGTATGGTCTCTCAGACCTTGACTAGATACGACCTCCTTTTTGAAATAAAATGAGTTGGTCCCATGTTTCTACTCCAAAAAAAACTTGTGGAAATCAAATCACTCCTACATTTCATCTCTAGCATGCATTTTTCTTTCTTTACCCACTCCTCACGTTTGGTTTTTTTAGGAAAAACACCATAACTAAACGTGCCGCAAGGTATCCCTATCGCACCAGATCCAAATCTAGAACGATGGGTGATCAAGAGGAGACACAGGAACAGATGAAAGCCGACATGTCGGCTCTGAGAGAACAAATGGCCTCCATGATAGAGGCCATGTTAAGTATGAAGCAGCTCGTAGAGAAGAACGCGGCCACCGCCGCCGCTGTCAGTTCGGCTGCCGAAGCAGACCTGACTCTCTTGGCAACTACGCACCATCCTCCCTCAAACATAGTAGGACGGGGAAGGGACACACTGGGGCACGATGGCAGCCCTCACCTGGGATACAACCGAGCGGCTTACCCTTATGGATTGCCGCCCAACTATTCACCACCCGTCTTGCAAGAAGATGCGGGCCACATAGCTTCTCCCGTCCATGAAAGAGAGCCTCCTCAGCAGCCCGACGAAGTCCACAAAGACCCTCAAGACTATGCTCGAAGGGATGTCAAGTTCTATCCCCCGATCCCCGAAGGGCCGGCACCAGGCACGTTGCCTCAACCCAACATCGCAGCACCACCAATAGTTTTGTCCACGGAAGGGCCGCCTCCAGCAACTGAAGAAAGGAGGAAGCTCGATCTCCTTGAGGAAAGATTGAGGGCCATGGAAGGATTTGGCGATTATCCGTTCGCAGACATGACGGATCTTTGCTTAGTACCCGATGTTGTTATTCCCCCGAAGTTCAAAGTGCCGGACTTCGACAAGTATAAAGGGACGACTTGTCCCAAAAACCATCTCAAGATGTACTGCCGTAAGATGGGCGCCCACTCTAAAGATGAAAATCTATTAATACACTTCTTTCAAGATAGCTTGGCCGGAGCCGCGGTAGTGTGGTACACTAATTTGGAAGCTTCCCGTATCCGTACTTGGAAGGATCTGATTACTGCCTTCCTAAGGCAGTATCAGTACAATTCTGATATGGCTCCCGACCGCACTCAACTGCAGAATATGTTCAAGAAAGAGGGTGAAACCTTTAAAGAATATGCACAGCGATGGAGGGATTTGGCGGCACAAGTAGCTCCTCCCATGGTTGAGAGAGAGATGATCACCATGATGGTAGACACTCTGCCAGTGTTCTACTATGAGAAGCTAGTAGGTTACATGCCGTCCAGCTTTGCGGATCTAGTGTTTGCCGGGGAAAGAATCGAGGTAGGATTGAAAAGAGGAAAGTTTGATTACGTTTCCTCCACAAATGCGAATGCCAAAAGAATCGGGGCAACAGGGGCAAAAAGGAAGGAAGGAGATGCCCATGCCGTCTCTTCAACACCCGCGTGGGTCAAACCCCAGCAAACACCTCATGGTACCCATCAGTACGCGCAACATCACCCAAGCTTCTCGGCTCATGCCGGGAACGCCTCTAGTTCAACACCCGTGAAGCCTAAGGCACGCACCCAGAGGGAAGCTCCCCAAGTTCCAACTCCGAACACGACTCGACCGGCCAGTAATTCCAACACGACAAGGAACTTCCCTCCGAGGCCATTTCCGGAATTCACCCCACTCCCAATGACGTACGAAGATCTTTTGCCATCCCTCATCGCCAATCATTTGGCCGTGGTAACTCCCGGAAGGGTCCTCGAACCCCCTTTCCCGAAGTGGTATGACCCTAACGCAACCTGCAAGTACCATGGGGGTGTCCCGGGGCATTCCCTTGAAAAATGCTTGGCCCTTAAATACAAGGTCCAACATTTAATGGATGCTGGATGGCTGACTTTCCAAGAGGATCGGCCCAATGTGAGAACCAACCCTCTCGCCAATCATGGAGGGGGAGCGGTTAATGCAGTTGAGTCCGATAGGCCGCACAGGTCTAAACCTTTAAGGGATGTGGCAACCCCTAGGTGGGAGTAGAGGAATTGTTACAGCGGATGATAGATCAAGGTCGACTGGAAGTCGGCATTGAAGGAAAAGAAGAGCAGCATATATGCATGCAGTCTACGGAGGGGAGCAGTGTTGCGAAGCCCAAACCCTTGGTGATATACTTCACTAAGAGCGCAGCTTCGCAAAAGCCTGGACACCCCTTAGTAGCCAAACCTGTTCCTTTCCCGTACCAAAATAGCCACGCGGTCCCGTGGAGATATACACCTCCGAGGGAGAAGGAAGAAGAAGCCACTGACGTCAGCTCGCTGTCAGCTAAAGTAACAAATATCACGGGACTGAGTGGTGTGACCCGTAGTGGTCGTGTGTTCGCACCTCCGGACCTACCAGTCCAACCCGCGGACGTCAAGGGAAAAGGAAAAGTGGTGGAGGAACAAGATGGCGAAGTACCCCACGCTTCGAATAAAGATATTCCGGCAAAGGGCCCCCCGGAGAAAAAGGATGGTAAAAAGTAGGTGTCGCTAGAGGAAGCCAGCGAGTTCCTCCGGATAATTCAGCAGAGCGAATTCAAGGTTATCGAACAGCTCAACAAAACCCCGGCCAGGGTCTCACTGTTGGAGTTACTTATGAGCTCCGAGCCTCATCGGGCTCTGCTAGTAAAAGTTCTGAATGAGGCTCATGTGGCCCAAGATATCTCGGTAGAAGGTTTCGGAGGGCTGGTCAACAATATCACTGCCAACAACTATCTTGCCTTCGCCGAAGAAGAAATCCCCGCCGAGGGGAGAGGGCATAATAAGGCTTTACACGTATCAGTCAAGTGTATGGACCATATCGTAGCCAAGGTGCTCATCGATAATGGTTCCAGTTTAAACGTGATGCCTAAGAGCACTTTGGAGAAGTTACCATTCAATGCTTCCCACTTAAAACCAAGTTCAATGGTGGCTCGTGCCTTCGACGGCACTCGCAGAGAGGTTAGGGGAGAGATCGATCTCCCAGTACAAATAGGCCCTCACACCTGTCAAGTCACCTTCCAAATAATGGATATTAACCCCCCTTACAGCTGTCTGTTGGGGCGCCCGTGGATCCACTCAGTGGGAGTTGTGCCTTCTACACTCCACCAAAAGCTGAAATTCGTAGTGGAGGGGCACTTGGTCATCGTGTCAGGCGAGGAAGACATCTTGGTAAGCTGCCCATCCTCCATGCCTTATGTGGAAGCCGCAGAAGAATCGTTAGAAACTGCTTTCCAGTCTTTTGAGGTGGTCAGCATTTCCTCCGTGGACTCCCTCTTTGGGCAGCCTTGTCTGTCCGATGCAGCGGTAATGATGGCCCGAGTTATGTTGGGGAACGGTTATGAACCCGGGATGGGTTTAGGCAAAGACAACGGCGGCATAACTAGCCTGATAAATACCCAAGGAAATCGTGGGAAGTATGGTTTAGGCTATAAGCCCACTCAGGCGGACATGAAAAGAAGCATCGCGGGAAGGAAGAACAGTGGTCAAAGCTCGCGTTGGAGACAAGAAAGTGAAGGAAGCCCGCCCTGCCACATAAGTAGAAGCTTTATAAGCGCGGGTCTGGGAGACAAAGGTCAAGTGTTCGCGATATGCGAAGATGATGTTCCGAGTACTTTGGATTTGGTACGACCATGCCCTCCTGATTTCCAGCTGGGAAATTGGCGAGTGGAAGAATGCCCCGGCATTTACGCAACGAGCATAATGTAAACCTTTACGGTTTTAAAAGCTCTATAGTTGGGCCTAGGCTTTAGAGTTTTTCCTTTGTTAAGGCTTTGTGTCTTTTGTTTTTGAATTTATAATACAAGGATCTTTCTTCATCTGTTCCTCTGTCTCTACCCATTCTCATTCATTTGCATGTTTACTTCTTTTTCTGAAACGGCAGATCCGATGACGAGTCCCCCGAAGGTACTAATACCTGGGACCCGCCTATCGACTTCGAGCAAGAAATGAATCAAATGGAAGATGAAGGAAACGAGGATGTGGGACTTCCCCCAGAACTAGAAAGAATGGTCGCCCATGAGGACCAAGAAACGGGGCCTCATCAAGAAGAAACAGAGCTAGTAGACTTAGGAATTGGCAGTGGAAAGAGGGAAGTAAAGATAGGTACAGGTATTACCGCACCTATCCGTGAAGAATTAATAATCCTGCTAAAGGACTACCAAGACATCTTTGCTTGGTCATACCAAGATATGCCCGGTTTGAGTTCTGACATTGTACAGCACCGATTACCTCTAAATCCCGAGTGTTCCCCGGTAAAACAGAAACTGAGAAGGATGAAGCCCGAAACCTCCTTGAAAATAAAAGAAGAAGTGAAGAAGCAATTTGACGTTGGATTTCTGGCCGTCGCTCGGTATCCAGAATGGGTTGCCAACATCGTACCAGTTCCTAAAAAAGATGGGAAAGTACGAATGTGTGTGGATTATCGGGACCTGAATCGGGCCAGTCCCAAGGACAATTTTCCTTTACCACACATTGATATCCTCGTGGATAACACGGCCAATTTCGCTTTATTTTCCTTCATGGACGGTTTCTCTGGTTACAATCAGATAAAGATGGCGCCCGAGGATATGGAAAAGACTACTTTCGTCACCCTGTGGGGGACGTTCTGTTACAAAGTGATGTCCTTTGGACTCAAGAATGCCGGGGCAACTTATCAACGGGCCATGGTAGCTTTGTTCCATGATATGATGCATCAAGAGATCGAGGTCTACGTGGATGACATAATTGCTAAATCTAAATCCGAGGAAGAACACCTTGTCAACCTGCGGAAGTTGTTCGAAAGGCTTAAGAAATATCAATTAAGGTTGAACCCCGCTAAGTGTACCTTTGGGGTCAAATCAGGGAAATTGCTTGGTTTCATTGTAAGCCAGAAAGGGATAGAGGTAGACCCCGAAAAAGTGAAGGCTATCCTTGAGATGCCAGAACCCCGTACAGAGAGGCAAGTCCGAGGTTTCCTGGGGCGCTTGAATTATATTGCCAGATTCATATCGCAGCTCACCGCCATTTGTGAGCCGTTGTTCAAGCTCTTGCGCAAAAACCAAACTGATCGCTGGAATGAGGATTGCCAAGAGGCTTTTGGAAGGATCAAAAAGTGCCTAATGAATCCTCCCGTGCTTATGCCACCAGTACCTGGAAGGCCTCTCATTTTGTACATGACAATCTTGGACGAGTCAATGGGGTGTATGCTGGGGCAACATGACGAATCCGGGAAAAAAGAGCGCGCTGTTTACTACCTAAGTAAGAAGTTCACGACCTGTGAGATGAATTATTCCTTGCTCGAAAGAACGTGTTGTGCTTTAGTATGGGCATCCCATCGCCTAAGGCAGTACATGCTGAGCCATACTACCTGGTTGATATCCAAAATGGACCCGGTTAAGTACATCTTTGAAAAGCCAGCTCTCACGGGACGAATCGCCCGGTGGCAAGTCCTGCTATCTGAGTATGATATAGTCTACGTCACCCAAAAGGCGATAAAAGGAAGCGCTTTAGCAGATTATTTGGCTCAACAGCCTCTTAACGACTACCAGCCCATGCATCCTGAATTCCCGGATGAGGACATCATGGCCTTGTTCGAGGAAAAATTGGACGAAGATCGGGACAAATGGACTGTATGGTTTGACGAAGCGTCAAACATTCTAGGTCATGGCGTTGGGGCAGTGTTGGTCTCTCCGGACAATCAATGTGTACCTTTCACAGCCAGGCTAGGGTTCGACTGCACCAACAACATGGCCGAATATGAAGCATGTGCCCTAGCTGTCCAGGCAACAATTGACTCCAATGTCAAACTACTCAAGGTGTACGGCGACTCAGCGTTGGTAATCCATCAGCTGAGAGGGGAATGGGAAACTAGAGATCCCAAGCTGATACCCTACAAAGCCTATATCAAGGAATTGGCTAAGACCTTCGATGAGATCTCCTTCCATCATGTTCCCCGCGAGGAAAATCAAATGGCGGATGCACTTGCTACGTTGGCGTCTATGTTCCAGCTAACACCGCACGGGGATCTACCCTACATTGAATTTTGGTGTCGTGGCAAACCCGCGCATTGTTGCCAAGTGGAAGAGGAACGGGACGGAAAGCCTTGGTATTTCGACATCAAGCGATATGTCGTAAGCAAAGAATACCCGCCAGAGATTGCCGACAACGATAAAAGGACATTGAGAAGGTTGGCAGCCGGTTTCTTCATGAGCGGAAGCATACTGTATAAAAGAAATCACGACATGACACTCCTGCGGTGTGTGGATGCCAAGGAGGCAAATCACATGATCGAGGAAGTCCATGAGGGCTCGTTTGGAACGCACGCCAACGGGCATGCTATGGCCAGGAAGATCCTAAGAGCAGGTTATTACTGGCTTACCATGGAAAGTGATTGTTGTGTCCATGTGAGGAAATGCCACAAATGTCAAGCATTCTCAGATAATGTCAATGCCCCACCACATCCTCTGAATGTCATGTCCGCCCCTTGGCCTTTCTCCATGTGGGGAATAGATGTCATCGGGGCCATTGAGCCCAAGGCCTCGAATGGTCATCGCTTCATCCTCGTAGCGATAGATTATTTCACCAAGTGGGTCGAGGCGGCTTCATATCCCAATGTCACGAGGAATGTGGTGATCAGGTTCATTAAGAAAGAGATCATCTGCCGATATGGTTTGCCAAGGAAGATTGTCACGGACAGCGGCACCAACCTGAATAACAAGATGATGGGGGAAATGTGCGAGGAGTTTAAAATCCAGCATCACAATTCCACACCCTACCGGCCAAAGATGAATGGAGCCGTGGAAGCGGCCAATAAGAATATCAAAAAGATTATCCAAAAGATGACCGTGTCATACAAGGATTGGCACGAAATGCTCCCATTCGCGTTACACGGTTACCGGACTTCAGTGCGAACGTCAACTGGGGAAACGCCGTTCTCATTGGTATATGGGATGGAGGTTGTGTTACCGTTTGAGGTAGAAGTCCCGTCATTAAGGATCTTGGCAGAATCTGGATTAAAGGAATCAGAGTGGGCTCAAACGTGCTATGACCAGCTCAACCTCATTGAGGGTAAGCGCTTAACGGCCATGAGTCATGGGCGCTTATACCAGCAAAGAATGAAGAGTGCATTCGACAAGAAAGTACGCTTACGCAAGTTCCATGAGGGAGACCTTGTGCTAAAGAAAATGTCCCATGCTGTCAAGGACCATCGAGGGAAATGGGCCCCGAACTACGAAGGGCCTTTTGTTGTGAAGAGGGCTTTTTCCGGAGGAGCCCTGGTGCTTACCAATATGGATGGTGAAGAGCTACCTTCACCCGTGAACTCTGATGTCGTCAAACAATATTATGCTTAGAAGCTGTGGCAATTAAGGATGTCGCTGCATGTTCTTTATCTTTATGCGTTTTCTGGATTTCCCCCAGGGATTTCCTGTCTGTTGTATCTCTCGTTACAATATTTCAAAGAAATGAACGTGGATTCGAGGCTTTAGTCCTCACGTTAGTTTCAAACCTTGCGTTAATTTGTGATCACCTGAGCCCTTTCGCTCAGTTCATGGGATGCCCTAAGCGCTTAATTAAAATTGAACCTAAACCAACTTTTGCTCAAATTTGTTGCATTTGAAAACATTCATGCATACGCATGCATATTGTTGTGGTAAAACAGGGGCAGGATCATCTTGAGCTACCTTCTGGGGTAGAGACAAAACATGAACGGCAGAAACCAATCAAGGTAAGATAATGACGTGGTCAAGATTGGCCATACCTGGTTGTTTATTACTTGCAGGTACTTAAGGATGGATGCAAGTGGGGATGGGGTCACGACCGACCGATCGTTGCCCCTTCTCTGCGCGAAACAAGCAGAGAATGTCGCTGCAAGGCAGCCCCGTATCCTTTGTATTTTGCAGTTTTCTTTTACTATTTGTTTGTTTTAAAAAGTAAAAATAAGTAATCAACGCCTAATTCTAACCTAAGTAAGTTCAAGTTAGGCAAGACGCTAATCCATGAGAAGGGAGGGGACATGGTTAATGTTCCCCTCAAAAAAAAAATGTGCAGGTTAGCTCGCCTGGGCGAGCCACCCCTGCACCAAATTATAAGAATGACGAAAAGGGGGACGTTTTTGCATTCAAAAACTTCTTTTCCCCCCTTTCAAATGCCATACCCACGGGATTGACGAGTTTGCAGCCCTAGGGTCATCCTTTTTCGCATTTTTTGATTCCGTTTTGCGCTTTTGTTCATCACCAACAAGTAAGTGTTCCATCCCTAAGCTTTCTAGCTTTTCATTGGTGTATTTTGATCTCCTTTTGGTGCTCTAAATTGTGGGAATGTGCTCAAATATATGGGGCAATTTTGGTTTGTTTTCTTGCTTGATTAGGTTGAATTAGGGGTTTGTATGGGATGGCCCTAGGCCTATAATGCACTTTGAAACAATGGGACATGCCACATTGTCCCCGTTCTCTTGCTATTGTTACCTAAACGCGCGCCCACCAAGTGTTCGGTGAAATGCCTCAATGGCATTAGCGCGTGACTTTTGTAAGGAAACAACCCATGGGGCATTTTGGTTTGTACATATTTTCTATTTTTTGGGACATGTATTCATTCCCGAGAAAGGCTAGAGTAATTGCCCCACATATATCCCAGGCCTAGGAACCGAAGTTTTTATGCAAAAGAACACAAGAGGAGGTGCATGTTGGGTAAAGTTATCCTTTTTGGCCAGCAATCAGCTATGGGCCACGCTACAATATTTTCCCTATGCCTAGATGGTTAGGAATTTTGCTCATCATAAATGTGTAGGTTAGAATAGGTAGCAAAATACCTTTGGCAATTTACACTTTGGGAATGGTAGCAAAATACTTGGATGTATGTACATATAATTTTTGGTAGTCAAAAGGTCTCACAAAAATCTATAAATATGTTGCATGCTATGTAAAGAAAATACATTACAAAAATACCTTTTAATTTGAATACAATTTTAGTGAGCAAAAGAAAAGAAAATATACTTGAATTTGCATGCGGCTTTAGGTAGTAAAAACACTTGAAAAAAAAAAAAAGGAGAGCATGAAATGTAGCACCTTATTGTGTCGATAGTCAAGATTCATCATGAAGTTTGTGTATGTATAGGTATTAGAAATACCAAGATGTGCATGTATGCAATTTTCGATAGCCAAAGTGCTTAGAGTATGCATGCATATGAATTTAGCAAAGGAAATGTGTGTGATGTAGGTAACAAATACACCTTGGAAGTACATGTAAATAATCTAGGTAACGAAGCTGCCTTGATTGTATATGGGCGCATTTTTTTAGTTAATAGAATGTCTTGTGCAAGTGAACGTTCGTAAGGAAATATGTGCATAAGCTTGCTCTAAATTTACATTGATGTTTGTATTTATGGGAGGAGGTTGTATGCCATTTTTGTTTTAAGAGTAGCGTCCCACTGGTAAAACTAACTTTCCAAATGTTTGCCTTCGCAGGAAATGGCCCCGAGGAAGCTTGCCTCAAAGAGGTCCAGGAAAGACAAGGCAGCCGAAGGAACTAGTTCCGCTCCGGAGTATGACAGTCACCGCTTTAGGAGCGCTGTACACCAGCAGCGCTTCGAGGCCATCAAGGGATGGTCGTTTCTCCGGGAGCGACGCGTCCAGCTCAGGGACGACGAGTATACTGATTTCCAGGAGGAAATAGGGCGCCGGCGGTGGGCATCACTGGTTACTCCCATGGCCAAGTTTGATCCAGAAATAGTCCTTGAGTTTTATGCCAATGCTTGGCCAACAGAGGAGGGCGTGCGTGACATGAGATCCTGGGTAAGGGGTCAGTGGATCCCATTTGATGCCGACGCTATCGGCCAACTCCTAGGATATCCGTTGGTGTTGGAAGAGGGCCAGGAATGTGAGTATGGCCAGAGGAGGAACCGGTCTGATGGGTTCGATGAGGAGGCCATCGCCCAGCTGCTATGTATACCGGGGCAGGATTTTGCCCGGACAGCTGCAGGGAGGCGAGTGCGAATCATGCGCACCAACATGACCACCCTGACCCAGATATGGATGACGTTGCTCCTCAGCAACATCCTGCCCACCGATCATAATTCCGACCTTCCCATGCCGAAGTGTCAACTGGTGTACGCCATCCTGACACGGATGAGCATCCATGTGGCTCAGTTGATCGCTGATGCCATCTATATTTTTGCAGGTATGGCGCCTGTCGCAACCTACCCTTCGGCGGGAGGGCGACGCGTGACTCGCGGGATGCGTGTTCCACGAAAGGAATACGCGCGGAGTCGCCACCAACGTTTATTTGAGGAAAACGTCGGAAAAACCGGAAAAGACGCGATCTACGAACTTTTTAGTGAAAGGTTCGGGAGTTGTATTTACGCACGGGGAAGGTATTAGCACCCCACACGCCCGTCTCAAGGGACGGCAGCCTTTAATCGAATGTGCAAACATGACTTTGATTTTTATGTTCCCTTTTATGTTCTTATATCCTTTATACCCTTTTTATATTTTTCTTTTTTGTGGTCGACAAGGGTGTTTCCCTTTGCTCCTACGTATTCCTCAATTTGGGATGAGAAAATCAGACCTACGTAGTTCTTTCGGAACAAAGTGTTTGGTTAAGTTGTTTTTGTCTTTTTTGCAAAATATGTTTTTATTGAACAAAAGGTCATTTAAGGTGTTGAACCATTAAATGGTCTTTTGATTTTGAAAGGAGAGAAATATTAAGGCATTGGACCATTAACAATCTCTTGTTTTTGAAAGGAGAGAAACGTTAAGGCATTGGACCATTAACGATCTCTTGGGGTGGTCGACAAAAGCGGGGCTTTTGCTCCTACGTATCCTCAATGAGGAACTCAGACCTACGTAGTTCTTGCTCATCAAGTGATTCTTTTTGATTTTAAGAGGTGATCATTTTAAGGCGTTGGACCTTAAAAATGATCCATTTTACTTAGTGAAAAATTGAAATGACGAGCTTCAAAAGCCTATTTTTGTGGACGAGCTTGACTAGGCGAGTTGATTTTAGCCTTAGTTTCACTTTAGTTATTAATCAATTCGATTAAGAATGAGAAATCCCAAAGAGAAAACGTCCGATTGATTTTCCGCTTTATTTTGCTAAAAGATGTTTTTTTGATTATTATATTATTTTTTACCTCTTTTTGATTTCCAACGTGGTTATGGCACGACCGAACGGTCGGAATTGATTTTAACCGAAGTTAATGGATAATACAATTCAAACGTTCGGTGGAAATTTATTTTATTTTTAAGTTAAGCGAGAAATGACTTAAGTAAAATGGCTTAAGCACGTCAACAGGGGGTATAAAAAGTAAACAAAACGAGAATAAAAAATGCACGAAACACAATGTGGACCACTACGGGTACATAGAATGAATCGAAAAGCTTGGTTCGAGGTACTTACCCGTTGAAGATCGAAGAACGATGAAGAACGAATGAAGAACGTCGAAGAACGGTTGAAACCTTCGCGAAATTCCTTACGGAAACGTTTCGGAAGCGCCTCGGCTTGGATTTTCTTAGATTTTCTTCACGGAAACAATTTTTCCAAGCAAATTCGAAAGAGAGAGAAGTGCCTAAGGGGCTGGGATCCTTTCCTTCTTCATTTCCTCCTAGAAAATTGGGGGAGAAGCTTGCCACCCAGCTCGCCCAGGCGAGCTCAGCTCGCCCAAGCGAGCAGGGTTGCTTCCTCCAGAAGCAACCGCCTTCTGGAGGAATCTTCTGGAGGGCCCAAATGGGCCTGGGTGCTATTTGCACCCCCATTTTTACTAAGTACACCCCCCTCTGCTGTTTTTTGGTGATTCTTTTTTCGTAAAGTTACGGAAACTTACGAATTTCGTAACGATACTTGTTTTCTTTCCGTAATGTTACGGAACCTTGCGGATTACATAATCATCCCCTTTTTGACTTACGGAATGTTACGGAACCTCACTTAATTATGCAACGATGCTTCCTTTTGATTTCCGGTGTGTCACGGAAACTTACGGATTGTGCATCAATATATTTTTGGTTTTTCGGCATGTCCTGGAATTTCATAAATTGCCTAATGATGGGTGCCAAGCACCTCACAAGGACCAAAGAATGGTCGCATGTCATCAAGCAAAGGTCCCCGGACGAAATTAGGGTATGACAGTTGCCCCTCTTTACTTGTCTTTTATTGGAGATAAAAGAAAAGTAAAGATAAGACACTAATTTCGTCCCTCTCGATTTGACGGGTGTCGCGGGTGACCATGAAATTTCCGCATGTAAATGACTTTGTTGTTCCCGGAGGAACAAAAGGTGCAGAAGACTGTGTCAGCCCCTGCATGCTATCGGACACAACTGTGTCTAAATAGCAAAGGGGTGCGGATAACCGTAAGGTATCTCCGCGTATCATGTGTGCAGAATGACCAAACTTGGTCTCTGCGTGCCATCGGACACGACTGTGTCTGAATGGCAAAGGGGTGCGGATAACCGTAAGGTATCTCCGCGTATCATGTGTGCAGAATGACCAAACTTGGTCTCTGCGTGCCATCGGACACAACTGTGTCTAAATAGCAAAGGGGTGCGGATAACCGTAAGGTATCTCCGCGTATCATGTGTGCAGAATGACCAAACTTGGTCTCTGCGTGCCATCGGACACAACTGTGTCTAAATAGCAAAGGGGTGCGGATAACCGTAAGGTATCTCCGCGTATCATGTGTGCAGAATGACCAAACTTGGTCTCTGCGTGCCATCGGACACAACTGTGTCTAAATAGCAAAGGGGTGCGGATAACCGTAAGGTATCTCCGCGTATCATGTGTGCAGAATGACCAAACTTGGTCTCTGCGTGCCATCGGACACAACTGTGTCTAAATAGCAAAGGGGTGCGGATAACCGTAAGGTATCTCCGCGTATCATGTGTGCAGAATGACCAAACTTGGTCTCTGCGT
This sequence comes from Glycine max, assembly GCF_000004515.6. Lineage (NCBI taxonomy): Eukaryota > Viridiplantae > Streptophyta > Magnoliopsida > Fabales > Fabaceae > Glycine > Glycine max. Next base: position 19,905,858 of record NC_038246.2, on the reverse strand, counting down.
GCCATCGGACACAACTGTGTCTAAATAGCAAAGGGGTGCGGATAACCGTAAGGTGTCTCCGCGGGCTACCGGCTCTTGAGTTATGGCAACAAAAGGCGGTGTGGTCGACAAAAGCGAGGCTCTTGCTCCTACGTATCCTCCAATGAGGAACTCAGACCTACGTAGTTCTGGATAACTTGTGAGACTTGAAAAAGTCTCGGTGTTTTCTCCACTAAAATGCAAACATGCTTTAGCAAAGAGACAAATATTCCAACTGATTTAGAGCAGCATATGATTTTTTGAGTGAAAAACAATGCGTCTACCGGGGAAGGAGAGTCTGCTGATGAAATCTCCCATAACCATAAATGAGATTTTGGATGTTAGCATTTTGTTTCTAAATGACCATTTAGAGGAAACACTGGGTTCGACAAAAATAGAAGAAATCCACTCAAAGTGTATCAATCTTGCACAGGTAAGTGTTTCATCCTAATTCCGAACCATAGATATGTCATGACTTGACTTTGCAAATTATTTCCTATCAAATCAAAAATTACATGCGTGATCATGGATCAAATAGGACTTCCCTTGGGAATGGGTTCTTTTGGGGAGTTTTTCGGCTTTTATGTGTTTTCGGCTTTTGATTTTTCTGGCCTTTTTCTTTTTCTGTTTTTGTTTAGTGCGGGGCGAGAAAAAAGGTCGCTAGCGCACGGGATTTTGGTTGGTAATTAAAGGGAGAAGACCATTTTAGGTCGTGGTTTCCTTTCTTTTTTGTTTCATTTGGTGACAATTCTGTATTGTTCAGATATTGTCCGGTCCAAAGACCTCTCTGCACATTTCTTCTGTTTTCTTTCGATCCTTGATCAGGAGCTTTCTTTCCTTCTTTTCTTTTCCTTTTTCTTTCTCCCATTCTTTGATTGGGAATTTTCTTTCTCTTCTTTTTGCTTTCTCCCACTCTTTGATTGGGAATTTCCTTTCTTTTCTTTTTTGCTTCCGAGGGTAAGGATTACGGTGAGTCAGGATTTTGGCTCAAAGTTTGTAGAATGGCTAGACATGATACATGTCGGGGTTTGGTTTGGCTCAAGGATAAAAGGGATGCCCCACATTATTTCCATGACACAAATGCAAAAATGATGATTTGGAAACTTTATGCAAAACTGGTCATGCATGCACCTATGCGGACACTCAAGTGTCAAATTTTTATGGTCATGTGATGCTAGGGCTCAGGATTCATTTCCTCTATTTTAAATCAACCCAATGTTTCCAAAATATGTTCTTTTATCAATTTGTGCATTCATCCAAGTCCATTTCGGGCGTCCGGGAAAATTTCACAACATTCACCCTTCAGGTGTGGACACATTTTCCAAAAATTAGTTATGATCAGTGAATTTTTCCAAAGAAAAGTTGGAAGTCATCTCTTTTCAAAAGCATGTTGGTTTTTCAGCTTGACAACTTATTTTTTTCTTTTTTCTCCTTCTTTTTTTTCTTCTTTCTTCTTTTTTTTTTATTTGTTTATTTCTTTTTCTTGTTTGTTTTTTTTTTTTTCTTCTCTTTTTTTTTTTTTTTCATGAGGTATTTTGCTATATACATGCATATCCAAGGTATCTTGCTACCTAAACATACATATATATGTTTTGTAAGGTATTTTTGCTATATACATGCATATCCAAGGTATCTTTCTACCTAAACATACATATATATATTTTGTGAAGTATTTTTTGTTTACATACATGCATATCTAAGGTATCTTTCTACCTAAACATACATATATATATTTTGTGAAGTGTTTTTTGTTTACATACATGCATATCTAAGGTATTTTTCTACCTAAACATACATATATATATTTTGTGAAGTGTTTTTTTGTTTACATACATGCATATCTAAGGTATTTTCACTACCTAAACATACATATATATGTTTTGTAAGGTATGACTACCTTCTGAGCTTGCGCTTGTTTTATTTAAATTCCCAGGATCATGAGCAACTAGGTGCGTCCTACTATAAAAAATGATCAAATAGCAGGCAGAAATTTAAAAGGTACTAGGTTGCCTCCTAGTAGCGCTTCTTTAACGTCTTGAGCTGGACGCCTTATGACTTGTCGGTCACTGACCTAGTACTTTCCTTACCTTTGGCTTTGGACCTGGTTGCCTATTGGTCAGCCATGTGTCGTAGGCAATACTCAAACCTTTTTGTGGATGAGCAGAGGTGAACTCTAAAGGTGGTGGCGGTGCGTCTATTGCCCGCTACCGACCATCCCCAGGCTGCTGTGGTGTTTCGCCCTGCGCCTGCCTGGAGACGCAGTACTTCTTGATGAAAGCTCGATTACTAGGGGGCCTGATGCCCTTGCTGGAGGTGACAGGTACTCTGTAGAACTAACAGAGACCCGTAATTAGAGCTTGACAACTCCAAGACCCTGTTGGACTTCTTTGGGTCCACTAGGTGTCTTGCAGGCGCGATCCCTGCAAACAATAGATGAAATCAGAAATCAGTTGAGCGATGTGCATACTTACCTATGATGATGTGACCTTGTCGGGGGGTACGAGCACCCTGTAGGACTGATAGAGGCCCGTAACCAGAGCTGGAAACCCCAGGGCCCTGTTGGACTTTTCTGGGTCCACTGGGTGTCTTGTGGGTGCGATCCCTGCAAACAATAGATGGTATCAGAAATCAGTTGAACTATATGCATACTTACCCATGTCGGGACGACACAGACCAACCGATACTTTTGCAGGGGGAGATTGGCATTGCGGTCGCTGGGCAGAATGTTGCTAAGTAGCAATGTCATCTATATCTGTGTAAGAGTGGTCATGTTGGTGCACACGATCTGCACTCGCCTCTTTGCAGCGGCACGGGTGAAATCTTGCCCCGGTATGCATAGTAGTTGTGTGATAGCCTCCCTCTCTGGTTATGCTCGCGCAGTTGGCCCTCCTCCAATATCAGGGGGTGGCCCAGGAACCGTTAAAAGGAAACTACTGGTCCCTTAACCGGGAGTGCAAGTCTCGGTTAAGCATTTAAGGACAGAGGACCTTAAATTATCTTAAGGTGTGGATATGGAGCCCACTGAAAGTGAGGACGCGTAGTCCTCTAAAGGCGAGGGCGTGTCGCCTTTCAAAAGGCGAGGGAGTGTAGTCCTATGATGGCAATGACGTGCAATCCTCTAAAGGTGAGGGCATGCCCCCCTTTGAAAATGGGGAACATGTAGTCCTCTAAAGGTGAGGACGTGTAGTCCTCTGAAGGTGAGGGCGTGTAGCCCTACAAAGGTGAAGGCACATGACCCTTTGACGGCGAGGAAGTGTAGTCCTCTGAAGGTGAGGGCGTGCAGCCCTCTGATGGTGAGGACGTGTAGTCCTCTCAAGGCGAGGACGTGTAGTCCTCTGACGGTGAGGGTAACTAGTACCCAAGGTGAGGGCGTGTAGCCCTCTCAAGGCGAGGACGTGTAGTCCTCTCAACAGTGAGGGTAACTAGTACCCGAGGTGAGGGCGTGTAGCCCTCTCAAGGCGAGGACGTGTAGTCCTCTGACGATGAGGGTAACTAGTACCCAAGGTGAGGGCGTGTAGCCCTCTCAAGGCGAGGACATGTAGTCCTCTGGAGGTAAGGGCGTGCAGCCCTCTGATGGTGAGGACGTGTAGTCCTCTCAAGGCGAGGACGTGTAGTCCTCTCAACGGTGAGGGTAACTAGTACCCAAGGTGAGGGCGTGTAGCCCTCTCAAGGCGAGGATATGTGGTCCTCTGAAGGCGAGGACGTGTAGTCCCCTCAACGGTGAGGGTAACTAGTACCCAAGGTGAGGGCGTGTAGCCCTCTCAAGGCGAGGACGTGTAGTCCTCTGAAGGTGAGGGCGTGCAGCCCTCTGATGGTGAGGACGTGTAGTCCTCTCAAGGCGAGGACGTGTAGTCCTCTGACGGTGAGGGTAACTAGTACCCAAGGTGAGGGCGTGTAGCCCTCTCAAGGCGAGGACGTGTAGTCCTCTCAACAGTGAGGGTAACTAGTACCCGAGGTGAGGGCGTGTAGCCTTCTCAAGGCGAGGACGTGTAGTCCTCTGACGATGAGGGTAACTAGTACCCAAGGTGAGGGCGTGTAGCCCTCTCAAGGCGAGGACATGTAGTCCTCTGGAGGTAAGGGCGTGCAGCCCTCTGATGGTGAGGACATGAAGTCCTCTGATGGCGAGGACATGTAGTCCTCTCAAGGCGAGGACGTGTAGTCCTCTAAAGGTGATAGGTACAAGTACCCAAGGGTCCACCCTTATGAGAAAGCAAGAGATCGACTCATCGAGAGGGCCGGTCATCCCAAATCCACAAGATTTGGACATTAGATGTAGGAAATCTATGCAGTTAACATAATTTTTGGGGATGCAGATGCATGCAACCTTTGTCGTGAAATTTTGGTAAATGCAGACTTCATATGAAACAATGCAATGTAATGGAAAGTTGTACAATGTTCATGACATTCTTTCCCTATTTTGTGATTTTGATTTTGATTTAAATTTTTTTTTGGAAAACACAGATTGACTGTCCTTTTGAAAGAGTTGATAATTCATGCAACCTCATCCTATCTTTTTGCAAATCTCTCCGGGAACTCCCTTAGAGTGTGTGTTCTGTTTGATTTAGTCACTTGACCATTTTGGAGTGACGGCAATGGAGTCGTTTGATGTTTGATCAATCCATTGAAAACCTAGGGTTTGTCCCCCCTTTCCCTTTTCTTGTTTAAAAACATCGACAGGTGAGAACTTTTGATCTGCCCCTATGTTCACTTGAGGCTCATGCACGATGCCCCTCATTGCCCCAGTGTAAGGCTTTGAGGTACCAATCGTTGTCTTTCGTCATGACCTTGTAGGAGGGAACCTATTGGGTGAGAACTTCTAATCTGCCCCTAGGTTCACTTGAGGCTCATGCACGGTGCCCCTCATTGCCCCAGTGTAGGGCTTAGAGGTACCAAGTGTTGTCTTGTTTTCACAACCTCGTAGTGAGGAAGAATGAAAGAAGCAGTTGATTCTTGCAAAAAGAATTTTCCAAGGACGAGAAATAGTTGAAGGATTTTTCAGCTGATGGATTTAAGCAAGATGTTTTGATGTCTTGATGATGCTAAAGGATCAAGTACTTCTAAGTTTTATTCAAGACAAGAATCCAAGAAACTCAAGTTTGATCTCTTTAGAATCTTTAGGAAGAAGTTTCCAAATTGAAACAAACAAAAGGTTTGACCAAAGAATTCTATCATTTCAAATTGAGATTTGCTCTCTGGTAATCGATTACCAGTAGTTGAAAATGTTTTAATTCAAATTTTTAAAACCTGTAATCGATTACATAAGTCTTGTAATTGATTACCAGAGGGGATTTTCAGAAAATAATTTCCAAGAGACATATCTATTCAAATGTTTTATGAATGGCCATTCAAATGTTTTAAAGAGAGTTTTCATTGCCCAGACAGTTTTATCCTCTCGAAAGATCAAGAGTTTTTCTGAACTGAAATGTCTTATCCTCTAAAAAAGATTCCTTGGTCAACCACTTGCTTATTCAATAAGGAATTTTTGATTGATCTTCATTTTACAATCTACCTCTTTTACGAGAGACCTCTTCTTCTCTTCTTCTTATTTCTGAAAAGGGATTAAGAGACCGTGGGTCTCTTGTTGTAGGGGATTCTTGAACACAAGGGAAGGGTTATCCCTGTGTGCATTGTTAATCCGAAAAGAGAGATTGATAGTTCAATTGGGGAATAGTCTTTGCATCTTAATTCAACCCCCCTTTTTCTTAAGGTAACTGAGGCCATTTGTCCAACATCCTATTCTTGATAACTCACTTCTCTCTAAAAAGACAAAATGAGGTCACATGAACGTCTATATTTTTACTTGAAAACACAGTCAATCAAATGCCTTTTTATTTTTTATTTTGAAACTTATTTGTTTTGAACTTTGCTCGTTGTTTTACGGCACCCCCACCAACGTGCAAGATGAGTAATCTCTGATTGAACGGTCTTGGAAGTCAACACTCAGGAGCGCAGGTTGCTTGAGCAAACAGACCAATGGCTTACACCCACATTCCGGTGAAAGTTGAATAAGCAAACACGCGTTTGTGAGAGGATGAGGGACAAAGATATCAACTTTATCCATTTCATTTAACATTGTAGCTGTGGTTTACAATAATGGCATAAACTTGGAAACCCTGATGAGTCATTAGGGACACCTAACAACAGCTTTCAAAATTGCCCCATGTGTGGCATCTCTTGTCAATGTCAGGATTCACACGCAATTCTCCTCAAATTTCAGCCAGCCCGTATCAATTAGACTTCACACTTTATGCTTCAGGGTCATACAATGCTCAATGGAACGCCCCGGGGCTTTTCCATGACAAGCACACGTTGCGTTTGAGTCGTATTCTCGGAGAAATGGAGGTTAATGAACCTTGGCTAGGGTTATGACTACCATTGAATTATCAAGTAGATATGGGAGCAAGTCAGCATATGACAACGGAATTTGGGGAGAACCCTACAGGCTTTTTGCTGCAAAATTCCTTTTTGTTGGTGTTTTTTTTTTTGGTTTGTGCTAAAGGTGGTCTTCGTCATTGGAAGTGCAGTAGACAGACTTTGTGGTAGATTTAGGGATGGCCTTTGTGGATACCTGGGTGGTGGGTAAGGAGAAGGTTTGTTATTGGCTGAGTAAAGATATTGTTGGGTTGGTGGGAAACTTGGTCGTACAGGAATGGCAGTCACAGCATGGGTTTCTCCCTTATCCTCACCCTCTTTATTTGCCCCAGTTTTCTCAGTCGTCCTAGTAGGATGATCAAATTTGCCCCTCTTTTTTTTTTTTTTCAGACCCACATCGATCCTTTCACTGGCGAAGACCAAATCTGCAAAGCTTTGAGGGTGCGCAGCCCACCATCTTTTCATAGTGGAGTACCGATAATGTGTCTACCATCACGATTATCGTCTCCCTTTCCATTATTGGAGGTACCACCTGGGCCGTCAGATCCCTCCACCTTTTGGGCGTGTTCTTTGAAAGATCCGTCCCCCTTTTTGCACATGTTCTGTAGTTGCACCCTATTCAGAACCATATCAAAATTGTACTGATACTGCCTAACACAGGCAACCATTAGGTCCTTCCAAGAATGGACTCGGGAAGGTTCCAAGTTAGTGTACCAGGTAACAGCTACCCCAGTAAGACTTTCTTGGAAGGAATGTATCAGCAATTCCTCATCTTTTGCGTATTCCCCCATCTTCTGACAATACATCTTTAGATGGTTCTTGAGACAAGTAGTCCCTTTGTACTTGTCAAAGTCCAGCACCTTGAACTTGGGAATGACCATGTTTGGGTATTAGGAACAACTTTCCTAGGTTAGCAAAGGCATAATCTTCACCTCCTTCAATGGCCCTGAGCCTTTCCTTTAGATGATCCAACTTTCCCATTCCTGCCATAGTCATGAGGGTTTTTAACCGCTGTGGAATGCAAGAGGTGCAGTTGTGGGTGATACTGAGGGCCCTCCAAAGGGTTTTGTAGGGTATTCCACCAACTGCTTGCCCTTCAGTGGTATATCCGAGCCAAGGCTCGAAGTCGGCTAGATTGTGATGGGGAATTTCATGGGTCTCTTCCACGGTTTAAGAGACATGTGCATGATCAGTTTGGGGTTGCTGGCTTTCAATGGGTATAGGAGTGGAGTTATTGACATTCTTATTGGGAGTGTACGCCACATTGGGTGGCGTATAGTTGAGAGGCAAGCCATATGACGGGAAGGCGTGCTCATTTTGAATTTGCACATCATGGGGGCCGCCCGTACTTCCTAAATCTTTGCCTACCATATTTGAGGTTGGATGATTCATTTGCTTGAGGCCGGATGGGGACGTCGGGTTCACCTTAGCAACAACGCTGGTAGCGGCAATTGCAACCGCATTGGCTTCCATTATCTTCTTCACGCTCATCATGGCCTCCATCATTGTGGCCATTTTCTCTTTAATGGCCTCCATGTCGGCCTTCATCTTCTCTTGTATCTCCTCTACTTCACCCATTACTCTAGCTCTAGCACGAGTTCGGTAAGGGCGTCGTAAAGCGTTTCCTTTTCTTTTTGATAAGTTCATTTTATTTTATTTTATTTTTCAAGGAAAGAATGCAATGAGCAATGCAACCAATGAAAAGCATGGATGCATGCGAATGATGTACAGTCGAAGTATTGCGAATTTTTACGCAGGATATGGGGTTGAATCAATTTAGATTTTCAACATGGTCCATGACATCTTTGTCAAGGTGAAACTGGAAGTAACAAGGACATCAATAACCCTAAATATGTTTGGCAGTAGACGAAGCAGTGATGTGACTCGATTCATCTTTTGCCCCAATTTTGCAAGACGGTTACTTCCATATTTTGACTTGATGAACCTTTTTATAAAAGCATGAGCTTGGTTCAACCTTATAATCCAAGGAATGGCAATTCTGATCGCCAATACTTCAACAACATCTCATAGGGATGAATGACTCGGGCATACTTTAAGCTATGCATGGAAAATGTAATTATGAAATTGAGATGCCCGAAGAAACACCATTTCCTAGTTAACCATGCATTAGGTACCATGTTCAATTATTTTGTTTTGTTGTTGTGAAACGGGTTTATGATCCCAACATGGTTGACTTGTGTTGCCTAACACATGAAACTAAGAATGTAGTGTGAAGTTTCACGCTTCCCCCTTTTTTGTTTTTGTTTTGTAGAGGAAAACGCAAGGATGAGCAAACATGAAAACAAATGGTATGCAATTTTGCAGATCAAAAAGTTTGTTGAACGCATATGCATGATGATGCCATGACTCATGCAAAATGTGAGGCTGGAATATGATAACGGACAAATGCAGGATCGATATGTTCATTATGATGTTATGAAGAGATGCTTATGTGGTGCATGATATGAATGCATTTTACGGACACGAGAGCCCGGAAAATTATCTCTTCTTACTTGCACATTTGGGGGCGCAGTGCCCCATGTGTACAATTAAGAAGGTGATATGGACCTTCCGGCTTCCCGTGACAAAGGACGAGACCAACATACAATGCATGCTAGAGATAAAATGCGGGAGTGACTTGATTTGCACAAGCTTTTTGGAGTAGAAACATGGGACCAACTCATTTTATTTCAAAAAGGAAGTCATATCTAGTCAAGGTCGGAGAGACCATACAAGTTTCCTAACGATTTCTAATTATGTGGGCCATTAAGTCTATCATATGCTGACAATAGCCGAGAAGCCCATGAATCTCTTCGGGGGCGGAGTAGGTGTCTGCCATCGCCTTGGCCTTGGCTAACAATCGGGGAAGTTCTTGACTCCCGTTCAAGGTAAGAGCAAACCGATCCATCCACATGGTTGCCTCTTGGTGTAAAGAGTCGATCACCCTTCCTCTAGCCTCTTTTTCCGCATATACTTGGGCATACTCATCCGCGATTCTATGCTCATGGGCCGTGGCTAGACCCAACTCTTCTTCGTACTTGGCGATGATAGCTAACATGTTGGTCTCTGTCTCGCATAAACGCTGAGACAAGCTTCTTTTGGACCTTGAACAAGCAATCAACTCCTCTTTCAGAACCATGCTATGTGCTCGCGACTGGTCCCTTTCTTCCCTTCGCAACTTGAGTTCACTATTGCTACCCCATAGAGCTCCGCGAAATTTGTTCCGGCCATACTCTTCCTTGCGAGCCCTCTTGGTCTCTCGTTCAAGGGCCCTTACGGTAATTGCATTCTCTTGCCGTAACCCGGCACACTCCTTCCGAACGTGTGTAGCAGCCAACTTGAACTTCTCCTTGGCGAGTTTTGCCTTTCCTAACTCGCTTTTGAGAGCTTGGACTTCCTCGTCCTCTTCCGGTGCTTCAAAATTCTCTTCGCTGACGACTTTTAACTTGGCGAGCCAATCTAAACCTCGTATGCGAACTTTCAGCCATTCGTGGTACCCACCAATGATGCCATTACGAATGCCTCTAAGCTCTTGATCTTTCCTTAACGGGGTTTCCCATGCTTTATGGATTCTTTGTATAGTCTTGGAATTTTGTGCGCCGAGATCCCTCACAAGGAAAGGAGACATGCTTTCTTCCGTCGGTGCTCCCCTCATGGGGTACCCTAGTTGTCTTATAGCGAGCGTGGGATTGTAATTAATACAACCCCTCGTTCCTACCAGCGGAATGTTTGGGTATCTTCCACATGAGAAAAGGACTCCTTCTTTTCCTTCCTTCCATCGGGGGAACCAACTGATTGTTCTACCTCCTATCCCGGCCAAGAGCTGGTCCCAATCCATTCTCCTCTTTTCAGTGCACGAGCGATGACTCAGGAGCGGACATGGATGTCTTGTGTCTTGTTGGAACAAGTGTGAAACCAACCAAACACAGAGGGCGGGTAAGCAACAGATGATCCGTGCGCTACTCTTCTCGCACCTTCGGTCAAATGTGTCAAATAGATCTGCCAAGACAGCTACCACCGGACTTTCCTTACTATGGTGGTAGGCAAGGAAAGCGTCGATTGCTGCTAGGTCTATCAAACCATCCACATTTGGAAAGAGGACGACCCCAAAAATTATTAAAGCTAACACATCCATAAACGGGACCCAGTCTCCTTGATTGGCCATACCCCTCGCCTTGTCTTCTAGGTACTTCTGTGGTAGGCCCGCTATGCCGTTCCGAGTCTGTTTTATGCGGTCCAAACCTCTGGCTGAATCCTTGACCACAGTTGCAATTCTGTTCAAAGAGGGGAGACACCCGGAGGAAAGATATGGTTTCCTTCCCCCGAGAGGACATCCTAGAATTTCCTCAAATTCTTCAATGGTTGGTACTAATTGGAAGTCCCCGAATGTGAAGCATCTCAAGGGCTGGTCGTAGTATTGGGTAAGTGATGCAATGGCTTCTATGGACACCTCTGCTATGGTCAATTCTAAGATTTTTCCGTAAGTCTTGCGGAAGGATTGCATTTGGAGGGGTTCCATCAACCGCCCTAATTCCTTGATGCTGGTGGTATCTGGGCTTTTGACCTTGACTTGGTAGAACCTCTTGCCGGTTTGATTTGTTCCCATGCTTACTAAAGTGAGATAAAAGCTGGTGCAAATCAAAACTCCGATATCTCATGGGTGGAATGGACGAATGCATGATGGAATGCATATGACACAGATGCAATCTAGGAATGCGGGGGTCCGGGGAATTTGTCCCCTTCTTAGATACGACGTCTAGGGGTAGCAAAATGCCCCAACGCACGTTTTTAAGAAGGCGACATGGACCCTCCGTTGGTTTGTTTACAGTAGGGATCAAGACAGAACCCGTATGCAATGCCTATGCAAAAGACACAATGCGGGAATGTACACAGTATGACAATATTTACCGAACATAAGCAAAAGGGTATATGATACTTATGCATGGCAGTGTGAAAAATGGCACGCAGCGTGTTTGCTTCGTGCCCCTATTTAAAGGACCTATAAGGGAGAGAACTAACTAGGCTTTTAGCAATAATCCCCAAGGGAGTTATATCTCTCTTGATGGTTTCTAGAGGTATCATCCCCTTTGAAGAACATATTGTAGCAGTAGGGACTACTAGCAACAATAGGTTTTCAAAGAGAAAAGCTCTAGATGAGGGTTCACTGTAATCAAGCAAGTCGGAGACCTAGCATGATCACAGATTCACCTCCACTCCTTATGCTCCCATGAACCCGGGTATAGGGCCCTTTTTCACTCACAGTGTGTGCAAATAGTGTTGGTGTTTGTGTGCATCAAATGAATAAATATTTACTTCATGCATACATTTAAAACGCACTAAAAGCAACAAAGAGTTTATATACACAAGAATATAATGAAAGGAAACCAACAAAGAGGTAAGTCATGATAAAACACTGCACAAGATTTAAATGGCCTAACTCTCTAAAAACAGTCCCCAGTGGAGTCGCCAACTGTCGCAACCTACCCTTCGGCGGGAGGGCGACGCGTGACTCGCGGGATGCGTGTTCCACGAAAGGAATACGCGCGGAGTCGCCACCAACGTTTATTTGAGGAAAACGTCGGGAAAACCGGAAAAGACGCGATCTACGAACTTTTTAGTGAAAGGTTCGGGAGTTGTATTTACGCACGGGGAAGGTATTAGCACCCCACACGCCCGTCTCAAGGGACGGCAGCCTTTAATCGAATGTGCAAACATGACTTTGATTTTTATGTTCCCTTTTATGTTCTTATATCCTTTATACCCTTTTTATATTTTTCTTTTTTGTGGTCGACAAGGGTGTTTCCCTTTGCTCCTACGTATTCCTCAATTTGGGATGAGAAAATCAGACCTATGTAGTTCTTTCGGAACAAAGTGTTTGGTTAAGTTGTTTTTGTCTTTTTTGCAAAATATGTTTTTATTGAACAAAAGGTCATTTAAGGTGTTGAACCATTAAATGGTCTTTTGATTTTGAAAGGGGAGAAACGTTAAGGCGTTTGGACCATTAACGATCTCTTATTTTTGAAAGGAGAGAAATATTAAGGCATTGGACCATTAACAATCTCTTGTTTTTGAAAGGAGAGAAACGTTAAGGCATTGGACCATTAACGATCTCTTGGGGTGGTCGACAAAAGCGGGGCTTTTGCTCCTACGTATCCTCAATGAGGAACTCAGACCTACGTAGTTCTTGCTCATCAAGTGATTCTTTTTGATTTTAAGAGGTGATCATTTTAAGGCGTTGGACCTTAAAAATGATCCATTTTACTTAGTGAAAAATTGAAATGACGAGCTTCAAAAGCCTATTTTTGTGGACGAGCTTGACTAGGCGAGTTGATTTTAGCCTTAGTTTCACTTTAGTTATTAATCAATTCGATTAAGAATGAGAAATCCCAAAGAGAAAACGTCCGATTGATTTTCCGCTTTATTTTGCTAAAAGATGTTTTTTTGATTATTATATTATTTTTTACCTCTTTTTGATTTCCAACGTGGTTATGGCACGACCGAACGGTCGGAATTGATTTTAACCGAAGTTAATGGATAATACAATTCAAACGTTCGGTGGAAATTTATTTTATTTTTAAGTTAAGCGAGAAATGACTTAAGTAAAATGGCTTAAGCACGTCAACAGGGGGTATAAAAAGTAAACAAAACGAGAATAAAAAATGCACGAAACACAATGTGGACCACTACGGGTACATAGAATGAATCGAAAAGCTTGGTTCGAGGTACTTACCCGTTGAAGATCGAAGAACGATGAAGAACGAATGAAGAACGTCGAAGAACGGTTCAAACCTTTGCGAGATTCCTCACGGAAAACGTTACGGAAACGTTTCGGAAGCGCCTCGGCTTAGATTTTCTTCACGGAAACAATTTTTCCAAGCAAATTCGAAAGAGAGAGAAGTGCCTAAGGGGCTGGGATCCTTTCCTTCTTCATTTCCTCCCCTATTTATAGCAAAATAGGGGAGGTGGTTGCCGCCCAGCTCGCCCAGGCGAGCTCAGCTCGCCCAGGCGAGCAGGGTTGCTTCCTCCAGAAGCAACCGCCTTCTGGAGGAATCTTCTGGAGGGCCCAAATGGGCCTGGGTGCTATTTGCACCCCCATTTTTACTAAGTACACCCCCTTCGTAAAGTTACGGAAACTTACGAATTTCGTAACGATACTTGTTTTCTTTCCGTAATGTTACGGAACCTTGCGGATTACGGAACCTTGCGGATTACATAATCATCCCCTTTTTGACTTACGGAATGTTACGGAACCTCACTTAATTATGCAACGATGCTTCCTTTTGATTTCCGGTGTGTCACGGAAACTTACGGATTGTGCATCAATATATTTTTGGTTTTTCGGCATGTCCTGGAATTTCATAAATTGCCTAATGATGGGTGCCAAGCACCTCACAAGGACCAAAGAATGGTCGCATGTCATCAAGCAAAGGTCCCCGGACGAAATTAGGGTATGACAGCGCCTACTAGGCACCCTTTGGACCCAGATAAGTCCAACAGGGCCCTGGGATTTCCCGCACTGATCACAGGACTCTGCCAGTCGTTCGGAGTCCCCGTTGCACCTACCAAGGTGATTCGGCCGCCCATCACCCGGGCTTTTATTGAGAAGTACTGTACCCAGAGACAGGCTCAGGGTGATGCTCCACAGGCCGCAGGCGCGCCACCACCACCTCATCAGGCTGGCCAGGCTGGGGCATTTGACATGGAGCAGTATTTACGGCATTTGGTTCGCCAGCAGGCGGCCAACCACCGAGCACATGTACAGACCCATGATTGTCTGTACCAGATGAGCCTTAGCATGCAGAGCCAGGGCTTCGCTTCTTTTTCATGCCCTACTCCAGACCAGTTCAGGGCAGAGGTTGCATGGCCCGGAGATTGGCCCGAGGCCCAAGCAGGAGAGGCACCCCCAGAAGCTCCCGGCGATGGAGAAGAGGCCCACGAGGACGAGGAGATGGCCGATTTGCTTGACTTCTTGGGAGGGAGTGGAGATACGTGACTGGGAGATCCCCAGATTCATGTTTTCTTTCATATTTCTTTTATCATTTTTATTCTATGTTATTGTTTTGACTTGAGAGACTAATGTTTGTTTTTGTTGTTTCGATTGTCATTTGTACAGCGCATACATTTTTTTAGATTGCTGCGTTAGTGTTTATATATCATTACTATCGATGATGTTTGAAATTCTGGAACCGTGTAGAGTTCTTCGTTTAGGAACATCGTCCAAAAAATATATATGTAAAATAAACAAAAATCATGATAAAAATAAAAATAGAAAAGAAAAAAATGAAATGAATGAAATGGAAAAGAGAACAAAAGGGAAAAGAAGAGAGCAAGTAAAGAAAAAGAGAGCAAATAAGGAAAAAAAAAAAGCAAGTAAGGAAAAAGGTGGAAAAAGAGAAAATAAGTTGTCTAGCTAAAAACCGACATGCTTTTGAAAAGAGATGATTTCCAACTTTTCTTTGAAAAAAAATTCATTGATCAACCGATTTTTGAAGAAAAAACGTGTCTACACCTGAAGGGTGAATGCTGTGAAAATTTCCCCGGACGCCCGAAATGGACTTGGAGGAATGCACAAATTGATAAAAGAACATATTTTGGAAATATTGGGTTGACTAAAATAGAGGAAATGAATCCTGAGCCCTAGCATCACATGACCATAAAAATTTGACACTTGAGCGTCCGCATAGGCGCATGCATGACCATTTTTGCATAAAATTTCCAAATCATCATTTTTTGCATTTGTGTCATGGAAATAATGTGGGGCATCCCTTTTATCCTTGAACCAAACCAAGCCCTGACATGTATCATGTCTAGCCATTCTACAAGCTTTGAGCCAAAATCCTGACTCACCATAAACCTTGACCCAGGGTGAGAATGTCAATCCTTGCCCTCGAAAGCGAAAAGAATAGAAGGGAAATTTCCAATCAAAGAAAAGGAAAGAAGGAAGATTTCCAATCAGGGAGAAAGCAAAAAGAAAAGAAAGAAAATTCCCAATCAAAGAATGGGAGAAAGTAAAAAAGGAAGAAGAAGAAGGAAGGAAAGCTCCTGATCAGGGATCGAAGGAAAACAGAAGAAATGTGCAGAAAGGTCTTTGGACCGGACAATATCTGAACAATACAGAATTGTCACCAAATGAACAAAAAGAAGGAAAGGAAACCACGACCTAAAATGGTCTTCTCCCTTTGATTACCAACCAAAATCCCGTGCGCTAGCGACTTTTTCGCCCCGCACTAAACAAAAACAGAAAAAGAAAAAGCCAACAAAAAAATCAAAAGCCAAAAACACACAAAAGCCGAAAAACCCATCAAGAAAACCCATTCCCAAGGGAAGTCCTATTGATCCATGATCACGCATGTAATTTTTGATTTGATAGGAAATAATTTGCAAAGTCAAGTCATGACATATCTATGGTTCGGAATTAGGATGAAACACTTACCTGTGCGAGATTGATACACTTTGAGTGATTTTCTTCTATTTTTGTCGGACCCATTGTTTCCTCTAAATGTTCATTTAGAAACGAAATGCTAACATCCAAAATCTCAGTTAAGGTTATGGGGGATTTCATCAGCAGACTCTCCTTCCCCGGTAAACGCATTGTTTTCCACTCAAAAAAAGCGTATGCTGCTCTAATCAGTTGGAATATTTATCTCTTTACTTAGCATGTTTGCATTTTAGCGAAGAAAACACCGAGACTTTTTCAAGTCTCATAAGTTATCCAGAACTACGTAGGTCTGAGTTCCTCATTGGAGGATACATAGGAGCAAGAGCCTCGCTTTTGTCGACCACACCGCCTTTTGTTGCCATGACCCAAGAGCTGGTAGCCCGCGGAGACACCTTATGGTTATCCGCACCCTTGTGTCATCCAGAGGCGGCGGGCCCGATGATATGCGGAGATACCTTACGGTTATCCGCGCCCTTTTGTCATCCAGAGGCGGCGGGCCCGATGACAAGCAGAGACAAAATTTGGTCATTCTGCACCCTTGTGTCATCCAAAGGCGGCGGGCCCGATGATACGCGGAGATACCTTACGGTTATCCGCACCCTTTTGTCATCCAGAGGCGGCGGTCCCGATGACAAGCAGAGACAAAATTTGGTCATTCTGCACCCTTGTGTCATCCAGAGGCGCCGGGCCCGATGATACGCGGAGATACCTTACGGTTATCCGCACCCTTGTGTCATCCAGAGGCGGCGGGCCCGATGATACGCGGAAATACCCGAGTGGTTATCCGTATAAACATTCTTTTGCTATCTGTAAGACAGAACGCTTGATAGCATGCAGAGACTGACATAGTCTTCTGCACCTTTTGTTCCTCCGGGAACAACAAGTCATTTACATGCGGAAATTTTATGGTCACCCGCGACTCTCGTCAACCGAGAGGAGCGAAATTAGTGTCATACACTAATTTTCGTCCGGGGACCTTTGCTTGATGACATGCGACCTTTCTTTGGTCCTTGTGAGGTGCTTGGCACCCATCATTAGGCAATTTGTGAAATTCCGGGAACGACAAGTCATGGTCACCCGCGACTCTCGTCAACCGAGAGGAGCGAAATTAGTGTCACACACTAATTTTCGTCCGGGGACCTTTGCTTGATGACATGCGACCTTTCTCTGGTCCTTGTGAGGTGCTTGGCACCCATCATTAGGCAATTTGTGAAATTCCGGGAACGACAAGTCATGGTCACCCGCGACTCTCGTCAACCGAGAGGAGCGAAATTAGTGTCATACACTAATTTTCGTCCGGGGACCTTTGCTTGATGACATGCGACCTTTCTTTGGTCCTTGTGAGGTGCTTGGCACCCATCATTAGGCAATTTGTGAAATTCCGGGAACGACAAGTCATGGTCACCCGCGACTCTCGTCAACCGAGAGGAGCGAAATTAGTGTCATACACTAATTTTCGTCCGGGGACCTTTGCTTGATGACATGCGACCTTTCTTTGGTCCTTGTGAGGTGCTTGGCACCCATCATTAGGCAATTTGTGAAATTCTGGGAACAACAAGTCATTTGCATGTGGAGATTTTATGGTCACCCGCGACTCTCGTCGAATCGAGAGGAACGAAATTAGTGTCTTATCTTTACTTTCCTTTTATCTCCAATAAAAGACAAGTAAAGAGGGGCAACTGTCATACCCTAATTTCGTCCGGGGACTTTTGCTTGATGACATGCGACCTTTCTTTGGTCCTTGCGAGGTGCTTGGCACCCATCATTAGGCAATTTGTGAAATTCCAGGACATGCCGGAAAACCAAAAAAAATATTGATGCACAATCCGTAAGTTTCCGTGATACACCGGAAACCAAACGGAAGCATCGTTGCGTAATTAAGTGAGGTTCTGTAACATTCCGTAAGTCAAAAAAGGGATGATTATGTAATCCGCAAGGTTTCGTAACATTATGGAAAGAAAACAAGTATCGTTACGAAATTCGTAAGTTTCCGTAACTTTACGAAAAAGAATCACCAAAAAAAGCAGAGGGGGTGTACTTAGTAAAAATGGGGGTGCAAATAGCACCCAGGCCCACTTGGGCCCTCCAGTATATTCCTCCAGAAGGCTGTTGCTTCTGGAGGAAGCAACCTGGCTCGCTTGGGCGAGCTGGGCGGCAATCACCTCCCCTATTTTGCTATAAATAGGGGAGGAAGTGAAGAAGAAAAGGGTTCAGCTCCTTAGGCACTTCTCTCTCTTACGAATTTGCTTGGAAAAATTGTTTCCGAGAAGAAAATCTAAGCCGAGGTGCTTCCGAAACGTTTCCGTAACGTTTTCCGTGAAGAAATTCGCAAAGGTTTCAACCGTTCTTCGACGTTCTTCATCGTTCTTCGATCTTCAACGGGTAAGTACCTTGAACCAAGCTTTTCGATTCATTCTATGTACCCTTGGTGGTCCACATTGTGTTTCGTGCATTTTTATTCTCGTTTTGTTTACTCTTTATACCCCCTGTTGACGTGCTTAAGCCATTTTACTTAAGTCATTTCTCGCTTAACTTAAAAATAAAATCAATTTCCACCGAACGTTTGAATTGTATTATCCGTTAACTTTGGTTAAAATGAATTCCGACTGTTCGGTCGTGCCGTAACCACGTTGGAAATCAAAAAAGAGGTAAAAAATAATATAATAAAAAAAAAACATCTCTTAGTAAAATAAAGCGGAAAATCAATCGGACGTTTTCTCTTTGGGATTTCTCATTCTTAATCGAATTGATTAATAACTAAAGTGAAACTAAGGCTAAAATCAACTCGCCTAGTCAAGCTCGTCCACAAAAATAGGCTTTTGAAGTTTGTCATTTCAATTTCTTACTAAGTAAAATGGATCATTTTCAAGGTCCAACGCCTTAAAATGATCACCACTTAAGTAAAAAAGGATCACTTGATAAAGAAAGAACTACGTAGGTCTGATTTCCTCATCGCAAATTGAGGAATACGTAGGAGCAAAGGGAAACACCCTTGTCGACCACAAAAAAGGAAAAATATAAAAAGGGTATAAAGGATATAAGGACATAAAAGGGAACGTAAAAATCAAATTCATGTTTGCACATTCGATTAAAGGCTGCCATCCCTTGGGACGGACGTGTGGGGTGCTAATACCTTCCCCGTGCATAAATACAACTCCCGAACCTTTCACTTAAAAGTTCGTAGATCACGTCTTTTCCGGTTTTTCCGACGTTTTCCTCAAATAAACATTGGTGGCGACTCCGCGCGCATTCCTTTCATGGAACACGCATCCCGCGAGTCACGCGTCGCCCTCCCGCCGAAGGGTAGGTTGCGACAGTCATCATACTCAAATTGTTTGAATAAAAATTTCAATTTAAGAGAAATTTTAATAAGAGAATGATTTTGATATTACCTTTTTCAAGATTAAAGTGTCTAGATCTTCAGAGATGAGGATCATACTTTTTCTCCTTGTTTTTCATTCTTGAGAGATGTTCTCATCACTTTCATAATATTTGGTTAGAAGATTAATCTCCTTTTCTGAACCATCAGATGAATCATTGTCATCCCATGCAATGTAGGCTTTCTTAGTTCTTCTTTCATCAAATCTTTTCTTTTCACTTTTCTCCGACCATTCTTCATTTGAAGGGAAATTGGCCTTGATGTGACCCATTTGGTTGCATTTGTAACACCTAAGGACTTGTGAATCATCTTGTGATTTTCTTCCATTATTGAAATTCTGACGCCTGTCAATTCTTCTTTTCTTGATGAATTTCTGAAATTTCTTAACAAAGAAAGAAAAATCTTCTTCATCATCTTCTTCATTTTCTTCTTGTATTGATGATGAGGCTTTAAGGGTTATACTTCTCTTCTTTTTGTCATTTTCTTCATTCTGATTAAGGCGTTGAAGTTCCATCTCGTGTTCCTGCAATTTACCAAATAAAGTGGCAAGAGACATGGAAGAGAGGTCTTTACTTTCAAAAATAGCAGTTACCTTGGGCTGCCATTCTCTACTTAAACATCTTAAAACTTTATTAATCAAATCTTCATTAGGAAAGATTTTTCCTTGAGAAGCAAGGTGGTTTACTATATGTGTAAATCTTTTTTGCAAACTATGAATATTTTCATTAGGGTTCATCCTAAATAATTCATATTCATGGGTTAGGGTATTGATTCTAAACCTTTTTACATCTGTGGTTCCTTCATGGGTTAATTGGAGAGTATCCCACATCTCCTTGGCATTAGTACAATTTGATACTCTAAAGTACTCATCTATTCTTAGGGCTGAAGTGATGATGTTTTTGGCTTTGAGATCATATTGGATTCTTCTCCTATCTTCTTCTGTCCACTTATCTCTACGCTTTTGGGTTGTAGTACTTGTGCTTACATCTACTATTGTGGGTATGTGTGGTCCTAATTCTATTGCTTCCCAAATATTTAGATCTATGGCTTCAATGAATATCTGCATACGGGTTTCCCAATAATGGTAACCCTCACTATTGAAAATAGGTGGTCTGTGAATGGAATTTCTTTCAGGAAACAAGGAGTTTGAAGAGGCCATGAATCTTGAAGTTGTTAGACTTTCTACAAGATACCTGCTCTCATACCACTTGTTGGATCAAGTGGCCTCAGAATAATTAAGAAGAGGGGGTTGAATTAATTATTCCTAAACCTTTACTAATAAAAAAATTACTCTTCTAAGGCTTTTACTAAGTTGTTAAGAGAATAAAGAGTAGAAGAGAAACTTAACAGAAAGTAAAAGCGGAAATTAAATGCACAGCCAAAATTAAAAGAGTAGGGAAGAATAAGACAAACACAAAAGAGTTTTTATACTGGTTCGGCAACAACCCGTGCCTACATCCAGTCCCCAAGCGACCTGTGGTCCTTGAGATTTCTTTTCAACCTTGTAAAAATCCTTTTACAAGCAAAGATCCATAAGGGATATACCCTCCCTTGTTCTCTTTGAAACCCTAGTGGATGTACCCTCCACTAGAACTGATCCACAAGAGATGTATCCTCTCTTGTTCTCAGTCAAACCCAAGTAGATGTACCCTCTACTTGTACCACAAAGTATGTACCCTCCAATGTGTTAAGACAAAGATCTCAGGCGATTAAACCTTTGATACTTTGTGAATGGGGATACAAAAGAATTCTCAGACGGTTAGTCCTTTGAATACTTTTGTATAAGGGAAAGGGAAGAATCAAAAGAATTCTCAGACTGTGTCGTTTTGAATTCTTTGACAAGGGAGAAGGGAGACACAAAAGAATTCAGGCGGTTAGTCCTTCGTTCTTTTGGAAAAAGGGAGAAGAGAGACACAAAAAGAATTCAGGCGGTTAGTCCTTGGCGAATTCTTTTTGGCAAAGGGAGAAGAGATGAAAAGAATGAATAGCACAAGTTTTCAAGGTTCAGAAAACCAGAAAAATTTGGAAAGCTTTTGGCACAAAGAAGAAGAAGTTCAAAGGGATTCAAGGCTTGTAAAGGATTGTATAAGATTGATTGGAAAAGTATATTGAAAAGCAAATCAAAGCCTTGCTTTTATAGACTCTTCATGTCTGGCCAAGAGGACCATTTAGAAGAGTTATAACTTTTAGAAAAACTTAAAACCAATTTGAAAAATTCAAAAACCTTTTGAAGATTTACATCTTCTGATTTATTCAGAAACAATCACTGGTAATTGATTACCAAATCAGTGTAATCGATTACACAAGGCTTTTATGTGAAAGAATGTGACTCTTCACATTTGAATTTGAATTTCAACGTTCAAATGCACTGGTAATCGATTACCAAAACATTGTAATCGATTACAGCTTTTTGAAATTAATTGGAACGATGTAAATTCAGTTTGAAAACTTTTTCAAATCCATTTTGCTACTGGTAATCGATTACAATAATCTGGTAATCGATTACCAGAGAGTAAAAACTCTTTGGTAAACATGTTTTGAGAAAAATCCATGTGCTACTCAGTTTTTGAAAAAACCTTTTCATACTTATCTTGATTAAGCTTTTTCTTGATTCTTCAATAGCCTTTTCTTGATTCTTGAATCTTGAGTCTTGAACCTTGATCTCTTGAATCTGGATTCTTGATTCTTGAATTCAACTTTCCTCTTGAATCTTGAAGTGTTCTTGATTCAATCTTGAACATCTTGAACTCATTCTTTGATTGACCTTTAAGCTTTTTGTCATCACCTTTGTCATCATCTTTTGTTATCATCTTTGTTATCATTAAAACATCTTTGAATCACTCTTGATTCACCATGAAGCTTTGCTTCTACATCCCGTGCTTTTTGCAATCAAAACGTTATGCTCTATTCCCAGCAACGTAACGTAAAGAGTAAATCATTCGATTCAAATTCTAAGATTACTTTCTAGTCTCACTAAAAAT
The DNA here is from genome assembly GCF_000004515.6 of Glycine max. Lineage (NCBI taxonomy): Eukaryota > Viridiplantae > Streptophyta > Magnoliopsida > Fabales > Fabaceae > Glycine > Glycine max. The sequence goes on along the minus strand of NC_038246.2, from coordinate 19,883,669 downwards.
CCAATTTCATAACACTAGTGATCAAATAGAATCAAGCATTACGAGTAGAATGAAATTACAAATAATGAGTAGAAAAGATTCATACATATATAATATCAAAAGGAAGTGACGAAGGAAGTGATCCATGGTCACAACTCTGCAGCGCCTCAGCTTCACTTTTCCTCTTCTCCTTCTTCTTTTGCGTTTTCTCTGGCATTTGAAGGCTGCTGGATCCATTTCTCCTCAACAATGCATGGCTATTTATAGAAGACAACCAATTGTTGCAGGGAAATTTGCCCAAGCGAGCTGCAGCTCGCCCAAGCGAATTGTGGCTTAATGGTGAAGGCATCCACTCGCCCAGACGAGTTGCTAGCTTAGGGCTAAAGTTACATCTTTAGCCCAAGCGAGCTGGATGCTAGCCTGGGCAAATTTAGTGTTAGAAACCTTCATGAAAAGACCATTTTGCCCTTCCTTTTGGCTTTGTTTCTGGATCTAGCAAACAACCATCAAAACCTACAAAATCATGGATGAATCTTTCATATTTAAACAACAATATTAGTAAATGTACAATATATATATATATATATATATATATATATATATATATATATATATATATATATATATAAACAACTAGATTTAAGGGTAGTTTATAAGAAAACTATTACAATCAAAGGGGTGCTAACAATTTAATCCAAAAAATAACTTAAATTTGGCACTTATCAATATGAATGTCAAAATAGAGAATAGAATAATGTTAGTGAAAGGATCAAATCACACACACCTTAAGAGAATTATGGCTCAAAACTCATATCTCTAAGGGTAGCTTTTAAGAACAATTCACAATGTAAGACCTTAATTTTTTTCCAAAATTTTGCTTCAAAAACTATTTAAAAAATAAATATAGCAAAATATGTGCCATTAAATTTTAATTTCTATTTCTAAGTTGGCAAAATATCTTATTAATTTTCTTTTAATAAATAAGATGAAATAAAATAAAGTAAAATAAGTGTGTTGCTTGGAAAATGTTAACTTTTCACGTCGCAATTAAATCCGTAAATAAATGAACACAAATTTATAATACAAAGCCTTTGTACATAAATAAACAAAATAAATAGTGTCACGGTAGAAGAAATTTGGATACAACCCAAAGTGTAAAAGTAGTAAAACAATCAATATACATTTGCTACATCAAAAAAATATACATTTATAGTGAAGATCTCGTCCCTCAAAATGCATCAAAATATCAAAAAGAAACTAGGATCAAACAAATCATTATCCAACTAAAAGTACTGAACTACGCCTAAGGTATAGACACAAGAAGGTAATCAATCTTCTTCCTTAGATGAAGGCTCTAAGTCTCGTAGAAGCTCACGATACTCTTCCTCCTCCTTTGGCATCATATTGGTGTGATCTCCCCGATCCTCAATGACCTGCATGGAACGTACTAACTTGAATCTCCAACTCAACACATTACCTCTCACATCAAACCTCATTGGGGTCACTATGAATTCTTGAGCGTCATGCGGCACTTCCATGCCCAGATAAAAATTGATGTCTTTGAACCACTCCAGTTGCAGGTGAGATGTTAATCCCCAAGGAACATAGCAATGTCGAAAGTGATCAAAGGTGATGGATGTGATATCTGGTCTATCTATTGGCACCATGTGCACCAAAGTGTGACACGTGTAAATTGACGTGCGTGTACCCCAACTTGGCCATACTTTTTTGTTTGCCTACTACGTCAAGCTTGTAGAGGGCATGACCTCCTCGACATCTCGTGAACCTGAAAGTTGTTGGTTGTATGGGTGAGTACTTTTCTCCTCAAACACCTCGAACAACAAACAAGCAACAAACAAAACCATAGTATACAATCAACGTAACTACTGCATGTAAACAACACTCTCACGTACTAAGCACATAACTATTCCACTTGTTTCACAGTAGGACACAACCACTTCCACCAAGCCTCCCAAGTCATGATTGTCTTACACTTTTATGTGGATGATAGTTGGGAGTGATTGCCATACACAGATACAATGTACATCAATCCCCAACTCTCAACTCAAAAAGCGTAGTCTTAGAACCAGTCAGGAATAGCAAAGCAAGGCCTGTGAGCTCCCCGCACCAAATGAGTGCACCAAATATCGGGTAGTCACTACTCACTAATTCCCCTAGGTCCCGTGTACCTCTCTGCCCACTACACCCCAATGTATCTTTGTTCGTCATCCACTTTCTCAACGCAATCTCACCATTCACATATGACATAGAACCTTTGGTTCCTTACTCTTTCTTTGGTCCTCCCACTCTTGCCACCGTGTTGTGTGCGTAGTTATTGTCATGTATAACAAACATATTTAAACATTCACACAACAAGAAATAGAGGTGAAGATCAAGCATATGTACTATTCTCAGGAAACCAATCTCAATCTCTCAAGTAATAAAAAGAACATATAACAGATAAACAATATATATATATATATATATATATATATATGTAAAATTTCACACATCACAGATAAAATTTTTCGGAGGTCACACTCTCATAGTCTTAGTCATATTCAGTGGCTATCCTAGGGTTCCAGACCAGAATAAAATTCACAGGTCACAAATAAACAGTGTCGGAGTTCACACTCTCTCAGTCTTATTCATATTCAGAACAACAAAAATTTGGAATAAAAGGGTCCAACATGCACAATGATGTCATTCAAAAATTCAAAACACCAAGCGCTCAATTCTAGCGATTTTATCTGTCTAAATCTATTGTATTGTAATTTTGTCAGAAATCAATTTTAACAATCCTTACTTCTACCCAAAGGTTTTTCCATGTTCCAAATTCATTTTTGAGCTTAAAGTCACTAAACTAAATTATCTAATACTCGAAATTACCCTGCTGTCTAGGTTCACCAAATTTTGTTTCTAAACTTTATTTGGATTTTCTAGGTGCTTTGAAAATCGGTTTTTCCTAAATCTTATTTGTCACCCTACATTTTCATACCTAAAAATTAATTTATAAAAGAAGAATAAGGAATTTTAGATTCAAGTTTCGAACCTTCAAGAGTGCAACAATAAGATTTTGAAACTACAAGTGAGAATAGAGCAAGAAAATAAAGTGAAAATCAAGCTTAGAATTGAAAATGGAGGTCATTTACCTAAGCTTAATGGAAGAAGGGTTCAAGAACACTTAGAAAAGCTTGGAAGAAGAATGAAAATGGTGTCTCCTTCCCTCATGACCAGCTCGTAAAAGAGAGGATGAATGACCATGTTTTGTGAGCTTTTGGAGTTTCAATGAAACTTGTAGAAGAAACTTAGAGCATGGTCCATTGGATTCTTGTGTAAGATATAGTAAATGAGAAAATTTAACACATTGAATGACCTTGATCAGCTATGTGCAGTCGTGCCATCCAATACCAAATGTGTTGTGCTTCACTTTTAAACTTTTTTTCTCAAAAAAGGTTAAGTAGAGTTTTGCCAAAAATGGCTATTCTTAATTTATACCAAAAGTAGTAAATTATATTCTAAATGCTTTGATTATGGTGCTAATCTTCCTAGGATTACGCTTAACCAGAGTAAACCTCACACAGAGCTAAATTACACTACCACTCAGTCTACTATGCAATCTTGTCACAGATGGAACTTTCATTCATGTAGTTTCCATATCTTTGCCAGCTAAGCTAAAAAAATTATTTATACAAAAAAAAATATATCTATATAGCACAAAAATTATATACTTAAGATTATACATAGAATAAATTAAATCAAATAGATACAAAATTAATTACTTAACACAAATTTTCACTGTCTAGCCTATCTCAATGTAACTTTGCATAGTGTAGCAAAATAAATTAAAAAGGAAAATTCAAGGTGTTACACACAGTCATGCATGCTAATGTTCCTTGAAGAAAATCCCAATTTTTCTTATAAGGGAATAACTAGAAATGCCAAATTCTAAACCTAAGAATATTTTTCACACAATGATGGAATCAAAATAATACAAGAAATCACATATATCATATAAGCTCAGAGTTGGGGAAAGATGATACCCCTCCCCACACTTTATACATGCAGTTCCCTTAATGCATAAAACAAAATAAAAGACAACCTAAAATAAAATGCTGAAAACAAAAATGAAATACTAAAAACAAAAGAGCCTAACGTGAAACTAAAAAATCAAGAAAAGACAACCTAACATGAAACTAAAAAAATAAAGGAAAATAGAAAAAAAAAAACTTCCCTAAGATAGAGGTGGAAGAAGTGGTCCTCCAGCAGCCTGACAAAAGCCATTTGCATGACAAAGCTATGGAAAATCCACCACGCCTGTAATGAGATGATGATAGTCGTGGTGCCAAGAAGCAATAGAAAAAGAAAAGAAAAGAAGAAAAATATTTTTTTTACCATAGTTGTGGTAAATTTACTACGGTTGTGCCCGACACTGATGCTAACTACTAGGGCCATGGTCATTTTACCACAGTCATACTTTATTCTGATGATAAATGCATAGGCCATGGTCAAATGATCACGGTCGTGGTTAATTCTGATGCTAACATACATTGGTCATGGTAAAATGATCATGGCCCTCATACTAACAGACAATTTGACTTAATAAATGAAAGGAAATAATGTAAAAAAGGAAATAAATGGATACAGGTCATGGGTTCCCTCCTAGATACCATTTTTTTAACGTCACAAGCCTGGCAGATGAAAAAGGGAAGAAAATCAACAAACCTCGAACAAGGTGATTTCCCTTTTTTTCACTGATCCTCTAGTATAATCATCCACTCCATAGCCAAGAGCTTGAATGGTGTTGCTATCTCCTTTTTTCTTATTCCATCCAGGGTCATTTGGAATCATTTTCATGCTTGGAGGGTCTTGTTTCCCCACACTTGGGAATACACCCTCTAATAGTTATCTAGTGTATCAGTAGTCTCAATAAAATTGAAAAAAGAAAACAAGGCAGGTGGTTTTATTGTATCAGACAATTTAAAAATCACTCTCTCCTCCCCTAATCTAAGGGTAGGTCTACCAAGCCTTACCTTAACAAGTGAGTCACAAGTACTAAGGAAAGGTCGCCCAAATATAATAGGGACATCCTTATCTGCCTCCATGATTAAAATTACAAAATCGACTAGGAAAATGGTCCACCTTAACCAACACATCTTCAATCACCCCTTTAGGATACACAACTAAATGATCAACAAGATAGAATAGGGAATCAAATTTATACTTGCCCATAAATTGCATAGACTTTAATCAAAATAAGAGCCTCCTATTAAATAGTGAATGGTGAATCTATTAGGGTCTTTCATCTTAGGGGGAATTTTCCTAAGGACCATAGTGGAACACTCTCCATTTAGGCCCACAATACCAAAATTTTCCAATTTTCCTTTTTTTGATAAAATTTATTTTAAATGTTTGGCATAAGATGACATATGTGAGATAGCCTCTACAAATGGGAGGTCGATGCGCATTTTCTTCATAACTTCTAAAAAATTTCTAAATTGCACATTCCACTAATCATTCTTGATTCTTTGAGGAAAGGGTTATTAGTAATTCAACAAATATTCTTTGTAATAGGTAACTTAAAAGTTCTAGTATATTTGATCATTACATGAATTACACCCAAAGATTTCCTAGCACATTCAAACTAACTTACATCTTGGCTCCTAGCCATGAATAAGTTAGACCATGTTCTTTAGACTAAGTTCTTAAATTATTTTTACCAAATAATATAAATAAGATATTTTAGTTACTAAAAATCCAAACACTCTTGGTCAATCTGACTTTTAGTAATTCACTTTAATCTTTTTATATATTTTTCAACTGGCGTTTTATATATTCGTTATCTGATTTTATCTATTTCAGTTTGATATTTATGCTACTCTTATATTTATATTGTTGACTGGTTGATCAAGGCATTATATATCATGATTCCTGGTTGACTAATTGCAACAACTTTAGACTCATGTAGGCTTATTTTAAATGAATCCATATTTTTAATAGCTCTAGGATGTATTGGAATCTAATCTAATGTACCTTAATCCAATATTTGTTTTTCTATAAAACTTATGAATAGGCATAAAAAGATAATAGCTCTAGGATGTATTGGAATTTAATCTAATGTACCTTAATCCAATATGCGTTTTTTTGTAAAACTTATGGATAGGCATAAAAAGTGTTACACAAAATTATAGTTTGAATTTAATGGGGTGTTTTCTTTTGCAAGCGCAAGATATTTGTTTTGTTTGTCTCTATTTTTCTTCTTGTTGTGTTTTGGAAGCTATATTCATGAAGTATTTGTAGAAGGTTGGTTTTCTAGGGGCCGAGAAGGAGAAGGCAAACAAATCTTATTTTGTTTTCTTGGCTGATACTTATCTTCCATCAAATCATATTGTTTTGGAATAGTATAGATCCATATGTCTTACTTGGTTTGTTAAATTATGTATTCCAGATGTGTCTTTGTAGGTGTATTTCGCTCATGCTTCTAAATGCCTTTTTTCCATTTTCATGTAACTGTAATGCTGGCCATAGAGACTTGATTGAATCTATTGTGGGATCTACATAATGTTGGTCATAGATGCATTGTTTATTTCTTAGGTGATAAACTGATAGAAATTAGGCAAGGGAAATTTAGTTAGAGGATCTAAAATAAATAAATTAACTAGATATATATATTTTTATTGCTAGAGTTTGTCTAAAAATGATTGAAGCTCAATCATCTAATAATCCTACAAATACTAAAGTTCCACCCACTCCCACACCTCATTCAAGTTCATCAAGAGAGACACGGGGAATTGAAGAAAAGTTAGAAACTCATGATCAACCAGTGAAGGCGGAATGTGTAAGTCCTAACAAAAGAGGATTAACTTCAAAAGCTTGGATTCATTTTAAAAGCCAAAAGATAGATGAGAAATGGAAGGCAATATGCAAGTACTATGATAAGAAACTTGTTGGTGAAACCAAACAAGGTACCAAGCATTTACATGGCCATATCAGGTCATGTAAACTTCACACTGTGAGGGGTCCAAGGCAATCCATACTGAAAACTATGGAGCAATCAACAAGTTCTACGGGAAATACACCTGAATCAGTTGTAGTTGGAAACTACTCATTTAATCAAGATGATTCTATGAAAGAACTAGTGAGAATGATTATATTGCATGAATATCCCATCATGATGGTTGAACATATCAGTTTTAGAAGATATAACAAAGCTCTTCAACCTTTGTTCAAAATAGTTTCTCGCAATAGATCAAGAGTGATATGATGAAGTTATATCAAAGTGAGAAGTCAAAGCAAATGAAGTTACTTGCAAAGAATAAAAGTCCTATTGCGGTAACAACTTATATGTGGACTTCTAGCAATCAGAATAAAAGATATATGTATGTTACAACCTATTACATTGATGATAACTGGACTTTGCAAAATTGCATCCTTGGGTAAGTCATTTTTAACAACTTTATTCTAAATATACTTTTTTTTCTTGGATTTGTAAATGTTATGATTGATGATAAGTTATATTTATTTTTAATTATTTTAAGTTCATTTATGTGCCTACACCACATTCTGCTGAGATTATTTGTGATGTTTTAGTAGAGTGTTTGTTGGACTGGAATGTTCATAGAAAGTTGTCTACAAAAAATGGCTTGTTAACAATTTCTAAATCTATTGAAAAGACTAGGGACAGTGTTACTTTTTGGGTTGCAACACCGAAAAGAGAGGAGAAATTTAAAGATACTTGTACTCAATTGAGCATTATTTATGGGAAGAAACTTGCACTTGAATGTATAACTAGATGGAACTCAACTTTTTTAAGGCTTGTTTTTGCATTACCCTACCAAGAAGCTTTTAAACATTTAAAGCAATGTGACCCTCAATATAAATGTTTTCCAAGTGAAGAAGATTGGGAATTCGCAGATGAAATTTGTGACAAGTTGGAAATTTTTTTCAGTGTCTGATGTGAATCTTACGGGGCGGATCGTTTGATACAGGCTACGAAGGTTTGGATGACGCCACTTCCCGGTGAAGGAAGATAAGACTGGGTAGACGCCACTTCCAATGAAGGAAGATAAGTCAGGGTAGACGCCACAAGGATTACCTTGATAAGTCTAATAATTGGTTCAACAAGGAACCCGGAGATAAACTCTCACCAAATTTTATCAAAATGCCAAAAGTTTTTTTTTTCAAAACAAAAACCCATACTTATAGTGTAGCTAAACAAAAAGATAAAAATAGACATGGGCCTTTTAAACAGTTTGGGCCAAAATTACAATAAAAATAAATTATAACTAAAAACTTATTTAACTTGGGCCTTCAAATTAGTTTGGGCCTTCAGCAACAATTAATAGTCTTGATAGTGTCTCTGCCTCTGGGCCTTCATCCTTCTCCACTTGGGCCTTCATCCTTCTCCACTCGGGGGCTTTGTCCTTCTCCACTTGGGCCTTCGTCCTTCTCCACTTGGGCCTTTAGCCTGTATTTGGCCAGTTTCATGATTCTCATCATTCCCTCCTTCTTGGAAAACATTTGTCCTCAAATGTTCAGGATCATCACCGGGTTCAAGTACCACTTCCTTCCTTTTCTTGTGGGCTTGCTTGACATAGCTTTCATTCTTCTTTGCAATTTGCACCTTCACTTGGTCATACAATCTTTTCACATACTCAACTTTGGCATGTGCATCCTTACGTTGAGTCTCTTGGGGATTGCTTTTGTAAGTTGGCCTGTTAGGCAATGAAGCTCCGGGGAGGACATCAACTTGATGTTCTATGCCTCTTGAAGGTGGTAGTCCATGAGGAATCTCCTTAGGAAAGACATTTTTAAATTCCTGCAATAATGGTTGAACACTAGGAGAAATAGAAATAGTAAACTCATTAGAATTATCAGTAGAAATTTTACTGTCTTTGCAATACTGTAGATTGAGTGGTTCATGAGCAGGTAACACTTTCCTCACTTCACTCGCCTCTGCAAAATAATTAAATTTTCTCTCATGTGTATCACTCTTTTCCTCGGGTGTATCACTCTTTTTCATATTCCTTTGTGGTGCCTCACTATTTTCTTTCTCTTGTTCTCTCTTTTCTCTCATTCTGATTTGGTCATCACACACTTCTCTAGGGGATAGAGGTTTAAGAGTAAACGAGGAAGATTTGGCTATTCGTCTGTAGGGCTTTTCTTTGTTACGGTTCAACAAACGTTGCATTTGTGTAGTCCATGCGTCCAGAAATAAGCGTTGAGATTCGTCCAGTTGATGATATACACCACCATTGTCACCAGCTCTTGCCATGATTAAGGAACAAAGAATTTTGCAGTAAATTAAAAAAAATTCAGGACCTCACCACACTCTTCTCACGTGTTTCTCTCTTTAATGGTAGTTCACTCGTGTTTGATGCTCTAAATATAGGCTTTTGTGTGATGTTTTCACTCTTGCCTTTTACCACTCACTCCCTCTTAAGTTCCTAGATAGACCGAATTAGACACACAAGGTAATATAAAATAAAAGGAAAGACAATAGAATTATCAGAGTAACAGATTTGATTTGGGATAACAACTTGGACTTGATTTGGATAGCAGATTGGATTTGATTTGGATAACAGATTAGATTTGGATAACAAATCTGATTTGGATAAATTTTTTTGATTTGATTTGGATAATAGATCAGATTTGGGATAACAAATTAGATTTAATTTGGATAACAGATATGATAACAAATAAGATAACAGATAGGATAACAGATAAGATAACAGATATGACAACTAAACTTCAAATGCTCATAACTTTTGCTACGGTTGTCTGTTTGAGGCCCACTATATATCAAAACGCTCAGAATTCAGAGGAGAATCTAGATAAGGGGATTTGTTCCACGATTTTCTTTCAAAAAAAACACCTCTAAATGCCTCAATTTCGTGTTCAAAGATCAAACACCCACTTTTTTTTTCAAATTTTTTTTGCAATTTTTTTTTGACACAGTGTGAAAGACACAAGAAACAAGAACAAGGACGTGACAAGAACAAGAACGCAAATAACAGAACACAAGACGTAAACAAAAACGAAACAAGATGTAAACAAGAACGCAAATAACAGAACAAGGACAAAAACACGAACCTAGACAAATTACAAAGAAAAAAAAATAGGATAGGATAGGATAGAACCTGTATCAAGAGCCGAAGCTCTGATACCAGATGATGTGAACCTGAGTAGGAGTGGATCGTTTGATACAGGCTACGAAGGTTTGGATGACGCCACTTCCCGGTGAAGGAAGATAAGTCTGGGTAGACGCCACTTCCAATGAAGGAAGATAAGTCAGGGTAGACGCCACAAGGATTACCTTGATAAGTCTGATAATTGGTTCAACAAGGAACCCGGAGATAAACTCTCACCAAATTTTATCAAAATGCCAAAAGTTTTTTTTTTCAAAACAAAAACCCATACTTATAGTGTAGCTAAACAAAAAGATAAAAATAGACATGGGCCTTTTAAACAGTTTGGGCCAAAATTACAATAAAAATAAATTATAACTAAAAACTTATTTAACTTGGGCCTTCAAATTAGTTTGGGCCTTCAGCAACAATTAATAGTCTTGATAGTGTCTCTGCCTCTGGGCCTTCATCCTTCTCCACTTGGGCCTTCATCCTTCTCCACTCGGGGGCTTTGTCCTTCTCCACTTGGGCCTTCGTCCTTCTCCACTTGGGCCTTTAGCCTGTATTTGGCCAGTTTCATGATTCTCATCAGTGTCTTTGAGTTGTTCTCGGGTACTCAGTATCCAACATCAAATATTTATTTTCCAAAAGTTTTTGAAATAAGATTGGCTTTAAGAAGTTAGCTAACTTCTACGTGTGATGTCATCCAAGGTAAGGAAAAAAATATGATAATAAAGTTTGACAAGTACTGGGGTTCGATAAATGGAGTGATGGCAATAAGGGATGTTTTGGATCCTAGACATAAAATGGCATTGCTGAATTATTTCTTCCCTCTTATGTATGAAGAGGATGCTCCTAAGGAACTGGAAAGAGTGATGAAATTACATCAAAGTTTAGTTAATGAATATCAAACAAGGGATAAAACTCATAAGAGTATGATTCCTAGTGGTAGTGGTAGTGGTTCAAAATATTGCAAAAAGGTATTTGTAGTTTGAACCATTTGTATTATCTCCAATTAAACTTGTTGTCCATGTTTATTTATTTGAGTTTAACAGTATATGGATTATTCGAGTTTGAATATTATGTTGGTAAGACTTTTTAAGTCTTTTTGAAATTTATTTATATTAGAATTTAAAACTAATATTTTCTTTAAAAAAAATTGGGGCCCCATAGGGACTGCGGGGACAAGGATGGGGGAAAATATTTCCCCCGACAGGTATCGGGGACGGGGGGTAGCTAGGGGGCAGGGACAGGGAGTGGGGAAGTACTCCCCACGCCACCTCGCCCCATTGACATCCCTAGTTGGAACCACTCTCAGGACTCTACCCCTTTGACCCTTCTGGAAAGATGCTATTGTCCCTAATGATGAAAGCACAGTGGCTAAATTGGGCCATGCTATTTTTTTTTTTGGAATCTTAGGTTTGGAGTGGTGTTTCATTTTTGTGCAGTTTGAAATGTTAGATGAATTGGGCCATTTGGACCATGTGTTTTTAAAAAAAGAAATGGGAGGTTTGTAATAGTAAATTGTATTGGTGAGGTTGGACGTGTGGGCGGGAAGTGGGCCTAGAACAAAATTTACTTGTAGTAAGTGGAGCTTCAATGAAGTTAGATTTCTTTTAAATTTTTATTTATGTAGATAGAAATATGTTTTGTTGCATGTATTGTCAATTTTATACATAATTCATATAAAGTTTAAATCGACCTCTGAGGTTAACCTTGATTGATTATATAGCTTTTTTTACTATTATAAAATATAGCAATATATAGTAAACAATGCAAATACAAAAGATTGTGATAGCATGTAAATTCATTACAAGTGAAACATATAAAAAATAGAAGACAGAGTTGGTCAGTTCTATGAATTGATTTTTTAAGAAATTAATTAATTGAATATTATTTTAAGTATAAAATGTTTTGTTTATCTACTTTTATCTTCGTACATTCATTTTCAATATAATCACTTATAAAGACTTGGAGTAGTTTTTAAAGAATCATTTAGGCCATTTGCATCAATTGTGACTAAAGGTTGCATGTTAAACAGATTAATTCGATTGATGACTTCGATTCATATTATAGTGATCTTATAGCAAATGAAATTCTATATTCATAAAATGCAAAATTTCGGTATACAAGGATGACCTTGTCCCTGAAATTGGAAAAATGCAGTTTCCGTTATGAGATGAAATTCTATATTCATCATTTGCAAATTTTTGGTATCCAAGAATGACCCTAACCTTGAAATAAAAGAAAGTGTGGTTTCCTCTATGAGATGATTTCTTTTTTCCATCATCTGCAAAATTGGGGTTTGCAAACCCTATATAAGAATGACCCTGGCCTTGTAATGAGAAAAGTGTGGATGCCTCTACGAGATGAATTCTTTATTCATCATTTACATATTATCGGTATATAAGAATGACCCTAACCTTAAAATTGAAAAATTATGGTTGCTTCTGAGTTGGATTCTTTATTAATTATCTGCAAAATTTGGGTATATTAACCCTATAAGGTTGACCCTAACTATGTAATGGAAAAGTGTGGTTGCCTCTATGAGATGGATTCTTTATTCATTCATTTGCATAAATTTGGGTACATAAATCCTACAAGGTTGATCTTGATCCTGTAATCGGAAAAGTATGGTTTCCTCTATGAGATGGATTCTTCATTCATCATGAACAAAATTAAGGCCTTGATCCTATAAAAGGAAAATTGTGGTTGCCTTTATAAGATGAATTCTTTATTCATCATGAGCAAAATTAGGGTATATGAACCCTATAAGGTTGACCTTGACCATGTAATGAAAAAGTGTGGTTGCCTCTCTGAGATGGATTCTTTATTCATTCATTGGCATAATTTGGGTATATAAATCCTACAAGGTTGACCTCTACCCAGTAATCAGAAAAGTGTGGTTGCCTCTATGAGATGATTCTTCATTCATCATGAACAAAATAAGGGCCTTGACCATACAAAAGAAAAATTGTGGTTGCCTCTATGAGATGAATTATTTATTCATCATGAGCAAAATTAGGGTATATAAACCCTATATGGTTGACCTTGACCATGATGAAACGAATAAGTGCATTTGCCCCTATGTGATGGATTCTTTATACATCATCTGAAAATTAGGGTATATAAATCTTATACGGTTGATCCTGAAAATAGAAAATTGTGGTTGCCACTATGAGCTAAATTCATCTGAAAATTTAGGGTATCTATAAGGTTGCTCTAACCCTCTAAACAAAAAATTTGTGGTTGCCTTTATGAGATGAATTATTTATTCATTTAAAAATTAGGGTATATAATGAAGACCCTGACCTTGAATTTGGAAAAGTGCAATTGTCCCTTGGAGATGGATTTTTTATTTTAAAAAGAGATGTTAATTTTGAGCCTTAATGACCCTAAACCAAGCTTCATGTTTAAATCTTTGTTGCATGACTTCAAATCAAAAGGCATGTTTAAAGGTATGTAAACTCTATAAGGTTTACACTGATTCTAAAATCGAAAAAGTGTAGTTGCCTCTGTGAGATGGATTCTTTATTCATCCAAATATACAAACCCTATAAGATGAACCTGGCCATAAAAATGGAAAAGTGCAGCTTTCTGTATGAGATGGATTCTTTATTCATCATTCAGATATATTGATTTTAGCCCTAATGACCCTAAATAAAGCTTCATGTTTAAATCTTTTTATTGCAAGATTTTAAATCTAGATAGAAATTGATGTAGCTCCCTGTGGAGCTTGTACGCCTTGGATCTTCTTCATCAATGGAGTCCTTTGCTTCTTGAAGTTCAATGGCAGCGGAATGGAGAAGGAAGAAAGATGATTGGCAATGCCACTTCAAGGAGAAGATGAGTCAAGAAGAAGCTCACCACCATAGGAAGCCATGGATAAGAGCTTGAAGATAGGAGAAGATGAGTGGAGGGAGAGGGAGAGAAGGAGCATGAAATTTTGTGCCTCAAATGAGATATGAACTTTGAAGTGTAATTCTCAAATGATCAAAGTTGAAAAAATGCACACACATGCCTCTATTTATAGCCTAAGAGTCACTCAAAATTGGAGGGAAATTTGAATTTCTATTCAAATTTTACTTGAATTTGAAATTGAATTTGTCGAGCCAAAATTTCACTAATTATGATTAGTGAATTTTAGCTATGGTTCAGCCCACTAATCCAAGATCAAGTCCAAGATTCTCCACTAAGTGTGCTTAGGTGTCATGAGGCATGTCAAGCATGAAGAACGTGCACAAAGTGTGACTATATGATGTGGCAATGGGGTGTAGCAAGAAAATGCTCGCCTCCCCCTCTAAAACTTAATTGGACTGGGCTTCTCCTAATTAAATGAAATTTATTTCCCAACACACATATAAAGTATTCACTTAATGCGTGTGAAATTACAAAACTACCCCTAATACAAAAACTAGTCTAGGTGCCCTAAAATACAATGGCTGAAAAATCTTACATTTCTAGGGTACCTTACCTACATTATGGAGCCCTAAATACAAGGCCTAAAAATAATGAAATCTTAATCTAATATGTACAAAGATAAGTGGGCTCATACTTAGCCCATGGGCCCAAAATCTACCCTTAGGCTTATGAGAACCCTAGGGCCTTCTCTTGCATCTCTGGCCCAATCTTCTTGGAGTCATCTATCCAATGCCCTTGGAGAGTAGGATTGCATCATTCCCTCCCCCTTGAAAAGGATTTGACCTAAAATCCAGAGGTTCTTGAAACTCTGGGCTTCTTCCCTCAACACTTGTAAAAAGAATAAAAACATATATATTAGTGGTGTTTGGTATGTTGCAATAAGGTAAATTCTAAAAACCCATTTCCTGGGGATTTTGAAGAAGGCTTTCTTTTAAGTTGTTGCTCCACTCTTATACAAAGTTGGACTAGCTCATCTAGGTCCCTATATGGAAGGAGTTCAACTTTGTCCCTTACTTCCATATTAAGCCCACTAAGGAACCTAACTATGCTTGTTCTTTCCTCCTCCCTAAGTCCAGCTCTTAAAAGGAGTAGTTCCATTTGTTGTCTATATTCTTAAACACTCATACTCCATTGTCTAAGCCTTTGGAGCTTTTCCATAAGCTCTCTTTCATAGTAGGAGGGAATGTGCCTCTTCCTAACGGCACTCTTAACATCATTCCAATACTCTACTATAGGATCCCTATGAATCCTTTGTTCCCTAACAAGGGAATTCCACCAATAGAGGGCATACCCTTGAAAGCTAAGGGTAGCCAATGGAACTTTTCTCTCTTCGCTAATATGATGGCTAGCAAAGAGTTGTTCAACCTTCATTTCCCAATCTAAGTAGGCCTCAACATTGTCTTTTCCATGGAAATATGGAAGGCTAATGTTAACCTCTTGAGGCCTTCTACCCGTTTCTCTTCATTGGGAATGATGTTTAGTATGTGAACTATGGCGCCCTCTATAATAGTTGCTAAGTTCTTCACTTAAACTCTTGCAAGAGTCATGACTACTATAGGAGGCATGTTTTTCTCTTTTCATTTCTTTCATTATTTTTCTTCTTTCTTCCTTTCTTATTTGTTCTCTCTCATCTTGATTTATTTCTACCCTCTTTTTTCTTTTCTTTCTAGTTTTTCTTTCCATAAGTTGAGGGAACTCAACTCATCTAAGATTCTAGATAGAGGGTCCTTTTGACTAGTACCCTCACCATTAACACTAGATGAATGATGACTCATGTTGGTTCCTAAGTTGCGGTTCTTTCTTGTTGGGGGTTTGTATAAGGTAAAAGTTAGGGTTCAAAAGAACTCAAGATAAGCGTGATAAGCAAGAAGAAAGTATTATGTAATTACAAGATAAACTAGGTGTGACTAGTAAAGAAAATAAGCTATGAAAGTAAGCAAGAAATTAAAGTGCAAGAAATGTAAACTAGGTGGATCCTAGGAGAGTATGGATGACCACTGTGGCGTCCCTAAATAATGACTGGTTTAATAGTAATAATTTAAATAACAGAAACCATGGGAAATTTTTTTTCTTCTCTTCTTTTCTCTCTCTTTTCACGGTAATTAAATTCAGAAGGAAAATTATCACTATAGAGTCCTGAATGGCTAGTTCACAACTCTATTCGGAGTCATTTCTTTCTGATCACTCATAACCTCTAAACTATTTTGCTCTTTCAAAAAGAAAAATATACAAGCCATCATTTTAGGTCGTCATGTGAAAAATAATAAAATACGGTCGACAAAATCTTTTCAATAAAGTTTGTTAACACTTCCTTTTCAAATAACAAGATTAAACATAATTACATTCATCATCTAAAACTGTCCAAAATGTGGGAGTTTGCAAAATACATAGTGACATCCAGAGCAAAGGTATCAACTGTGGTGGCTTCAGCCACATATATACAATCATCAAATTTTCTATACAATAGGTCTACCCACCCAAAAATCAAAAGAGTAAACCTAGCAGTCTGTACTAGATACACCCACCCACAAAAAGTATGTAAACCTAGTCTAAGGAGTCGTCTACTATGATGAAGAGTCTTCACTATTCGCTGTCCCTCCAGGGCCGCTCTCCTCTGTAGAGTCTGCCTCAAATGCTGACATGATCTCCTCTAGAAAATCAACATCAAGGAGTAGGTCTTCATCATCCTCAGGTAAGTCAAGAGCATCCATAGTAGGCTCAGGAGGTAACTCCTTTGGGTCCTCCTCATGATCTTCTTTAGAGGATGACACCTCTATCACTTGAACTGGCTCCACTAGTCGATATGGAGTAGGTGTAGGTAGTATCCACTCCACCGGCTGCTGAAGCGTGCGTGCGCGTTCCTATGGATGTACCAATGAAGTAGCAGTGAGTCGAATCGTGCCACGGAATCGGCACCTCTCATTTCCTTCGAGGGTCTCCCAAACTCCCCCTAGGCACTCCATCACCACGTGATCATGGATTAACTGCACTGCCATCGCGATCTACAAGAAATAAAAGAAAAAGGGTAGACTCTTTCACAAGAAATCTAACTCAGGCGACAATACAATGCGTCCCATAATGGTTACGCATAGTCAAAATATCCTTCTCAAGGGATTTCCTCTCTGGTAATCGATTACCAAAGTATGTAATCGATTACCAGTGCCCAAAACTCGAGTTACACAGCTTCTGCACATGGAAACCTACAAATTACACTGTGTAATCGATTACACCTAACTGGTAATCGATTACCAGTGCCCTATTACTCTATGTAATCGATTACACACCATGGGTAATCGATTACCAGAGGCCATCTTAACATCCTGTCTCTATTTTTAAGCCCTGTAATCGATTACACCCCCTTGGTAATCGATTACCAGAGGCCATTTTAACTTCCTGTTTCCATTTCTAAGCCCTGTAATCGATTACACACCCTTGGTAATCAATTACCAGAGGCCAATTTCCAAATACCACTCAAGATTCATAGCTGACCAGCCGCCACACAAGCCTCCTTGCTTCGTGGTCTTTGTTCTTTTATTGGTTGACTGCCAGGAGCTCACCTGTTTAGGTACGTCACAAGTTCTCACTGACTGACTATGCCCGGGTTGGGTCGGGATTGGTCATGCTTGGTTTTGGGAAATAGCACCCCACCTGACGTCCCCAAGGTCTCCTGACCCCCGCGACATATCTCTAGGTACCACTCTGTGGTCAACAAACAAAAGTAGGAAGACTGACTCTTCCACGCTTTCTCACATCAAGCTTGTTGGATTATGGGGTACCCGTCATATGTGGTACTAGGTGGCGTTCGGGCGATGGTGCAAATCAACTCTCCCACTTCCACAAATCAAACATGAACCCACCATCCCCAGTTGCCCACCTTCAACTGAGCTCACGTACTCCTACGTAGCCCTTATCCTCGTTCCTCTCAACACCAGGTCCCCATCAACCCCTCCAAGCTTCCATAATATCCAAGAAATTCAATTTCCAAATATCATGAACTACCCTAAACCAAGAAAACAGGGCAGAGGCAGAAAACTCTGCCCAAAACACATTCCAATACCATAGCTTTCCCTACTCAAATACCCCAGTAACATTCTATTCGTTCAGATTCGTCAACCGTTGAATCGACTCGAAGCTTTTACTAGAGGTTCCTAGTACATAAGTCTACATTTTGACCGTTGGGATCTGCTAGGAAATGTCCAGAACCCAATATGTACTACCTCTCCCATAACTAGCAATGCACAAGCATTTTCTGCACAAGAACAAAAATTCTGTTGCACAATTCAACAGCAATTTTTTGCATAATAGGGCAGATTTCGAAATCCCTCTTGCCCACATCCAATTTTGCTCAAATTGGATCCTACAAGTCCTAAATCATGTATAAATCGTATTTAAACCAAAAACAAGCTTCAGGTCAAGGTAAATCCAAATCTAGGTATCCAAAACCCATTAATTGAGTGAATTTTCAAGGTTTGAGAAGTAAAAAAAATGAGAATGGGGTAATCTTGGAGTAAACTCTCATCTCAAACAAGTCTATAACATTAATTTAGACTTGCTCAAACTGATTTTAAGGCGAAAACTCCACCGATTCAAGATTTGACCCCTCAACACTCAATTTACCCTAGAAATGACTCTTGCTTTCACATTTATCACTCATTTTTTTCTCATTTTCTCTACCCAAGCTTTCCTACAAGTCCTAATTGACATTTTAAACTAGGATCAACTCACTTTAGCCTCCAATTACCACTAACCCCAAATTTAGCCTTTTAAACCCCTCAAAACTCACACTTTTCCACTCACATCACTACCATTCTCACATTTAACCCTAGGTTAACTCTCCCCATCATCTCTACCAGTTTCTATCAACAATTTCAGCACACAAACATCACAACGCATCATCATAAAACCCTAAAATAGAATGGGTAAATTTGGCTCACATCAAACATGTCAAGTTTAGCATGCTTTCAACAAATAACTACCATAAGGCATTAACCTAGTAAAACTACCCATCATATCTCCCAAAAACCCATCACCCACGAATTTCATGTGAGAAGAAATCCACCCATACCTGAAATTCGAAGTCCCACAACGTAGAGGTGTGCTTCACGACTCCGAAAATGGATTCCCTTTGCAATTTGGAGTAGAAATGATGAGCAAAGTTTGGAGCTTTAATGGGCAACAATGGTGGAGGAGAAAGGAGAAGAAAAGCAACGTGGGAGATGAGGAAAAGCTTCTGAAATATGCTGAGTGAAGAGAGAGAATGTGGCTTTTTAAGAAAAAAAATTATTTTCTTTTCCTATTATTTTATTTTTTAAAGCACTTGCCACTTGTCCCATTTTGAGTGGAACAAAAAGGGCCCACTTTTTCTCTTGATGTGACTTCATACTCAGCCACAAGGAGAGAAAAATTTGACCTTTTTGAATGCTAAAATCTTGCCTCGGTTTGCGTGTCGCTTCTCTGGTTCCAGTTCCTCGCGTTTCTCTGCACCCGTCGGGGCCCGTTTTCGAAAGTGGGCAATATATATCAAAATGCTCAGAATGAAACCCTGAGCGTGGTTCAGAGGTTGGTTTTGTTAAATTTTAAGTTGCACACAAAACGATAATTTTTAGACTAATTAATTGAGAATTAATCTATAATTGTCTAGTTATGGATTACTCTTCGTTAATTAACCTAACCCGCGTATCTTTCCCCCAATGTACATACTTCTACCAGGAGTGTGTATATATATATATATATATATATATATATACACTGAATAATACATATATATATAATTATTTAAAATATAACGCTTACAAAATTCCGGGTAGAAATTTTCAGGATGTCACAACCACATTTAAGTTTCCCAACAAAAAACTCACTATCCAAGGGAAAATTACCTAAAATTATTACACACAAATGGAATTTTGGTAACCTATTGGAGGCTCCCAACACACTTCCAATGAAAGGCCTTTTTGTTACAAAATTTGAAAGCAATGAATGTAAGTAAATTACCAATTACAAAATTACGAAACGGTCCTCAATTTTGGTGGTTTTTATCTCTTTGGTGATTCACTCAATTTGGAGTGTATCTTAGTCCAATAGCTCTTAAGGTGGTTGGTCCCTTGCTTCTTGAGTCATTCTTCAAGGGATGGCACCAATCCTCCTTTCAATTCCCTATATGGCAACTCACAAACAAGGAAACAAAGAGACAAGCAATAACAAAGACCAAAAAAAATGAAATGAAATCTAAACCAATAGATTTTAACAAGACAAATTTTCAAGGATTATTCAACAATTAAAGCAATGAAAAGCACATAAAAACAAGCAGGACTCAAAGAGAAACCTAGAATGGCTCTAGAGTAGAGTAAAAAAAAACTAAAAAAATAAGACTCAAGAAACATCTAGTTTTGGCACTTGTTTTCACACTAATTTTCAATTGAAATTTCAGAACTAAGATTGGTATAAAATAGGCACCAATTATAGAACAAATTTCGAGCCAAAACAACAAGCACACTTCCCTTTCACTTTTCTTTTTCTTGGCACTGATTTTCTTGCCAACTTTTGTGATTTTTAGTATTTTTTTCCTTTTATCCAAATCACTTAGTTCTTGTTTTCTAAGTTTTCTCCAGATGTCTAGAAAATTCATTAAAAATTTCAGCTCAAAATTTGCAGTGTCCAATTCCCAGTAAGTTTTACAAGTTCGGATGTTCAAGCTGCCAACACTAGCGATTTCAACCTAGAGATCAAGAGTAGTGTTTATGTTGCTTAAGGCTTGGATAATTACAATTTGTCTTTGCTTATGCTCAAATGTCTTGAATAAAACAATTCAAGAGAGCTTATGACTTATTTTGATTCACAAATCCAGCCACAACTCAGCACTACAACTCAATTTCTTCATAGGCATCATGTAGGAAACTTAGAAAACAAGAAAAAGTTCAACAAGACTACTTCTAGGAATTGATTTAGAACATGTTATGAACTTAATAACATGCATGAATTAGACTCAAAATTCAAAAGATAGGCTAAGAATGATAAGAATACATGAACAAATGTATCTTGAATTCAATCAACAAAATCAAAATTCAACACAAACTTAGAACATAATGTGACAATTATTATGACTAAACATGACTCTAAGACAACATGTATTAAGTGATTTACACTTAGATTTTTGTGTTTTTTTTCTAATCAATATTTTGGAAGAAAATTTAGATCTAAAGGTTCAGAACAAGAAGATTATGACTCAAAAATGATAGAACCTAAAATCAACACAAAAACATGATTCAAGAGTAGATCTATAAAATTTGAACCATAGAAATGCAAGAACAAGTGTAGATCTAAGATTTAATCGGTTTATTTTATTGAATCTACTCTAAAAAGCACCAAACCACAAGACAATGGAGGATATACATGAAGAATAAGATAAAGAACAAGGAACTAAAGTGAACACCGAACAAAAAGATAAAGGAAGCAAAAGAACTTCACCTAACGAAGATGCTCTTGATACCACATGACGTAGCTCCATGTGGAGCTTGTAGGCCTTGGATCTTC
The DNA here is from genome assembly GCF_000004515.6 of Glycine max. Classification (NCBI taxonomy): domain Eukaryota; kingdom Viridiplantae; phylum Streptophyta; class Magnoliopsida; order Fabales; family Fabaceae; genus Glycine; species Glycine max. The sequence goes on along the minus strand of NC_038246.2, from coordinate 19,862,112 downwards.
TTAATCAATGAAGTCCTTTGCTTTTTGAAGTACAATGGAAGCGGAATGGAGAAGGAAGAAAGATGATTGGAGATGCCACTTCAAAGAGAAGATGAGTCAAGAAATGGATAAGAGCTTGAAGGTAGGAGAAGATGAGTGGAGGGAGAGGGAGAGAAGGAGCACGAAATTTTGTGCCTCAAATGAGATATGAACATTGAAGTGTAATTCTCAAATGATCAAAGTTGAAAAAATGCACACACATGGCCTCTATTTATAAGTGTCACACAAAATTGGAGGGAAATTTGAATTTCTATTCAAATTTTACTTGAATTTGAAATTGAATTTGTGGAGCCAAAATTTCACTAATTATGATTAGTGAATTTTAGCTATGGTTAGCCCACTAATCCAAGATCAAGTCCAAGATTCTCCACTAAGTGTGCTTAGGTGTCATGAGGCATGTAAAGCATGAAGGACGTGCACAAAGTGTGACTATAAAATGTGGCAATGGGGTGTAGCAAGCAAATGCTCACCTCCACCTCTAAAATTTAATTGGACTGGGCTTCTCCCAATTCAATTAAATTTATTTCCCAACACACACACCAATTATTCAATTAATGCATGTGAAATTACAAAAACTACCCCTAATACAAAAACGAGTCTAGGTGCCCTAAAATACAAGGGTTAAAAAATCCAATATTTCTAGGGTACCCTACCTACATTATCGAGCCCTAAATACGAGGCCTAAAAATAATGAAACCTTAATCTAATATGTACAAAGATAACTGGGCTCATACTTAGCCCATGGGCCCAAAATATACCCTAAGACTCACAAGAACCCTAGGGCCTTCTCTTGCATCTCTGGCTCAATCTTCTTGGAGCCTTCTATCCAATGCTCTTAGAGGGTAGGAATACATCAAAAATGCTTTCATGACCCTAATGAAAGCTATAATATAAATTGTATTTTTAATTTCACCTAGATGGTAGGTATGATATAATGGCAATGAATGCATTTTTATATGAACTAAAATCATAGTGTAAAATTCAGTTGTTGAGCACCTTAGATGGAATTAACAAATTGCAGCCATGAATTTGTATTCATGGTGTAAAATTTGGGTTTGGTTCTATTGTTATTACTTGAATAATTAGACGTGGCAAAGGTATGAGACATAGTGCATTTGATAAACTTAGTTTTTTGGAACATCAAAATAAATTGTACTTGGAACCATGCACTTATATTATCAAAATCATGAATAGTGGTTCTTGGAATTGTATATTCTTGGAATTTGATGTAGACTACCTTAAAGACTCCTTCCTTGAATCTTGATGATAACAATTTCTAGAACTATGGGATTTTTGAATATATAGATAAGGCAAAGGTATGAGACATAGTGCATTTGATAAACTTAGTTTGTTGGAACATCAAAATAAATTGTACTTGGAACCTTGAACTTATATTGTAAAAATCATAAATAGTGATTCATGGAAGTGTATATTCTTGGAATTTGATGTAGACTACCTTAAAGACTTGTTCCTTGAATCTTGATGATGACAATTGCAAGAGCTATGGGATTTCTGAATAAATAGATGTGACAAAGGTATGAGACATAGTGCATTTGATAAACTTATTTTGCTGGAACATCAAAATAAATTGTACTTGGAACCTTGCCCTTTTATTGTCAAAATCATGAATAGTGGTACTTGGATGTGTATATTCTTGAAATTTGATGTACACTACCTTAAATTTGCAACAATTAGCTAACTTTATACAATTCATCCAACGAGCAAATGTATACCAAGGCATAAAACTCAGGTTAGTGAAAGCAAGAGCCAATAGCTTGGAATCAGCTTCGAGCCACAACCAGGCCCAATATTCTTCAGTTGTTTTCTTAATTGCAATTATGGCAACCATAATCTCTACCATAAACAAAAAAATGATTGCCAATGTTGACAACAAAAGCTTTAATAAACATTATATCATAATTTAGAGAAATATCACCACTCTCGACCATACCTGGGCATCCTATCACTGCCCCATCAATATTACATTTAATCCAAGGGGTATAGGCGATGTCCAAATAAAAATTCTTATTTTGTCTGCTTTCCTTGGATGACAGACCACCTACAAATGCTTAAGGACTTGGAAATTAGTTTAGAAGTGGAACCGATGGTTTTAAAAGAAAGCACTGTGGGAAGCGGTAAATGTGTCAATAAAGGTAAATCATTTAACATTTGTAATACATTCTTTTGTCATGGATATAGAGGAGGACCAACAAGTTCCAATCATTCTAGGAATTGAAGATGTTTGTAAAGGAGTCTACACACTTAGAGAAGGCAAGAAACAAATGTTCTACTACATTCAAGGCATTGAAGATTTTCCCAATGAATCGGCTCACCAACAACACCTTAACAATCCACATGTCATACATCAAGCTATTGGTGTTAAAGAAGCGCTTATTGGAAGGCAACCCAGCTTTCTAACTCTTACTTTTTACATTACATTCATTTAGGATAGTTTTTAGCTTTAAGTTTGGAGTTCAAAAAAAGAAAATTTTATCACTCGGTAACATAGCACTAACTTGAATTTTTTTAGTTTTATTCATCATGTGCATCCTTATTAACTGCTAGCTCATTTGGAGGACCACGTACTCATTGTCCAGGGAGGTGGTGAGGTTGCAATGGATAAGAGGAGATGTGGAGAGCTTTTCAGCCCTAAGTAAAGCCTTCTCTACCCCTCTTTTTTAATTTTTGTTATTTTTGGTTTATTAGTTTAGTCGTTTAGTATAAGTGGTAGTTTAGGAATATGTTTATTATTAGGAAGATAAGAAAACACAATTGATTAAGAAGCATCACCATTTTCTTGCAAACCCACTATAAAATAAAACAAATTTTTGTGCTTAACTCTTTTTGTGGTTGAACTCAAATGCTAAAAGTGAAAACCATTGATTTTGTTTGATTGAAATGAGTAATGAGTTTGGCATGAAAATTGAAAGCAAACAAAGCAACTTATAGACCTAGCCCGGTGAGTGAGTGAACCTTATATTCATACACATATTGAGAGCACTCTTATTTCACTCACTGTAAACTTTGACTGAATCTCTTGTATATTGATTGCAATTTTATGCATTGAAGCGATCAAGGCCATGCATGCAAGTTTAGCCTAAAGCCAAAAAAGCCAACCCTATATTGTTAATCCCTTGCACCCAACTTTGAGCCTGTGTTGTTTATACTCTTTTCTAATCCCTTAACCTTGAAATATATGTTATATCTACTACTACCCTTAACTTAAAGGTTAGAGAGCAAAGGTCTAGGAATTGAGAAAGTCCTTAAGTTTGGAGTGGCAATGCTCCACTCAAAGGGAACAAAATAAAGGGTACCAACAAGTTATCACGTGAACAAAGGTTGAAAGTATTATCCTTATTCTCTCATGTAAAGTATTGAAAAAGGAAAAATATGAAAAATAGAAAATAAAGAAAAACAAGAGAGAAGAAAAAATAAAAAAATTGCGGCTAAAGCAAAGTATATATGAAATTGAAAAATTAAGGGTACCAAGTATTAGTAGAAAGTGAATGAAAATCAAATGAATAGACTAAATTCTTTCCTTCCTTTGAGTTACTTTTGAATGTCTAGAAAAACCAATTTTCCTTTTTAGTGAAACCCATTACAAGCCAAGAAAGACCTTAGTGATCTTTGCATGCATTTGATGTGTTGATTAACTTGAGATGAAAGTCAAAGTTTAATTATGGTGTCTTAAGTTTTGAATTGAGTGAAACACTTACCCAAAGTTATGTCAAAAGCTTAAGAGTGAAACACTTATTGTGAGGACAAGTTGCTATTTGTTGCATATTTCTAACCTTGCATTTGGTTTGGTTGAGCTAAAAAGTTGAATGCGGGCACCATACTTAGTTGATTGAAGCACATGAACAAAAAACTTGTTGAATAAAAGGGAATGCAAGAAGAGTGTTATGTAACTTGTCATCCTTAGTCTTTAGTTTTAATTTGTCATGTTTTTTAGTCTTAGTTTAATTTTGTTTTTGAGTCCTTAATTTTTTTTAAGTAGTTTTTACTGTTTTAGTTAGTCTTGCTTGAGGACAATCAATGTTCTAAGTTTGGAGTATTGATAAATGTCAAATTTATTGGATTTTCATATGTATTTTATGACATTTATTTGACATTTTAGTTAACTATAGGCATTGTTTTGAATCAAATTAGCTTTAAATTCAGTTTTTACTGTCTTAGGTAGAATTTTATGTTTTAGTTATTTTTAATGAATTTTTTGATAGTTTTTCAGTGAAAAAAAATCATTCTGGTAAGAGTTGCAGAGACCCAAATCAGCAGAAAGTTCTAGAAGGAGAAATTGCGAAAATTGAAGATAAAATCTAGGAAAATTAAGAGCCACATATTTTTCATGGATAAATCAGCTGAAGAAGAAAATAATTACTTGAATTAATTAGAGATATTATTTGTTTGTAATTTCTTGTGATTGCCTCGTTAGAAGGCTATGCATTCATGGTAACAGTGTAGAAATCCTGAGCAGTTCTTAGAATTATATTTTAGATTTTCAGCTACTAGATGCCTCCATTATTCCATTAGACACTCTAGGTTTCATTGTATTATTTTTATCAGTGCAATTCCTTCCACCTAGGAGAGGAAATGATGAACCTTGTTTCACGTTAATTCTATCAATTCAATACCTCATCTTAAGTTTATTTGTTTTCGTACTTAATGCTTTTATTTGATTTGTCATCTTATAGATGAATTCAGGAATTGACTTGCACTTTGATGAGCCATGTTGAAACCCGAACATGAATGAAGTACTTAATTGAGATTATCTCTAGGGATGGAATAATCTTGGTTAAGCCTCACTAATTCTCAGAATGTTGATTGTTTGTATCGGTATGTCCAAGGGATTGAGTACCGAGCAAGTAGTTTAGAATCTGCAACCATGTGGGAGCTGGGGTACCATACATTAGTGAATTGGGGATGAGCAAGAGAGATGAGTAGAGAATTGTGAAGTTACGGTGGATTGAGCGAATTCGAAGTCTAAACCTAGGCATTCATTCATCAAGATCGACATCATGTTCAAATTTCCCATGCAGCTACTTTTTCTCCAATTTTCAACAATTATATTCAAGGGAAATGAAACACCGGAAAGCGCACCGGGTCGTCAAGTATTTAAAATTAAAATGGAGTGATCCGAGTATCGAACTCAGGGAACTTGCTTATTAGACAGAGTTTTATTCAGAAATAAGGCATTGTTGGAATAACATTGATAATGGATGGTTAAAACAGAAATAAACTACTTCTATGGTAAAAACAATAGATTCAAGTAAGTAAAAGTTGACAACAATAGGTAAAAAGTGTTGGGTCTTTCTAACAAACAAGCTGATGCATATGAAGATATTTCTCTAATCAACCATGCCTTTGTGTTCTATGTTGTAGCCTAAAATACTAAACCTCGATCCCTCGTAAGTTTAGACTAATTTAACCTAAGCTTCGTCCACAGATCCCTCTTGTAAGACTAGGCTTAACTTAAATAGCATTATCGTAACAGCATATTCAGAAAACCAAAACCCCAATAATCCATCTCTAGTAATGTGGTTATTCAGTCCTGCTTCTATCAAGTTCTAAGGCAATAGTACATTTCCCAATGCTAAAGTCACCTAACTATACACACAAATAGGTGATCAGACCAAGAGCATGTAGGAATTAAGCATTGAAAGAAGCATTGAACACATAAAACACAATTAATTAGATATTAAAGTAATTACATCAGTTGTTCCTTAGAAATCCCCAACAAGGGTGTTTAGCCAGCCATTACAGAAAAACCCTAACACAAATGAGGTTGAGAGTATAGAATAATTGTTCCTTACACAAGAAGGGGAATCCCTCCTCCTCTTCTTAGCACCTCATAATCACTCTACAGCTCACTAATCTCTCTCTAATTGAAGAACCCTAGGCTTCTTTGCAAAGTTGCTCCCCTTGCTGCCTCCAGAGCATTATTCTCAAAGTCTGTGCCAAAATATGCAGCTCTGGTCTCTCACACTCGTACCCTAATTCTAACAATTCAGGCTTAAATAAGCTCTGAAATTGCGACGTCGCGCTTAGCGCTACCCTCGCACTTAGCGTGAGTTAGTGGATTTGAGCTTAGTGTCAGTCATGCACTGAGCCTGGCTAAAGACAACCATTGTGCTTAGCGAGCAGATCTCGCATTTAGCGCGCGGCCTTGATATTTATGCTTTGCCAGATTCTTCTATCGCGCTAAGTGAGCTGAAGCTGCGCTTAGCATTGGATACACGTTGAGCCCAAATGGTGAGCTGAGCGCAACTACTCCCTTTAGCACCTCAAGATTTTAGCCACTTTTGACCTGAAATTGTGAAAATTTTATCATTAAATCACATGGGAGATACTCTAGAGACAGCTATAACAATAAATCAAGATTTATTTACAAATCCCTACGAAATAACTATAAATTGGGGAAACTATACAAGTTTTAGAAAATACTTTCTATACAAAAGTTATTCGTATAAGACGACTAACGCATCACCATTCAAGTCTAGTATTTCTATCTTTGCTTTATTTTATTGTCATTTAACTTTTATTGCAATTTATTTTATGTTATTTATTTCATGACAATCACAAAACAAAAATACAAAAAAATAGTTCTTAGTTAAATAATTACATGAAATCTCTCCTTTATTCCTTTGGGAGACGACTTGGACGATAGTTTAGTTACTACATCATGATTGGGTTACACTTCGCCACCTATAAGTTGAATCTAATGTGAAATGAAACCCTAATAATTTTCAAAGCCCATCTTCTACTGTGTGGCATCCACCCTTTCTTTGAAGACCCTAAGGTGGTGGTGCCTGAACTTATTCACGAGTTCTGGAGGACTACAAAAGTGTACAGAAATGAAGATGTTGGAGGATACTTTGCTAGAAAAGTACTTGGGATACAAGTGAAGCTATCAATTGAGACTATCGCCAAGCCATTGGTTGAGAGAATTGAAGAACCAAGCTCATGAATAGCTGGGGAGATGAATTGGAAGATCACATCGGGCCCTCCTTGTGGGGACCCAATTGGGCTAAGACTCCTAGACGCTATGGAACATTGTTTAGCAAGGCAAAAATCTTCTAGCAGATAGTCAACAAAACTATCATTCATAAGCAAGGATAAAAGGACTTTTTGTCCAATGCCCATAAGTTCATCCTATATCACCTCATGGAGGGGACTCCTTTTGACATGCCCCAGATTCTCTTAAACTGCTTTGTTACTAAAGTGACGAAGGACAAGAGCATTGGGAAGGATATATACCATAATGTTGTTCTCACTAAGGTATTTTAGATCGATGGAGTTATTAGAAAATTTCTATATGACACCTGTAAATGTGTAAGACAAAATCTACCTGGACGAGGTGTTTCTACCAAAACAAAAAGCCTTTAGCCAAGAGAACATTTCCAAGATGAGGCTCGTTGATGACGGATCTATCCAACAAGTCCCCCAGGTGGATGACTCCATACTTGCTGAACTTCAACATAAGTTTGGACTCAACATTGGACGAAATGATTAGTTGGACATGGCGTGGGAGAAGGGTACTGAAGAAGAAAGGGTGGACGCAGAAGAAAAAGTTGCTCAAGCTGAGTAAAGGACAAAGAAAAAGATGGACGAACCTTTGTCCAAGGCTGCACCTACTCAACACCATCCACCTCCTACTCTCATTGCTCCTAAAGCAACAAGTGTCATGGAAAATGTCACCAAGAGGCTTGCACTTAAAAAGCAACAACAAAAGCCTTCATCTACTGCTCAATGCCTAAGGGCAATCAATGAGACTAAGAGTGAGGATGATAGGCCTTTGGTCTTCAGGAAACGAAAAGTTGCACCACCTTCAGATGAGACCTCTATGACTCAAGTGAGAAGGGGAAACCAACACAACAAGAAGATTGGATAGAAGACTCTAAGAAGATTGGGCCAGAGATACAAGAGAACACCCTAGGGTTCTCATAAGCTTTAGGGTAGATTTTGGACCCATGAGCTAAGTATGAGCCCACTTATCTTTGTACATATTAGATTAGGGTTTCATTATTTTTGGGCCTTGTATTTAGGGCTTCATAATGTATGGAGGGTACCCTAGTAATGTAGGATTTTTCAGCCCTTGTATTTTAGGGCACCTAGACTAGTTTTTGTATTAGGGATAGTTTTGTAATTTCACATGCATTAAGTGTGATTATATGATGTCCTTCATGCTTTACATGTCTCATGACACCTAAGCACACTTAGTGGAGAATCTTGGACTTGATCTTGGATTAGTGGGCTGAACCATAGCTGAAATTCACTAATCGTAATTAGTGAAATTTTGGCTCCAAATTTGGCTCCACAAATTCAAATTCAAATTCAAGTGAAATTTGAATAGAAATTCAAATTTCCCTCCAATTTTGTGTGACACTTAGCCTATAAATAGAGGCCTTGTGTGTGCATTTTTCAACTTTGATCATTTGAGAAATTACACTTCAAAGTTCAAACCTCATTTAAGGCATAAATTTCATGCCCCTTCTCTCCCTCTCCCTTTCCCTCCACTCATCTTTTCCTACCTTCAAGCTCTTATCCATGGCTTCTTATGGTGGTGAGCTTGTTCTTGACTCCTCTTCTCCTTGAAGTGGAGTCTCCAATCACCTTTTCTCCTTCTCCATTCTACTGCCATTGATCTTCAAGAAGCAAAGGACTCCATTGATGAAGAAGATCCAAGGCCTACAAGCTCCACATGGAGCTACATCAGGCTCCCCTTCCTCCTACTCAACCTCGTACAACCAAACGGGAAACAAACGGGAAAAGAAAGGAGCCTAGAGACCAAAGCGTCTAGAGGATAAGCAATCCTCCATTCACGATGATGCTACCAACGACCCTCCTCCAGCTGATATTCAACCAGTTTGTCAGTAGACTTGAACTGTTCAATAGTTTGAACGAAGCCTTCCATGAACTGAGAATATACGTCTTAGAAAGAAGAAGCGAACAAAGTCCACCGTTGATATGGATGATGACGATCAGCATGAAGATCATAAAGCACCTTCATCTCGTATCCACCTTGATCACATTCAACATCAAGGTCCTCCTGCTATAGACCCCAACCTCACTACTAAAGACATCACAAGGTTGTGTTTTCCTGTTGCCTTTCTCTCTAAGAATGCTTTCAACATTCAAAGAATACTGGCTCATGAGTTCATTTTTTCCCCCACCACCGCAAAGGAACATCTCCATAACCTTCTTTCACAATTTCAACAAAGAATCAAAGGCAAAAGCAATCAGATTAACCGACTTGTTGTCACTTGCATCAAGGCACTCAGCATTAGCCCCAACATCAAGCAAGAGCTTGACAATCTCAAGTGAGGATTTGGGGCCACCAGCAATAGCACAATGGAGAGCAATGGCTCTATCAGAACCCCAGACCCTATTCACATCAACACCTCCTCCTTTCTCAAGAAGAATATAATTGAGCACCTTAATGCTTCCAAAACAAAGAAGCAATCATTAAAAAGGTCCTTGTTTCTGATCCCATCTTCTTTGACCCAACTTCTATCATACCATAAGCCTACCTCGTTCACATCTAATCCCTTTTCATCCACCTCTCCTCTAAAATCTTCATAATCATCAAAAGCAGACAATTCAAGCAAAATTGAGTTGTAGAAACCATCTAGATTTTGCTTCTAAATGTTACTACTCTCCATGATGACGAGGGTTAGGGAAGAAAGTTTACTTTTCGAATCACTACACATGATGTCCAAAATCCTGCAAAATAAGACAACGTAATATAAGCCTTTCAATTTATAATTTATTATTCACAGAGAATAAAGAAAAATGATTAAACCTCAAATTTTGAAACAGAGCTTCCAAACAACCCTAGTTCTGAACCCCTAAAGATACAAAGCTAAGCAACGTCCCCATAAAACGTGTTAATAGCAATTTTACCAACAAAGGTTAGATCCATAACTAATCCTATCCAAGACAACAACAACTTGGTATTCCAATAACCTTAATAAGAAACTAAAGGAAGAAAGGTGGGTTGGGGTGAAAGCAAGCGACTGCCAAAATCTAAAACCAAAATTTGAAACTTTAATCTACCCAGAAGCATATTCCTCTGACCCACCCAAAACAACCAAAGATCTAAACAAGAACACCCAACAAAAAAAACTCTTGTTGCGTTGGGAGCATTCACTGGGAGGGAGGGAGCGTGCGTGGTGAGAGTGGCTTCTATCAAGTGAACACGAACGAGATCTCTTGTTGCACACTCGGTCTCTATCAGTCATAGAAGAAAAAATGTGGTTTTCTATCGGTGGAAGAAAACAAGAAGAAATAACTTTGACAACGACAACGGTTTTATTATAAAACTGATGTTGAGTATGTTAGCTTTGACGACAACGATGGTTTTATTATAAAACCAATGTTGAGTGTGTTATTTCAACAACAGTTTTAACAAAAATCATCTTTGAACAGATGTTTCAAAGAAGATTTTGTTTGAAAAGTTACAATTATTTTAAAAAATGTCACTATGTTTTTTAAGGCATCATTTTTATAGAACCATCTTTGATCCCATGTCATAGAAAAGCATTTTTGTAGTAGTGTGTTAGCATTTGCTGTGTTGCACCTATTGTGTCATGGATCCGGATTATCCAACGTTAAGACACGAATGTTAGAGTGTCTTCATATTATGTGAGCTATTAGATTAATACTTTCTATTAGATTTTGACGTGTAATTGAAAGCTTTAATTTAAATTTTAACTCTATTGTTTTAACTTACATTTCCTCCCTACTCCCTACTCTGAACCCAACAATAATTAACTTCTTTGTTGGGAAGGTGGGTGATTTCACCAGTGTCGCGCTCCACCCTCTGCAAGCAAACAACTTCGACCCCAACATAGCAGCATCGCTGCTGGTAGAGCCGAAAGCAACATGCAGATGGATCCGAGAGAAAGCTCATGTTGCTGCCAACCCACCCCGACACTATTGTTGGATTCGGAATCCTAACTCCAACATAGTGGCAACCTGCTGCTTGATCCAAAAACTCAGTCCCTTCTGCTGCCAACCCCGATGCGGTGCCCCTGCTGGTAGATGTGAAAAACTAATCCCACCGACCCAACTAGTCCTTCAATGTTGTTGTATGAAAAGTGACAGAAATAATTGGATTGAAATATTTTATCCAAAATTCAGCACTTTAAAATAATATTTAGCTTGTGCTCTCACGTTTTGTTGATGGTCCTTCTTCTTTCCTTTTTCTTGGAGAATGACCATCGTTCTTGAAGACTAATAGTGGAGGTGGTGAAGCTTTCTTGACAAAAAAGAAAACAAAATTTCCACTTCAAAGTAAATATTGTTTCATGTATCAAAATCTGATTTACTCTTATAATCCAATATGGCTTAAATAAATTGAATGGCACTCTAACGTTGCGCCTTAACGTTACACAATTTGGTCCCGTTGTGTCACGAACATTCGTGTTACTCAACCTATTGGTCTTGCAATTGTTTAGGATATATATAACATTAAGTTAAACTTTTTATTTAACTAGTGGAGTACCCGTGCGATGCGCGGGTCGATATTTTACTGTAAGCGAAATAAATACTATTTGTCAGGGTGCTGTTTGTATCATTAGACTGTAAGTGAAAAAATAATATTTTTCAGGGTGCTGTTTGTATATTTTTACTGTAAGTGATATAAATACTATCTGTCAGGATGCTGTTTGTATATAACATAAAGATAATTTGCATGAAGACTTGATTGTGTTGAAAATATTTTAGAGTTGATTTAAATTATATAAAAGAAACATGGGAAATAAATTAAAAATATTTTTTTTTATGGAAAGAAATTATTTTAGATGTATTTAATTGTGAAGAGGGACTAAATTTTAAAAATAATTTTGTAAAAATGTTTAGTGAGCATATGAAAATAATATTTTGATTATAAAAGATAATTTAGACTCATAAAAAAACTATGTTTTAGTCTTTGTTTTAAAAAATGTTTCAGTCTATACAAATAATTTGTTGTGATGTTAAATAATTTTGTTATCTCTATAAATAATAGTATTTAATTCTGATCCTAAATAAATTTTAATTTAATTCAGCAAAAAAAATTCAAATTTGTAGTTATCTGTTACAGGTGGTGGCAGTATTGAGCTATGTGGTTTTTTTGTATAAAGCCGAAAACGGACTACACACAGACGTGGGTAAAAAAACATAATAGAAACAGCAATGTGTATGAGAACCAAATCAGACAAAGCTGACACATGTTTTTAGTATTTCAGTGCAAAGGAAACCGGAAAAGGTAAAGACACAACGAATGGCAGCAGCATACAAATAGAAGGTTTAATCCTGCGGCTACACTTTTGATCAAAACAGTTTTACTAATTGCAACCATTTATTTGAAACAGAAATTCGAACCATTATATTTTTATGGAATACTATAATCTAACTTAAATGTTCATTTGATTTCATCATTTAATCTAATTTAGAAGCCAATATTGACCTATCTCTGTTTTCGTTTAAATACCAACAATATTGACCTATCGCTTCGACGTAGTTCGCAAAATCAATATAAAAATCAAACGACAAACAAAGCGCTGAGAAAAATTAACGGAACATAAATATTTGTAATATTGAAGCGAGCAAATTGTCTGGTGGTGGTAGCAGGAAACATAAAATATTAAACTTTTTTTTTAAAAAAAAAGATGAATATAAAAAAACTTAATCATCAAAGTCGAGGTCGGTGTTGCTGTTGTTCCATTTGATGGCTTTCCTTATGAGCAGCTCCCATGCATGGTCATGAAAACGGTAGTAAAAGACTACCTCATCTTCGGGTCTTAAATTTTTTTCATGAATCAGGTTGAACCATGGTTGTGTAATGGCAGGGATGTCCTGGTGGATGGTGAGTGGCCATTTGGTGGATTTTGAAAGTCCGTGGTGGATGGTAATACTTTTTTTTGGAGCCATACACAAATTTGGAAGCTGCTGCAGGAAGTGTCTGTATCATCAAAAGAAAGAATGGTTAAAAAAATTGATGAGGAAACCACAAAGTATGATAGACTGAAAAAAGTGTAGTATAACGCACTAAAGGTAGGTTCTGCTGTAGCATATCATCTGTGATATCAACAGTAAAGATGTATCTCCTTCTATAAATGATGGGTTTTGGGCTAGAGTGGTGGTGTGCAAGTCTGTCAATATGAACGGTGAAAGTGGTGTTCTTGTCACTGGCGACCAAACGTAGAATCATGCTTTCGTGGAGGTTGTGTGCCCTTCTAAAATCATTCAAGCCATTAGCAAAAAAGCATTTAGTACCGAGTGTTCTTACCCTAATGAAATGTATCTCGCCATCGTAGTGGAATAAAACGTATTTGGGGTAGTTGCGCAGCCATTGCCTGTGATAGGTGAAAGGAACTTGGAGAAGCAACTGCAGGCAAAGAAAGTAAGGCCAGACAGTTGAAAAAAAATGGAAATGCAGTTAAGTAGAAAACGTTATTTATGTGCAATGTTACCTTTTGAACTCTGAAAGGTGCGGTGAATCTTATGTTGTCCATTGGATTGCGTGGGAACTATACGAAAAATGTGAAAATATTAAGTAATCAAAGGAATAGAGGAAACAGATATAAGAAAGATGAAAATGAGAAGAAGAAGAAATAAATTACAATAGTGGAGCGTGATGCGGAAGTGGCCATAAGAATGCATTGAAGATGAATAGGGAGTCTAGTTTGGTTTGGCAGGATGCGAAGAGGATGAATACGAAGTGCAGTATAGGTATATATATGTGTATAGAAGTGTTGTAAGTGTTGGTGGTGTTATATCGATATAATGACTGATTTAATTAACAAATTAAATGGTGACTCTTGGATGCAAAGAAGATGAATAGGGAGTTAAGTTTGGTTTGGCAGAATGCGAAGAAGATGAAGAGGATGTGTACTATACGTAGATATATCTGTATAGAAGTGTTGTAAGTGGTGGTGGTGTTATATCGATATAATGATTGATTTAATTAAGAAATTAAATTAAATGGTGACTCTTTGTAGTTGAACGATGCAAAAAAGAGTTGTGAAGAGTCACAACCCTATACAGCGCTGACGTCTCTCGATAATGATTACATCTGATGTAGTATAGGGAGATACACAGCAGTAATTGTCTTAGTGCATTTATTACGATAGTGCCTTGGTGGTGTAAGTTTTATGTGGATGGGAAAGCGGTTTT